>NW_028186734.1:208124-227978 GCF_003343005.1 Rhea americana | reverse complement strand
TTTTTAAATTATTGTTAACCGTTCGACTGGCTGTGTACAATGTTTCCTGAGAACTTTGTTTTCCGGGAAAAAAAAAAAAAAAAAAAAAACACTGAGAGCTCGGGGCATACTCAATTGTAACTGGTCTTGTTTAAGAGTCTGTTGGAGACCATGTGACGTGGAAATAAAAACCCTCAGTATTTACAAACTGCTCGATTGCTTCATGACATTTGTTTTCAACAGTAGTTCCCGTGGTCCATTTAACTGGAGGAAGAAGCCTCCATACTCCTTCCTTTGTAGGGRAAGGAGAAGGCTGCTTCACCTAAAAGTAGCAATGGCAGGTTACACRCTGTGCTGGGCTCCACAGACCCCTGTGGGTGCTCGATCAGGCCGTGGGAAGATTTCTGAAGTCCCTTACTGGCCTCTGCAAAGCAGCTTGCTCACTGCGGTAGCAGGACCTGTCCTCGCAGCTCCTCTGAGGTGCTGTGCCTGGTGSCTCTCCGTCATTCATGCAAGTGAAAACAAGCCAGAAAATCATAATATCAAAAATATGATGTGGTTGCTGTTAATCCAAGTCTCTCCTGCRCGGAAGTCTCTTACGGACAGAATCCAATAAAACCAGAGCTTTTTAAAAGCTGGTGGCTAACATGTAGCACTAGATGCAGCCAAGAACTCAAATCTTCCCAAGACGTGGAAGGCTCTTGAGCTATTTTGCCTGGTACCATCTGTCTGGCCACATGCTTTCTCTGGGAGCCCCGGGACCGGTCAGACTAGTTATCCCATAGCTGATCTGGCTCATTCCTGTTTGATTTCCCCTTGCTTATTATCAGTTATTTAAGAGCACCATCTGGGCTCTCTAGAAGCTTTCCTGGTTAGCGCTAGCGAGCAATAAGCTCCTTCACATCCTGTCCTGTTGTGCTGTGGCCAGCTTTCTAGGAAGTTTAATTCAGCTGGTGGATGAGAACAAACTCCCGAGCTGTTGGGTCAGCTTCCAAATAAAAGCTCATGGAGGTCTTATTTCTCTCACATCAGTTAGGACAGTGGCTATTAACCCAATGTCCAAATGTCCACCTCAGGGTCACSACTGCGAAAATTGCCACTCACTGAAATAAGCAGTGACCAAAGTACTGTTTTCCAATGGTCCTCTAGTGCCCTAGCCAAAAAGCAGTGTCCAGTCCCACTCCTGAAGTACTGATTGCGTCGTGTGCCTTCACGGTTGTCTCAAAGCCTCGCTGTTAGCATTTTTCATGAGCATTAAGTAGGCGCACCAAGTTTGAACACTTAAAACTACAGGTGGTGGCCACTTTACTTATTTTTCCAATGCTGGAAAATCTTCAAGCTGCAGCACTTGACAGTTGCAAGAATTTCAGTTTGGGAATAGAAGGAGGAACTTGCCCCAGGATTGTTTAGAAGGTCARAGAAGASTCACAACRACCATTAAGGAGGCCCTAATTCACRAATGAAAGCTCCTCGTTTGTTTTCAAAATCTTAATTGCCCAGAGCAGTTTCCAGGGTGAGCAGGAGGGGGTACTGATCCCTTAAAAGCTATTTSTCCTAAATGTTAAAGAAGCTGCAGATTTAGTGCTCRCTACCAGAGCACTATTCTTCTGTCCCTTGAGACAACTGTAATTTTTTTAATGATGCAGGAGAAAATCCAGATGACTGCTTTGTACCCTTGATATCAGAAAGTGGTATTTGCCTTTCAAATCAGGAAGTACGCCAGCCCAGAGAATTAGCTGGTGGCTGTCCTGAAATAAGAAGGTATTTGTGGATAAGCAGCTGGTTGTGGTTTGGCAGGTAAAATGCTTATGAGCGTGCAGGAAAWCACTGAAACAAGGGTGAGACAGCACACAGCAAGAAGGAGAAGGTTAAGTGCAAATAGAAATTCTGCAGATGAAAAAAGAATCRCATTAATTAAACATAAGTTCCTTTCTAGTCTAATTAGCAAATACAGCGACATCAAGAAATATCACATGGTCCTACTGGCTCTTTGGAAACACGAGGGTTTTTATCTGCTAAAATTGCTACTGGTAGAGTTGGGGGATTTTCCCACCCATTAGGCCAGCACATTCCATAATTACTTAAATAAGTTGTAAAATAAATGATGGGTCTGTAGTCCATTTAAGGTTATTTTAAAGGCTTCTAAGATAGAATAAAAAGCCTTTTCAGAAGGTCTGTGGCTCACTTGGTGTCTGTGGCACTGCTGAATTACTGCCTCATGAATAATCAGGGCAAGAGCAGCCTCAAAGATTGCCACACAAATTAGTTTAAAGGGATGTGAAGACGTCTGTCGTAGCTTCGCCTGACGAGGCTGCAATAGATAGCTGCATTTCGCTCAGGGATTTGCGGCGCCTGAGCTTAYGGCCTTGGGATATTCCCTCGTACGCAGCTGATAATTAGGTGAAGGACTGGAGCCCGCGGCTGGCTCTCCGACGAGCCGGCTCCCGCAGCACCGCAGCCCCGCGTGCTGATTTTATGCTGTCTCGCCCTCCCCAGCCAGGCTCTGTCCCTAGTCCTGGCTGTGGATGGTATCCCATGTCCGAATTTGGGGCAGCACTGCATCTGTGCCAGGCCCAGGGTCAGGCTCGTGCCATCCTTCCTCTTCTTACATCTCCCCCATATCAGCAGTCATCAAGCTCCCTCCTGCTGTCTTTGGAGCTACCATATCCCTGGCAGCRTTTTGTTTCCTCCTGGTTCCCTGATTTTGACTTCCAGCTAAGTCACTGCAACCTGCTAGAATACTGTTAAGCTGTTGAGTACATATAATTTTCATGCAAAATGACAGCTAATGTCTTCAGTCCTCACATAGCCCGGCCTGCTTTCCGGAGAGGCTTAATAGCTTTAAGCAAAGTCTGCTTCCCTTCTCTCTTTTTATCCATCTTGCAGGAGCATGAGACACACTGCCTTCAAAGTCTGGATGGGAGAAATAACTGCCCTGCTAGATATGTCTCTAGAATAAAAAATAAATCAGCCTCTCTTTCTCAAAAYGTCCATTTGTTTTTCCTAGAAGAGCCGTGCTAGGACCTCTCCCATCATTAGTCATTCTCCTCTGGTGTACAAACACCATGCAGAAGCTCCAGCCAGTCCGGGCATCCTCCACAAAATTTGCAAGACAAATCCTGTGGTGTTCAGTGGYGAGGGATCTCTCAATGGGCTGCTGAGCCTCAAAAAAGACACTGCTTCCCTACGAAGTAACTGTTTTTGAGGGAAAGGTAGGTAGGGCTGGGCTTGCACAGACCTAAGGCTGCTCCTAAGAAGCATCTGGTTTTACAGCCAGCGGGTGTAGCTTGGCGCCTCAGGAGGCCCGTGGGTGGAGGATGGCAGAAACGCTCCCTCGCGCCTGGAGCACCCATGAGCCTGAGCTAGCCTTGCCCAGGGCCGTGGCTGAGATGTGAGATGAGAAGGTCACRGAAAGAAAAATAGAACACTATGTCTTCAGCAGCTACAAGTACATGGATGGCTGCAGAAAAAGAGGGGGAAGAACTAGTCCGGCTATTGAGTTTTCGATGGCTCTTTTGATGGCAGGAAGTCTGGCAAAGAAATGTAAGCGGATACTGTGCTAACAGGGAAGAATCTGCTGCTAGGTCGTGCAATAGGAATCCTATTAAATGCCAACAATAGAAATTTTTGTTTTGTCTTGTTAAATCCCTAGAGGGTTTTTTTATACCTTAATTGGATTTTTTAATCCCTACAGTAAGGCCTTAGAATAGGTTTACGCAGAAAAATGTCGCAGGCCCAGGTGCTCCGCTCATCCTCCTCCTGCCCCCTTCCTCGCTGTAATCCCTGGGGATCAGGCTGCAGATGAGAGCACTGAATGCTAGCAAACAGCCTCCTCCCAAAGGCATTTCTCAGCAGATGCTTTTTTCTTACTGGCTTCCAAAATACTAAACTGGCTTCTAAAATACTAAACCCTGCAGCAATGGGCAGCTGAGCACAATTTTGGGGTGTTGAAAAGATTGCCACTGATATTAAGCTACATATGTGAGGAGTAGTCCATGCAGGTTACCTAYTGAGAATTGCAGTTTTAAGTGTTTAAGTAATTAGGAACATAAATCTCATCGACTTTCTTCTTTCTAAAGTCTTCTTGTAAAAGACTTAAGCAACTTGGACACTTTGGGAACTTTTACCACAAATCTCTGAGCAGGGCTTCAGCATGTTTGTCTTTAAAATAAAATTGATTCCTGATTTTGTCTTAGAAATGTGCATTGTATTGTTCATTGCTGGATTTTCTGCATGCTACTTTGGTAGGACAAAAAAAAAAAATCCACTTTGCATACGTGAATGAGAGGAAGAACAATGAAGGCCATGATTTTGTCACAGCTATTTCCATGACAAAACCAAAGACTTTTGAGAGGACATTTTTTTTAGTATAATGTCGCTGTGGTTTGTCATGGAAATCACATCTTAGACAAAATCAAAGCCCTGGCTCCACAAATTATCTGTGTTCCCCTCCATCTGTGATGCCTCTGACAACAATAYAGCTCTACTATTTTTACTACTTACATTTAAAATGCAAGTTAAATGTATCATTTTGTACAGCCATCTTTATTATATTATACTATATTACATTATATTATATCAAGATGAATAGACATATAATCATATTTTTAAAAACTTATTATGTTATTAGAAAAAGAAGTAGTAGGATGTTGATATCGTTGGGAGGAAAGCAGAAATAAGTCAGGAAGACAGAATTAGTCCCTGGAAGCCAGCGCCCCAAGCTGTGTTCAGTAAATAATGTACCTGATCCTGATTTCCCTGAGAGCAGCTCTGAAATTGCAACTTGGCTGAGGCAAACCTTCAGCTGGGCTGTTGCATGTGATGCTACAGGCTGGGACCTTGCCTGTCTATAACATTAATTGTCATATAAGCCCCCAAGTTTTCAGGATGATAGACTGACCTGCCAAGTTGAAGGATTTAGTGATATCTAGTGGAGGGGAAACTGTGGGACATTATTCCCTGAATTCTACAACCTTTTTGCATTAAGAACAGTAGCACAATTATTTATTCATTAACTGCAGCATTACAGTGTAACGTGTCAGCATTAATCATCTCCCCATGTACGCAGGTTACTTTTATTCAGCAAATAATTACTGCATCTTCCTAGCATAGAGCTAAATAATTTAGTAGAAACATTTTCCCTGATCAGAAGGATCTGATGGAGCTCTTGGTCAGAAGGACTCTGGGTTAAGCAATTACCATTAATCCATTCCTGTCCTACAAGCCCTGCTCAGCTAACTGCAGCTCCCAGTTACAGAACAGGTTGATTTAGTCAATCCCATGACCAGGGATTCTGGTTTCCCCCAGCTGAGTGAGCTACCTTCGAATCGCCCCAAAGCCAGCGTGAAAAGTCGCTCAGGTACTGGTTCTTCAAGTTAGACAGAGGCAACRCAGAAACCAAAGTGGAGCCAGGACAGAGAACAGGATAAGGAACTATCATACTCTTACCTGAGGCCACTCTTGACCTGAATGAAAAAAACACACCCCACCCCAAAATTAAATTATCACTTGAGCTACTTAGCAAGTTAACTAAATTTACTGTGACCTACATACCAGAAAGCATTGGAAAAGTGGAAATATATCTCACAGTAGGAGTCAGGTCACTCAATAAAATCTAGTTTAAATTCACAYACACTTTTCTCAAGCCTGCATAGGTCATAAACCAGAAAAGAGCCAATTTGAAGAAGCACTGAGACATTTTTAACCTTGACATCTATCGGGTCAGGCCAGCAATGATTTTAGCCCCTTGTCAGAGTAGTAGACAATGCCGACAGCTGAGCTGATTAGCCTTGGTGCGTATTGCAGTGCAGACAGACAGTAATTACAGCCTGGAAAGAATCGTTTAAACAGAAAATAATGCATTAGATGCAAAAAGTTCCTTGCCAGCTGCCTAGAGGCAGGACCTCACTGCTTCTGATCAAAAAGTAAGACATATCAGGCAACATGATCATTAAATCTTCTGAAAGTGCKTGTAGGCTAGGGAGCAACCACTTATAAACTCTGAGGTAGTCAAAGAAGACAGCAGAATGAAGTGGATACATTGAAAATAGAGTCCCAAAGAAAGATAAAGTTATATCTATCCATCTATCTATCTATCTGTYTTTAAGTCCTGAGAGTCTGGTTTATGTTTAGCTATCTATTTTTTGGGTTTTTTGTCCTGTATATGAACATATATGGGGCAAAATCAATCCCCTAACAGTAGAGTCCTTGCACGGTCTATAAAAATAATGTTTACTAAAAAGGGGTAGAGGAGTTTCTTCAGACCAACTCTGGAGCAGACCACAGCTTTTCCACACTGTTTAACTTCACTTTCTATCCCATATCAGCATCACTCAACATTTACCAGCAGAATATTGCAAAGCTAGTCCTCGGAAATTAAAAAGCTGAGTCATCATRTACTGTTTGCTGCACTCTTTTTAAATAGTCTTGGTGCTTAAAAGCTCAGTTCAGAACAAGAAGATAAATACAATGCAGAGCTTTAAAGACAGGTTAAATGGACGGTGAAAATTGTCCTTTAAGCTACTTAGCAAGTCTTAGTGATTGGAGTCTAGCATTTTTTTCTGTGCTAAYGAAGGACTGGGCAAGATGGTAACTGAAGAAATGTCTGGAGAGTAGCGTATGTCAGGGCCTTTTTCACTGTTGTTGYTGCTTTTCTTTCTAAACTATCCATACTGTTAAATTTTTATTTCTTTTCCATATCAGTCTGAAGCATATAGACACTATGAAAAGATGCATACATTGGGTTTCAGTCTTCATCACAGCTAGTTTTCTTTTTACAGCAAGCATCTGAGCATGTATGTAAAACTACCTCTGAGGCATGCTTAATGCAAGCAAGCCTTAGCTTTAGGGAGCGGCAAGCCACAAGCGGGCATATACATCAAAGAGCATGCAAACCCTTCCCTACTTTAGAACTAGTTTATAGGGTGACAGTGGACTGTAAAGATATAAAACATCCATCAGATACTGTAGAGCTGTGGCATTATGTCACTTTATGATGACTGTTTAAAATAGCTACATTGGAAGTCTTGCAAAACCTTCAGTGAGACACTTATATCCTCAGCAGTGTATTCCAAAGCAATAAGAAATAATAATTAGTCCTCCATATATGTTACACTAGACTAGAAATCATAGGAAGCATCCACGGATCTAAATGTAAACCAGGTTAATTGGAGTTTAGTCTGTTGACTGAACTTGCTGGAAGTTGGTTTTGGCAGCAAGGTAACAATGATACCAAGCAAAAGGCACCTCTGTTCACTGTAGGTGTGTGCAAAAAGATTTGGTAAGCCCAAAGGCAACCTAGCTGGAACAAATGTTTGGGGAGGGGAGGTAGCACTTGAGGAGGGTTGCCCTCAGTTAACCAAATATTTTCTAAATAGGAAATGGAAGAGGAAACATCATGTCCCAAATGAAACCAAAGACGCTTTGTGTGCTCAGCTCGTCTGGTTGCAAAAACTGGACACCTAAAAATATCCCTCTCTCTTCTGCTCTGCCCAGCCATGCTTGCCACTTCAGCATATGATCACTAAGCAGCATCTGTCCCATAATTTATTTGCTCATCCTCTCCCTTGGGAAAGACATGTGTGCAGAGGAGACAGTTTTTGTTAGGTGTACACATGAAAATAACTAATCACACAAGCACACACCTGTCACAATAAGCCTTTCCAATGTGAAAGAAAATGTGTCTCATACTTAGRGCAGGGAGTGCTGAGGTTTGTGCTGGTCTTTGGTTCCTGTGGGAACCGGGGAACTGCAGCTACATCCTGTGCAGCACAGATGGACCTCACTCCTCTTCTGGCTACATCACTGTGGTGCTGGAAAGGTATCATCAGCAACAGCCTTTGGCTGCCTTAGTGTCCTTGAGATGTCCTCAGCTCAGCCCATTGGCCATCTCGAGGGTACTTGGGCCATCAGCTTCAGTCCAGTTCTCTGATAGCAAGTGCATGGCTGAGAGGGCAGCTGCAGAGAGGACGCGTGGCATTGACCTGCGCCAACAGGAACTSCCTGCAGCAGCCCTGCAAGATGTCTCACACTAGGAAGAAGGGACCAAGTGACAAAAGCTGAAGCCCAGCCACTCCTTGCCAAGGTGCAATGGAGCCTCCCAGCAGATCAGCGACAGTCAACTACAGAGGCGATTTGTACAAGGTCTTTGAGAAAGTGTGGGAGAAAATTCAAGGGAGGTCAGTTGGAGTTTGTGGTATTTGAGCCACACCAGTCTTTCTACTATGCTGATAATGCAATCATCTGCTTTTACTATAGTGCTTCTGTGGTATGTCTTCTTTAGCAGCATAAATAACCTATTTCTAGTGACTAGTGTGACAATGTGGTTATGGAAATGTTGGATTGTCTGGTAAGGTGGAGCTAAAAAGTGAAGCTTAACTAGTAATGTTGTACTGGGATGACTTCACACAGTTTTAAATTTTTTTTTCTATTTGACAGCACCATATTTTACTGGGAACTTGTCTTTATTTTAATGATAGAATCTCTATGCAGTACTATTCTACTGAAATAAGCTACAGAAAAGAAGCTATTTCCTTACTACATTAAAAAATCTTGTGGTACTAATTAAATTTCAGCAAGTAGAAGCAAGGAAAAGGAATTTCTTTGTCTCTCTTTTTCTGGCAATGAAAGAAACAGATTTACCAGGAGGTTTTTGGAACTTGGCCTCTCTGAATAGAGAGACTCCAGTGCTGCTCAGGAAATGTATTAATGCAGTAGCAAGACTATACAAGAAAAGATCCATTTCCAGCTATTTTCATAATGCTGTTTGGATGCCCTTTAGTTGGTTATTTTCTGTGACTGAGGTTGGGAGTGTTCTTGCTCATTTTTATACACACTGTTGCCCTCTGTGACAATTTATTTGTATTTTTCAATCTGGWTGAGGAAGCCATCAGTGGAAAAATTGCTAATACAGCAAGACAGTGCCTGGCAGGTTCGAGAGGCARTGTTCAGGCTTCAGCACAACAGGAATGAGAGACAGCTGCCATGAGAGACCACAGCTGCTCATCCCATTTCCAGAAGAGGCTGGGAGTTGAGATGTAGGATGCAAGCACCAGGAGGACTGCATCTAACTTTAAGACCCATTTGTAATTGTCTAAATTTTGAAACTGTTCTCCCTGTTTGGATTGTATGTGAGTTCAGACAACACTTACACAGCCACTTGCTTGTTGGGAATATTTTTGCTTCCCCCACTGTACTGTTTTCTGCTTGGCCAGCTGGGAACCTGAGGTATTTAAAGGTTAAATGATTTCTTTTAAGTGAGGTGGAGCAGAGCTTGGAAAACGCTCACTTTCCACTGCTTCCTAGGCTGCATTTAGTTCACTAGGCTGTCTTCACACTTACGGTGTGTCAGTGGCAAAGTTTAGTAAATGCAGCCAGATCTGTGAAACAAGAAGGGCCTTCAGGCTAAGCGAGGTTCATCTGCAGGAGCCAGACATCRCCCTTGTATAAAGGAGCAGGTGTCTTAGTGTTTCAGAGCATTTTATCTCCTATGTTCCCTAAGAAAAGTTACTGAGAGATGCTACAACCTCCAGCYGCTCTAAGAGCGGCTCTGCAGCCCTGGGACTTGATTCCTCTGGGCCCCACCATCCTGCTCACAGAGAAAACCCCTGAGCAGAGGCCAGCTCTGTGTGCCCTCGGGCAGCACGCTACCACCCTCTGCAAAGAGAAARCACCAGGCTGTGGGCTTTCAGCTGCTGCCTCACCAGCAGTCCCCCAGCACCCAGACAGGCCTGCCCTCCCAGCAGCCTGCTGCGCTGCGTGGTTGGCACGAAAGGGACACCAGAGCACGATGAGGAGGGCAGCTGGGAGCACCCCCAGTGTCTGTGTTTCCTGCTATATCCAAGAATGACAGCGCAAAACAATAGTATGAGTAGTATAAAAACTCTGCATTTCRGTAGCCTTCCGCCCTAGGAGTGTGAAATGTGCCCATTCCTTAGCTGCTCTCAAAAAAGAAACAAAAAGAAAAAAACACCTTTCAGTTCAAACCAGCATCTTTGAGGACTTCCTAGGAGTTGCAGATGGTACTCTGCCATGTACAGGGCATTTCATACAAATGAAAATTGGTCTCAGTGGTATGCTTATGAAAACATCCTGCTTGCAGGCACGTCACAGGCTGGCAGTGACATGAGACTCAAACTTGGTGCTGGCCTCTTGCCATTTCGCAGCACAATTTCAGGCAGCTTGGCAAGCAGCAGGGACATTGTATGGAACTGTCTGCACAACTAGGATGGTGCTGCAGGTTTGGAAAATGCTGTCTGGTACCACCTCAACCTTTTCCTTACACTTACTGGTCAGGGTGGGATGAGGTCTGGGTTTAAAACAAAAGGATRGAAGAAAAAAAGATCAGCTCTGTCAAATGTTGTGTTGGTTTTTTGGCTGGTACCAAGTTTTGGTCTGTGCCCAGAAGCGACATGCATATTCTTTTGAGGTGGGTTTTATCGTGGTGCTGAAAGAGACCCCAACACCCTGCAGAGCACCGCTTCCCTTCAGAACTTCTCTTAACTTAGTTCACCTGGATCTGTATTGAAAAGGAGGGTTTACACACTGCCTGTCGTTAATAATCACTGTGAACTGCTCCAGCATAGGTTGTCTGGGCACCAGATGGCCCTGGAGGGAAATGATGGCAAAGCCGTCCTTGGAAATCCAGTGCTCTTCTAGGAAAGGATGAAAGTTTGCTGCAGCRCTCTCAGAGGATGACCTTTTCCTGAAAACGATTCCTTCATCCATTCTCAATAAGATCGTGTTTCAAAGCTGGGGCACAATTTTAACTTTAAAAGGCAAATTTTTCTAAGTAACACTGATATGGTTATGACTGAGTAGCTATGTTATTGCAAAGATATTCTCCTTTGGCATCGACAGTAGGAGCCTGCATTTTGCCTTGAAGAACAAYGAGGTTAGGAAGGTCACGTATTTAGAGCGCTCTTCATTATAGTATCTGATTTTGCTCAGTTTATTAACTATTGATATTTCCTCAGTCCTCTTGAATGTCACCCTCCTGTTTCTTCTTAACGCTTCATTGAAGTTTTAAACATCCAAGTTTTAGATAGAAACAGAGAAAGACACTGAGTATTACAGATTGCCTCTTCCTCTTCCCGTGCGATGCACTAGCTTACACCAGTTATACTATTTCGGCTTTAGAATTACTGGCAAATACATAATTTCTTCACAAGTTTCTCTGTCTTCCAGTTTTGGGACCCAATTCTCCCTTCGAGGTGCACCACAAGCGCACAAGGCTTGTAGAAAGGAAAAGAAGATGGGATCAGGCYCTGGGAGGGTTGTAGTGCATAAAGAAGTCTACTCGGACTGGCAGCGTTTGCGGCAGCTTGCCGGAGCTCACGGCAGATCCCGTGAGATCCATCACTGCTTCCCAGCGCCCCGGAGATGCCCCTCCAGACTGCTCATGAGGGCTGCCAAGCTCCGTTTTTTACATTATATTTTAAAAGATCAAAGACTGTATAAGCCAAGGTAAGGGTCTGGACAAAAGGAACTTCATTGTCCCACGCGCATTGGCAGTACCTGATAATGAAGAGCTGCTTGGGGAATAGAGCGCTGGAGGAGTAACTTGGCTTTTGGAGGCTGGGCAGGCAACTCACAAAGCTAGTGAGAGTCCACACTTAGCATCAGCACAACATTTAAACTYAGCCTTAATTCTAATATAAGTCCAGGCCAGAAGCTTAAGTTTAGGCGTAGTCAAAACCAAAACCTCATCCGCATCCTGCTCTTTACCAGATCACAAATGTTTCTGATTCAGACTGAGAAGCTGGCTCATGCCAGACATTTTTGCTAGTTTTAAAACTTTGTCAAAAAATACATTACAAGGCTTGATTCTGCTGGCGAGTTTTATAGCCATTAACATCTAAGTTAAAAAAAAAAAGTGCCAAATTCTTTGCTAATATTTATTGAGCTAGTTCCAATGAAAGTCACTAAAGTGACTCACTCAGGCAGCGAATTTGGCCCAGATACTCCGATCTGGTACCATTTCTGTGGCACCTGTGTCCAGGAGGAAATGAGGCGGCTGAGAACTATTAGCACCACGTCCATCAGGGACAGATAGCAGGAGTCCTCCCAGGAACTGTTTCCTTTCACTGGGTTTCAAAACACAACCAGAGGTAAAAATTTCCCCCCCATTTTCATCGTATTTATAATGTTAGATATCAGTGAGAGCTATTTTGGAATCAGAGAGAAATTTTATCTGACTTATAAGCTTTTTTGCTCTGGGAGCTGCCTCCTAGGCTGTTCCTTGCCTAGCAGCCTTGCATTATTTCAGTAATGGTATGCTAAATATAACATAGATAATTCAGTGTGACAACAACTGCTTTTCTAGGGTTGGTCCATTGGCCCAATATATACCAGATGCCTTAGGGATGGAAAGTATTCTGTCAGGGACAGAATTTTTACTTGCCTGTAGAAAAAATGGTGATCAAATTTTAATTTACACCGAAAAAAAGAGGTTCAAACTGTTCCTTGTAGTCAAAGAGAGTCAAGAAAATGTTTTGAAAATGAATATAGATTCCAAACCACTTAAACAGTGGTAGAGAGCAATCCTCTTTTTCCATTCAGCTTTGCCAAGTAAGGGCACTCACTTACACTGATCCTGTTATAGCACTGAGGTTTAAAAGTAAGAGGAAAAGAGCAAAATTACAGGGGAAAATACTGTTAAAAACAAACATACTTCAATTTTTGTTATCATTTGCTAAGAGTCAGCACACTATCAGACTCCTGCTGCAAACAGAAGGGATTTCTTAAATGCAAAGATGTCACGGAAGTTCTATGCACTGAGAATATCTAAAAAATAAACCTGCATGCTGTCAAAAATAACACGTGTATTTATCACAGGAGCTGGGAACCAGAGAGAGGAGAGTGCTTAGACCCGTGGAGGGTAACATCTGGGAAAGCACTCAACTTACAGAATCCACAAATGACTGAGCCCACATTAAATTAGTTGTCTTGAATCAATTGAGAGTGGTGTGGGAGATTCCACATAAGGGATTATTATCTTGTTTGGCCTTAAGCCACTCACTGGAAAATATGAAAATTGGAGGTAAAATTGTATTGCATACACTTATCTTCAAAATATTCATCATATGTTCTCATAAAAGTAAATGCCAGTCCCATCTGTAAAATGAGTAAGTTTATTGTATAGCTGTTTTCGTTAGGCTTTGCTTTACATCCAACACATGCAATAAATCCAATCCAATAATATAAGCTCTATAAACATTTGAATCATAAATGAATTTATTCCAAATTTTAGATAGGAAGTCTTGACAGCTTGAACATTTATTTACATGTTGATTCCTCTGATTTGTGTAACTACAATCATACTCCTGTCCTTCAGCAGTTTCAATTTATCTCTTTCTATCCTAAATTAATTTGTACTGTCCCAGCCGTGGCAAAGAAGGTAGGTACCATCCCAAAGAGGAAAGTCATTTCAGTCATCATTAACAAACTTGTAACACAGAAGAGTAACACAACCCATTCTCAAGCTGATAACATCTTGTGTGGTGTAGAGAAAGCTGGCAAAACTAGCACACCAGTGTGAGCTGCACAGTCTGGACGTACAATGGATATCTAGTAAAATAATATGAGTATCTTAGTAGCTGCTGCTGGGCTGAATAGCAATGGAGGAAGATTGCTTTAATGACCTTGATGCCCCAGCTAGACACAACTAGAAAATGCTGTAGGGCCTCTGAGTGAGAGATATCAAAGCAGATAGGAAGAATTTCTAATGTGAATTGGCTTGGATTATGTCTAACATAATCTACTTTACTTGTAACCTTTGTTTTCCACACTTGCACCCAAAACCTGGTCTCTTGAACTTGTTAAATGAAGTTTGCTGTGTTTGCATAGGAAGTYTGGTGTGTGGGGAGAGATGAATGAGAACGAAACTCAATGGACTTACAAGTGC
The DNA here is from genome assembly GCF_003343005.1 of Rhea americana. Lineage (NCBI taxonomy): Eukaryota > Metazoa > Chordata > Aves > Rheiformes > Rheidae > Rhea > Rhea americana. The sequence continues at coordinate 214,096 of NW_028186734.1, read as the reverse complement.
AGTGTCTCCCTGAAACAACCACCTAGACTGCTGCAACACGTCCGGGTGGAAGTGAGGAATTTGCCTCCTAGGGCATGGGCAAGGATGACAGAAGCTGGTCAGAAAATGAGTGTTAGGGCTTATCCTGCCAGGTGAGGGGTATTCATGTGAATAAGCACGTGCTACATCATCCCATGCTTCCAAGTAAAAGAAGGTAGAGACACTTCACAGCTCTAGGAAAAATCCCAAAACACCAAAATTTTTGCTTCTGAAGCACTGCTGAAAAGCATCTATTAAGACTGGAGAGACACTGAAGCCAAAAGATTGGCTCCTGTGAAAATGAAAGGCAAATATGTCCACTGGGTTCAGCTGAACTGCTGACCTCTGCAATCTGTGAACGCTCTTAGTACAAATGCTTGGCACTCTATGAAGAAAGATAGACCCCACTGCACTCTGAGGATGGCTTGCTGCAAGTTTTAAGATACGCCTGGGATAAAACATGGGCAGGGGCTGTGGACAGGTGCAAAGAAACCTCTTCCCTTAATGAATTTGTTGTATGAGCTCTGGGTGGCCTAAGGCCAGATAGCTTGCAAGCAGTGAAGGTAAAGTTCCTTTTTCCAATTTGCAAAAAGATTCACAGTTGTTTCTGGTATTTGATTGGAGAATACTAGTTTGCTAGTACCCACCTTAAACATARTTTCGTTCTCTCTCAGACATATAATACATTGCTGATCTCACTTTACATGGATAAGATCATACATTAGCTCCTGAAATATTATTGCTGTATCATCGTTGCTCAGAAATCTCCTAAGAAACTAACAWCTGAGTGCTTAAGTCATCATAATGTTAAAAAACCCACGTTGATTGCAGGGGAACATTACCAGTAATGATGAGGTGATTTACTTTGAGACTGAAATCTAGTAATATTTCTGACATTTTATAGGGAAATTATGTTTTAATAGTGCAGCTATAAGGTCTCTTCACTGGTGCCCACATCAGGTAGGGAACTCAACTTACCAAAGACCTGAAAGCAAGGATCTGAAATGAAAAGAACTACTTCCATACAGCCTACATCCATTTCAAAGTATGTAACTCAGGGTTTTTTAAGGACAGGAGAAAAAGAAATCCCAGCTCAAAAGAGCCAGGCAGATATCAAATCTGTGCAGCTGTTGATTTACGACATATGCACCATGGTTTCCAAAAGTCAAGGATTTCAGAACTTCTCTGGGCAATTTTGTTTGGATTTCTTGGTTACACCTACACTGTCCACTGAGATTTCTCTGCAAAGTCTTTCCATGATGCTTTTTTATAGCTACCTCCTTATAGCTAGGRCACAGAAGATGCCAATGTCTTTTATGCTGTGTAGTGAGACCTTCCTAAGATGCTGCCTTCAACAGACAGACCAGCAGCTAGAACCAAAGACAACGAGACCATAGTTCCTGAAGAAATGGAAATATGATATATGTATAGTGGATATAGTATGTATCTATAGTATGTATGTAGCCAAATCCTACTGTCTAAAGAAGTCTGACATAATCCCTCTATCAAGCTCTCTTAAGGACCAAGAATCCTTATGAGGAAACCTGCCACTGCCTGAGTTTCACTTCATTTCTCTTCTGACTCTCTCACYTGTAATTTTCACAAAGACTAAGATGTAGCATTCCCTATGGTGCAATTATCAAAGATTCTAATGTAATAAATACTGATCATCTGAGATCCTTTTTATTATAATTGTGAGAAGGACTAGAGAAAACACTAAAAACACAAAGATTACCTGAATATATAAGTACCTTGAGAAAGCATCTAAGGAAACAAATTCTCCAGAGCAAAGGTTTATTTAGCAAAGRGAATATCAAAATCTTGGGCAGAAAGCCAAGAAGCAATAGTCAAGCAAATATATGAAGCTCCTACTTGGACTTCCAGGTATGCTTTTTTCAAGCCTTATCCTGTGTGTTAAGTAGAAGACTGTCTCCAAAAGGTGTTAAGTAGGGTGACTGGCTTTCCTAAGTAGTCACTACTGAGCCCCAAGATAATGTTAAGTCAGTCAGATTAAATAGTATTTGCACAGCTGTTGAGACCCGGTGACAGMCGCAAAAAATTAATTGGTTTTTTGGAAATCATCTCAGCTTATCACCCCTAAAATTGGCTGCTTATTAGAACTGGGCTACCAATCCACCATTACTAAAAACCACATGAGTCCTGCAAGGTGCCTCAAAGACTGTGTGATAAAAAAACATCTTCAGATGGCATAAATCATTTATTTTCCATTCCTGGAAACAGCTGTGAAGCTGTTTCTATTCTGGGTACAGGTTAGGAAGCTCTGATCTTTTGGGGCTGCATAGAGAATAAGAAGCCGATAGTTCACTTTGAAGGGAAAATGGCTACAGGAGCTCCTAGAGATTATGTCAGRCAGAGCTCATCTCCAGAAAATTAGTGTTGGTAACTGGATGACACATCAGTTCTGAGAATGAGATGTCCTTGACCTGGAAATCCGAAGAAAAAAAACAGAGGAAGGATGAATGAGGTATCTAGATGAGTTATGAAGAGCTGAAAAAAATGTTCTCTTGTCTTCTTATTTCCTGCAGAAAGAGAACAGTTAGTCTTGGTTAAAATTTGACCAGGAGTGAAAGAATGAATCAACATGCCAAATTTCTCTCATGCAAGAGCAAAAAGGAAGTCTCTGGAACAAGAAGGAAGGAAGGATAAGACAAGAACTGCAAATGGCACACAGAGCAAAAAGATCATTTCAAAAGACTAGCAACATTTATTTGTGTGTAGCCATGCTTACTTTTAATTAAAGCTCATTTTGGTTTACATCCATTTTACTTTACTGAGAGAGGAAGGAAAAGAAAAAAAAAACAACTCTGTAACAGACTGAGTACCTGCTTGTTTCCAGAAGTATTTCAGGAGGTGAATATTATGTGGTGAAGTGGTGTCTGTACCCGTGCTGCCTATCTAACAGCAGAAGGTGCACAGGGACTGCTGTAGCAAATTATTCATGGGCAATAAATAATGTATAATGTGTCTCAAAGGCAAGGGAAGTGCACCTCTCTGCAATGCACACATTTTTATTCCAGCAGCCCTTTTTATTTTTGTTTGGATTAGTTTTTCTCATGGTAGCTCTGTGGGTAAGCATAACTTTGCACACACTTTGCTTTTTGCAAATGTCATGTGATCATTCCCTCTTCTACTACATGAGCTGAGAGAACATACATTTGCTTCTTGACACTGTTTCTGCYGAGATTTATTATTAGGGTCATACATAACCTGGCTGCTTTGTTAGCTCTGTATCTATACACATTTTCCTGGGGATAATACTGTCTCCGAACCTTGTTCTGTTGGGTTTAGTGGTAGTAATAGTGTTTGTAAAGTCAGTTATAGAGCAGGATTCTGCAACAGCAAGTACTGCWTTAGTCTCCTGCAAAATGGGCTCTCTGTCCTTGGGAGCTCCTAAACTAGGTTATGATAAGTTGCAGCTGGCTGATGAAGTAATAAGTGAGCACGTTATCATGTCCTAATTAAAGGATTTGGCTTGCTTTCTGCTTGGCTACTGTAGTAAAGGGAGTTACTTGGAAAGCTGCTTGTTTTCCTACCTCATGTTTAAACAATGTTTATTAATCAACACTCTTGTCTCAGTGTACTTCTTCCCCGGGAGAAAAGGGAAAATCTTTCTCTTTGCTTTCTACCATGTGGCCTGTAGCATGGGTGACTCAGGGCAAGTTGTTCTACTTCTTCTCCTTTCATTTCAGGTGATGTATTTACCACATGCTGGACCAGTCTGCAGAACTGCCCAGCCTTGTTCACTAAGCATTTAGAAACAAGCTAGAGTAAGCTATTGGGTGCTTTTGCCTAAGGCTTCCAAGAGCTATTTCACTCTTACAATCTCTYGGACAAAGGCTGTTGGGAAATGCAGTAATGTAGTTCATATACCCTTTCAGAGGGACCAGCAAACGTACTCTGAAGACTTAACTGTCCTGCAAAGATTTATTTCCAGAAGAAAACCWCTGGGAGAGTTCCAGTCCAATTTGGCATTTCTTCTAGGCTCTGCTTCATCACCTCCTCTTCAAAGTCAGAATTTATTTTGCCTTTTTTTTTTTTAACACTTCTAGGTAAAAACTGGGGGAAAAAAAGTATGAATTTTTTTCTTCACATTTTTAGTATCTCCTTTTGTACAGGGATCCTGATGTGGTTGTAAATCTTGGCGGAAATACTTGARCAATATTTGAGTACTCACTGAAATTAAATTGCTAAACATTAACAGAGCAGATTTATAATTATGAATTCTACAGTATGCTTAATCCAAAATTCGTAGATGCTGGTGGTTCATCTGGTGAAGAAAGAGAAGCAATAGTTTATGACCAATAGAACTGAATAAACCCGGTGCATATTTTCAGGTTGAGAGTAAATCATTTGGAATACCCCATTTAAGGATTAGTTGGGTAGAATTTACAGATAATCTAAKAATTTTTCTATGTGAATTCATTGAAAAGGAAATGAAAATTTCTCTAACAAAAAGACAAAGTGACTTGATTTGATTAAGCTATGAATTATTTGCTCAGACTGAGTCACCAGACTGCAGCTACACATATCTGCAGGCATTTTTTAGTTTTCAGATTCATCTATTTTGAATGGTTTAAAAATCTTGCTGAAGGGCACACACGTAATTAATGAGACTATCAAAATCTCATACTATCATTACAAACTCTGCATTTCAGACTACTCACAAATTGACCTACTTGGCTCTCCAAAACAAATCCTTAGGAAAGGATAAAAGGCATGTCTGGCAATATAAAGTACCAAATTTCGTTTAACTTAAGGGCAGAAAGTTCTGGAGCTGAGAATCTTTCACCAAAGGTGCTCCTTTAATTAGAATGATGAAGCCCTACAGACAATTTCTACTCTCTCTATCTCCATATATCTATCTACTTTCTATACTATCTTCTGATAATTTCTGCTAAACTAGGAGAAAGTATTCTCTAGGACACCTGGAGGAAAAAATATTTAATGGATCATTATACCTAAAAACTATCAGCTGGAAGCTAGATAGTAACCAGTAAAGACATGTTTTGCCATGTTTACCCTGGGTTGAGACAAGGATCTCTCCAAATCTCTAACTGTATATAATTTACCCCCTCATTCATTATCTCTGCTAAGTGAGCAGGTGGCAACAGTACTATCATGGTCCTCAGAAACAGCTCCAGCTAAAACCGCACCAAAGCAACCAACTTTGAGGATGGACAAAGCAAGAATTCTGGCAAAGATGCAGTTTAGTTAAACACAGACATCAGCAAGAACAACTTTTTTTTTTCCACATTATAGCCAAGCATTCACCAAGATTCCTTAACTGAATCAGCAAGACTTCTTAACTGAAAATAACAGTGAGCAAGATTATTTACTGGAGGGAGCTGACAAGATTTCCTTACTTCCCTGCATTTTCCTCCTAGCKGAGTCTCACCTTCATGTTAGCCCTCATCTCAGTCAGCCCCAGGAAAATCTACTCATTCCTATTCTGTAGACTTGATGAAAAAGAGACATAAAGTTGTCTCAATAGCTCTTCAAACTRTTGATACACTGAACAGAAATAGTGGAAAAAAAACATAAAGGTGAGGACTCTGTGTTTACCAATGCTAAGACAAGACAGCCCTTGGCCTCATTCTGTTTTCCCTCTGTCTATATAGAAGAAAGCCCTTTGCGTAGCAGAAATGAAACCTCTCACTTCATATTTTCCCATTAGATGTTTCTCTTCTCTTAGACTCATTGTTGTGGGTTTAAATTCTTGCTGTACCCTGAGGCTCTAACATTACACACACTCATTAGAAAAGCCAGTCATTTTAAAATCATCTTCTGCAGATGGAAAGACCGTGACTGAAGAGCCTCTCATTCAGTTCAGTRTTCCCATGTTTTGAATGACTTGGCAGTGCTCTAAGCCCTGGATCAAACCTGCTGAAAATATACTCCTCAGTCATCTTTGTTTCATTCTTTCTGGTTGATTC
>NW_028186734.1:124999-207987 GCF_003343005.1 Rhea americana | reverse complement strand
AAAAGAAAAGAAAAAAGGAAAGTCAAACTGAGAAACCTTTTCTCAAAATGGTGAGCAATTATTTACAATCAGCAGCTGAAATCACCAGGATGATTCACACAAGTCCTAAAAGTCAGCTTGCCTCAACAAAGTCGGTAAAGATTTCACACTTTCAGTCAGATCCCAAGGAGACCACTGCCATACAGAAGACATCCAATGTGATGCATGAGATCTAGGATACTGTTAGAGAATTGTGCTGCAGAAAGGGGTGCTGATCATGAATAGATAACTGGTCTTACCAAAGGTGGCAAAATGTGTATTCCCATGCACTCTTAGGCAATTGCGAGTTTGTCAGTTCTTCTCTCTTCAGAAGATGAAAACGCCAGTAAGACACGGAAATTGTAAATGATAAGACACTGTGACTCTGATCCTTGGATCTGACAGCTGACATCAGGCTGTTGCCAGTGCCTTTGCTGTCCCCAGTACACTGTTCTCCACGGGGCCTAATGACACATCCTCTTAGTTTCCATGCTCACAAAGCAAATTCAGCTTGGCATCTAATTTACAGAGAAGTAGCATACTACCACAAGAATGAGCTTGCAGCTGAGGAGTGTCAGGATTTTAAATCCAATAAAYGTTTTTTGGAGGCCATTCAGTTTTGCAGCAGTCAGCAGTAGGGACCAATCTGTCGAGCATCAGTGGCAGTAGAACTAGTGGCAGGACATGATCTCCCATCATCTGTTTCATCATACGCTGAGCCATGTTAATGATAGAAACAAATCATCCTCGTTATGAGAGAGGGGGAACATGCAAAAACTGTGATTAAGTTCTGACTGATAGAAGTTTCTCTGCCCCTAACCTGTTTACACCTGCACAATCAGCACTGTAAATTTATTTTATGTGGATGAAGAGGATTACATATGATATACAGCAGCAGAAAAACAAGGCACAAGTTTCCTGCAGTTCTTTCTGTTGACCTGACAGTTATTGGTTTGAAAGTTAGCTCATTAAGTTTGTGAATTATTTGAATGTTGATTTTCCTCAAGGTGGACAGTTGTGGTTTGAGCAACGGTCTGTTTCCTTCTAAAATGCAAGAACTAAGGAATGATTTCATTTCTAATTCTTACAACTATGTTGGTCTTCTGCTTTATACAATGTAAGTCAAAATATGTTACACATCATGATTTCCATTTCATTGAAAGTACCCTCTGTCCTGTCATGATACAAAAAGGTAGAGCTGTCAGAGCTTCGTAAGGAGCTACATTGYTCTTGAGAAGTCTCAGTAGGATAAGGGGAAGCACCTTGTCTACTTTRCCCTGATTGAGCTTTACCTGTTTTTATAAGGTAATTTACACTTGTGTCATGTGAGCTTCCTAAATGTTTAGCCAGTAGTACTAACATTAGCTAATATCCTAATAATTCAAGAAATAAGAATTGTGTTGGCTTACTGAAAGTTAAGRTCCTAAATTCATACTGAAATCTTTTTTGCACACTTAAGTATTGGCCACAGCCGGAGAAATCTGTATGAAATACCACTTTCTATGGAAATACAGAAATGCATCCTRAAGAGTGAAGTCTATTTCTCCTGGAAGGAGTGAAACAACATTGCAAATCTTGGATTTCATTTTAATCCTGCAGCAAATTGTGATCCAAGGCATGTTCCTCCTGGACATTCTCCCAGTGCAGTCCCTCCCGTTTAACCTGTCCTTGTAATTCCTTAGAGAAAAATTACCCTAAAATTAAAAGCCTGTCACTTCATTTTTACAAATGGAAAGTGTCCCCCTAAYGATACTAGCATGCAGTTCCACTGTCCAGTGCCTTTCATTTGCCTGAGTGCTAGGAGATCTTATTTGCTATTTGTGAGCCAGTAAACCTACTTTAGCAGCTATGATCTATGCAAATCCCTTTAGTATGCAACAGTCTTCCTTTCTTTTTCTTTTTTTAATCTCTGTTTTACAAAGGAAAAGCCTCTATGTATGAAGCCTCTCAAAATGCCCCTCCCTTTATAGAAAGGGGCAAACTGGAATGTCAAGAGAACTTGACTACATTTGCATCTTAAAACAAACTTTGGATTTAATTACTGGGTTTCTTTTCTTCTTTTGTGTACCAGATGTCTGAATCATGCTGGTCTCCCATCCCMTACAAGCCTATGTCTCCAAACAGACCAGTCTAGGAATTTTAAACATACCTTTCCCAGTTACTTAGAGGTACGGTTGTGCTGATATCTCTGCCAACCAAAACAGATTTAAGAAATGGTTAGCTCAGCAGCTCCAACTCAGTTCTCAAATGTCCGGACAAAGTTTCTCTGCTAAACTATACATATGTGGGAGGATTAACTTCAGTGTCTTCCCTCAGGAGGGGTTGTGTCAGGAGCACAGTGAGAACAGAGAGAACACTTGCTCTGAAAAGGAGAGAAAGGAGCATCTCAGGGAGACAAAAGTTGCTGTTCCTCATTCCCAGGCAGAGAGCGAAGGTGATGAGGATGGTATCCTGTCCAGATCCCAGCTGAGCATGCCTGCAGGCTGGATTCTGCCTCTCCTTCGTAGTCCCTACCGACACTCAGTGCCAAAGGCACGTCAGCAAGCCCAACTGATCAAGGTGCATCACTGCATTGAATACGGTTGTACCTCAGGCTCGGTGGGATTACTCAGTATTCAGAACTGATGTGGAGCTGGACAAAATCCGTCTGGGACTCAGAGTGTCCAGGGAGCCAAGGCACTGTCTCTGAATCAACAGAATAGTCCCAAATCAAGTCTGTCTCACTCCCTGCCTACTTCAGATATGTTTGCTCTATAAAGCAGAGCAAAATCTCTCTCCAGAACAAAGTGAATAAGGAATCTATTTTGTGTTGGGGTTGGAGGAACCAGTATGGCTCAAGTATGTTCAAATCCCCCTTACTTCCCTGAACTCTGAAATGAAGATAAGAAAGAAATCAGTTAAAATGTTAAAAGCTGCATTTCAGGAATCTTTAGTCTGTACTTTCTGTGTTGTGCTGAGCAAAAAAAGCAGTGTATATTTATCTCTGAGATGACAAATGAGGATTAAATGAGAGTATTCACCTGGGTTTTTAATTCCACTTGTGTCCTCAGCGTATGAAATGCAGCTCTGAAATGTGCACTGAATGTTTTGGAAGCTAGATTAGTTTTCCCAATCCAGGGAAATCAAAGTCTGTAACTTCTGAGATCTGGAGAAAATATAGCGACTGCTGCAACTTGTTTCCTGGCAGTCTTTTCATGGCGGCATCACGGAAAGAAAAAAATAAACCTGACACTTCCTCACTTTTAAAGGTTCTTCAAGGCTGGCTGCTGTCTTCTGCCCCAGCCGTAGGCAACAACATTAGCAACGCTCTGTTCTTTAGCATGCAAAGCGAGTCAACTGGAATCTCCCAGCAGCTTCTAAGACTCTTGTGCTTCCAGGAGCTTCTACAGCGCTCAGAACCATGCCAGTTTTCACGAGCAGGAAACTAGTGTTTTAATAAAAAGTAGAGCTGATATGTTTTATTTTTATTGTCAGTTATTGATTCTAGCAAGGCGTGTTTTCATTTTTGCAGCAGGACTGGACATGCTCATCATCACTGGTAAGTGGACCAGTCCATCCACTGCATCTCTTCCCTTTAACAACCTGCCAGGGTTGTTAGGAGAAAGGGGCTGAGCTTTTCTGGGTTTAGGAGAATCCATGAATCCCCATGATGTAAGTGCCAGTTCCAGCAACTGTTTTTTCCAGGGTCAGGCTTCAAGGTAGCTTCAATTTTTGCACCAGCAGTTCCAAATTCTGCTTGAAAGCTCAAAAGAGGGCAGAAAGAGGGCTTTTGGTGTCCAGCTGGCAATGAAATGAATTAAATAGTGCATAACTGAAACTACTCAAAAAAGAATTTACTGTTAAAAAAATAGGTGGGATGATGAAAAGGAAGTCCAACAAATGGCACTGGAATAAATCTCCACTTCTTATAAGAGTAGTTTGTGGAAAAATTGGAAGATTCTCCAGGCCGTTGATAAGATCTTGAAAATATTTCATCCCTTCTTAAAGATTAAGCCTTCCAGTTACGACCTTATATTAATTAACTGACTTTTGTGTATATGAATTTACCTCAGAGTCAGCTCCAACTCCTCGGTGGTGCAGGAAAACTTAGATTTGCCATCCCTTGAATAAGGGACTAAATTTATTTTGTCCTCTTTCTTTGCAATAGAAAAAAGTGACCTGGGCTGAGATTCATAGGGATAAGAGGGAAGGAGGGAGGTGAGTTAGGAGGGTTTCAAGAAGAAATGGGTAGAGGTATTTTCTCCCCTCACTCTCTCCCCCCAGAAGCTGATGTTATCTTCTCACAGGCCTATTGCTGGAAACTCCAGTGCACAGTGACAGCACCGAGTCACGTACCTGGGGCAGAGGCCTCTTTGCTTTGCCACCTGGTAAATGACTTGTTTCCTTTGCAGCCCAGGCCCATCACTACCCTTAGGCTGTCTCACACAGGACTTTCTTCTTTCCAGCTGGTGCCCAGCTGTCCCATCCCTCCAGTAGTCTAGGAAGTCCCACGATCCACCCTCCCTTCCTTCTCTCCCAGCACCCATGGTGGTCTCTCAACCTACTTTTTCTCGGCCCTTCTCAGCCCTTCCTTCCTTCTTCTCTTTCTTTTCACGTCCTCATTTTTTTCCTTAGCTGAGATGCACAGACACAGACTCACCCTGCTACGCTGTACCCAAGCCTGCCGCCTTCTCTCTCCTTTCCCGGCTCCTTTCCCCTCCATTCGCCCACCTCAGCTCCAGCCCATTCCTTCATCCCAGCAGTGCACAGGCACTGGAAGGGGGGCTCCTGTGCCACCAGCTGCTTCTTTAAACTGTTGCCTTTTCGTAAATCCAGGCTATGTATATGTGTGTCTGATTGCTTGTGTACAGCTGCAACTCAATAACTTTGCTGTAAAATCTCCCACGGAGAAGAATTTGTTAGTTACTGCACCTTCGTATCCCAGCTCCACTCTATTCATGTTCCAGAAAGCAGAAATTTCACCGCAGTAACTGAGTCAAATGTGGTGCTGACTTTTGGGGTAAATATTTTCCTGCTGTTGTCTCAGTAGCCTTTTTTGACAGGAAACCTCTCCTGCACCTYACATTTATATATACTATTTTCATTATCCTCAAAAATCCGATGTGGTTAAGATATTGTTTTAGGGCTAAGGAATAGGATTGATTTTTACAAATGATGACTCTTTCTATCTGCATTTATATTGCATCTCTAYTTGTGTCTTTAACATCTCACAAGTTTCCTAGATAACTCTCATTGTTGCTTTCTGGAGAACAGATTTTGATCCTAGTTACCCTGACATAAATCCAGGCCAGCTCCACATTTGATGCAGTTAAATGTATGTATAATGAAATTTATCATTTTCACTGTACACATATTCATAAATAAGACACCACAGAAATTATAAATGGCACACTGACTTGAGCTATTTCTAGAACAAACAGCAGATATTAATAACAGAAGTGATTTGTGCAGATTTGCAGAGCTATGTTTTTCGTTTCGTTAAGGAGAAACAGCCAGAAAAATGTGGCGTATTTTCCAGCAATACACGTGAAACCTTAGCATGCTATCTGAAACGTGGTATCACTGGTTCTTCTTACCCACGAGCTTCAGCAAAGCAGAGACCTCAGCCGGTGCCAGCAGTTTAAAGAAAACAAGGACGAGGGAACAACACTTTTTTGCATACGGGAGTTGGCCATGCCTCCTCAAGCACAAATCAAATTCATCATCTTCCAGACGCTATTTCTTACTAACAGTTTTGCTGTCTCTTTCATGCATCTGTCTGTTTATCTATTCTCAAGCACCATCTGCTTGTCCTGCTCTCTCCACACCGCACATGTTCACGGCTACTGCACCTCCAAGGTGACAAATGAGCAGTCGAGCTAATTTCATTGGGATAAACAAGAAAGCAAGAACCAGATGGAAAGCCCTGGGAAGAGCCAATGTCATTTACAGGGAGGGCAGAGTGTTTGGAGGAAGAATCACCATAACAACAGCAAGTAGAGAGAAGAGGTTTCTCTTCTGTCTATACTACTAATTACTATGAATATTTTATTCTTGCCCTGTGGTTTATCCGTGTCCAGATCAATGATTTACTGGCAGATGGCTTAGAGTTTGGTTTTTGAGGGGGAAGGAGGGGAGGAAGAGGAGGRGAAGGAATGAGGGTGTTATACAAATTTCGATGGCTTTTCTGCTATGTTATTTTCCTGAAGTTTTGTGTTTAGATGTTTTTATTCCCTTTCAAGAGTTTGACTATTTTTTTTCAAACACTCATAGGGAATCAGTGCTTGAGGAGCTTGATGGCTTCATGAATATTGAAATGAGCCCATCATTTCATTTTAATTACTCTAAAGATGYAAGTTGCTCATTGATAATGTTCATTCAGATCCTGCTGCCAGTTTATAGAGAAGTTTTTGTGACTGTCGCTTATTTTCTCTATATGGCACTTCGCATCCCTGGCACAGCCTAAAGCTTCTACAAATAATCCCAACTGCACTGGCAACATTCCAGCTGACTTCAAAGCACCAGGATTTCACTGCCTGTCAAAACACAAAGATTGTACCCATTTAACTAAATTGGTTTAAAAAACACTTTACTTAAATCACTGCAGAGCTTAAGGCATACATATGTGTGTTGCTTTAAAGCCATTTTGTACTGCCTTAGTTTGCCTCTGCAAGAGACGCATACTGATAAACAGTAGACATAAACTGATATAAGGCAGTTGAAACTGAGCTAAGTAAACCTATATAGGTCTTAACATGAAATGGATTTTTAAAACATGATTTTCATTAAGTTCTGTGCAACTTTGCTTGGTGTGTATTTATGTAGCACAATACAGTGCAATGCAGATAAGCCTTAGCTATTGCCTGGTAGCYAGCTTAAGAGCTGGAAGCAAAGCACTTTGCTGATGCTAATCAGCCCTGGCCTTGTTCAAAACCTGCAAAGCACAGTATCTTTCAGAAACCCCCGTGGTAGGTAGACACTCCCATATAGCAAAAGCCTGTGACCTTACTGCAAAGGAAAGGCTGGCTTGAAATTTTTAGTGGCATACAAATACACAGTTAAGCCATTAGAGTAGGAAACCTCTCAAGTTCACTGACATTTCCTTCAATAATGGCTCATTACATTTAACAATACGAGCTCAGCAAATATTTTCTTTTGCTAAWGTGAACAGACAGGGCACTTTCAAAATGTCTCTCCTTTTTGTACATTACCAGTACTGTTTAGCGGGAATTGGTTCCTACATCTCACCATGGAATATTCAAAGATAAGTAACACATGTGAAAATAACATGATCCAACTAAAAACTCTTTTTACCTGAGCTTCCTCAAATCTWATTTCATTGCTCTGTACCTTCAGGGACTGCTTCAAAATCTAATCTATCTGCATTAGAAACTCTTATTTCAGTGAAATGCCTGTCAGAAAAAAATTGTTCAGTTTCCCAGGGGAGTATAAGCTTTCATTTTGAAGATGCATTTTCAGATAACCTYCCTTATTCCTCTAATGTAAGAAAAGAGTCATTCTTGATATAATACAGACGTTTATTATAAGCATTCCCTTCTAAATACAGTTKTAGGGTCTGCAGAATAGGAAGTGCTCTGTTTTCATCAAACTTGAGATATTCTGCTGAATGGTAAAGAATCGTGCTGTGTGCTGGAAGACTTTCCTCTTTGTCCCCCTTCTCTGAATAAACACGTGTTTCTCCATTAGCTTACTCAACCAGTTGGCTTTTGTTATGTTAAATAGTCATGGAAAGATGAAGGCTCTGATCTGCCCTGTATTTCCTGGRTGTTCCAACTGCACTCTATGGCATTTGCCTGAGAAACAACATTAAGACATTGTTTGATTGAATTTTGTGCATGGTATTATATGACACAGTTGCACATTAAATTGGGGGCCTGGGCTTAATAAACAGAAGGGTCCCTCCTCTTCTGTAGCCTAAGTCCCTAAGAGAAAAGACCACTCACGAGAAAAAAAGCTCCTCTAAACAAGCCTGTAAATGAGGAAATCTGGTCCTTAAACTCTTTGCTTAGACCTTTCTCTAAGGTACATTGGATTCCATGGAAAACAATGTGATGGTAAATCTTATTGTGTGTTCTTCTACTTTCATAAATAAAAAAAGCAAGTGTGGTATGCCTGGAGAACATATCCAAAATTAGGACCTTAAAAATAATGGTGCTTGGGACTGAGAATGTTCTTTACCTCTAAATGTTAGTTAAACAAATTTACACTCTTTGAAGAAGAAAGTGAAAAGGAAGGGACTTATAAACTTAGCTCTTGTACATGATTGTCTAGTGGTGGTTTGCTACTGTAAGAAAAAGGTTCAGTTCCATCATTTTAAGATATAATTAAAGTCTCCATAGCCAGAGAGTTTCAAGAGAACAGACATACCTTTCCAGGCACAAATGACTAAGAATTTCTTCTTTCCTCGGTGTCCATGAGATGCCCAAGGGCTAGGAAGGAAGACCTCAAAGTCCATCAGAGCTTTTCCTGAATAATTGTCAGGAACTCTTAAGGAAAACTTCACTCAGGGCCTCTCTGAGACAGGAAAAATGTTTGGTCAGCTTAGTTACTGGGCAGCAAACATGTCCAAGTGTTTCTGAAGACCAGGCTTGGCCAAGGGAGCCTTGGGTAGGTTTATAGAGTCCTTTGGCCTTTTTTTTTTCTTCAGCTCTATCATTTCTGATTCAAGTACTCTCCTTCTTCATCCGTGGATGGATCTGATACTTATAGACTTATCACTCTTCATTGCTGAGGTGAAAATAAGTCAATGGACTCACTTAGTTGCCACATTCACCCTCTGAATGCATGAGGCTTTCTGGATCAGGAAGCAGCACACTAAAATCATGAAGCAGCTGCATAAGGTGCATTTGCTTTGGAGAGGACTAGCTCTTCTCAGTGCTATCAGGATTGCCTGAAGCAACCTCCTGAGCATGAAAACATATTAAAAATCTTTGCAGAAAAAGCCTTGTGTGGCTTTAAAAAGATTGCCTTTCTATCTCTCCCTGTATTAATTTTCTTTCCTTAAGGTTAACTCCACCTTGTTGAGGATCTCACCCTCATTGTTCCTGGAATAAGAGATGGTATGATTTTTGCTAGGATCAAAGACTAATACTAAGACATATACCAGGACAAGAAACTGAGAAAACTCTTGAAGAAAATCTATTTCCAATATTAAAATACAAGTTGTATAACTTTTGTTTATTCTTGTTAGAATACTCACATGACTAAGATTTGCACAAATACACATTATTTCAAAACCATTCAGCTCTCAATCTAAACTACAGTGTTAGCAATCAATAATCAGCTTTGTTGCATCTCCAGTCATAGATAATAGAAAATCCGCTGTTGTATTTGTCAGGTCCAGAAGATGGATCACTCCATGTGACAGGATGGGCGAGAAGAAAAATTCTGCAACAAGGTTGCAATCCAGAAAGAGATATCTGCTCCCACACTCAGCCCATCTTAAATCACCTGTGTCAGAGCAAATCACCTCTGTAAAAACATTATTATCCTCTGACCTGCAAAGCCGGATGTCTGGGGAAGAAGCTTTGGATTGGGATTGCTGAGTGAAAGAAGGTTACATTTCTGATGGGTTCAGTCCTGGGACTAAGGGCTTTAACTTTGCTGTTCCTAAATTAAACACTAGGAGATTGTGGGATTTCTCACCTTTGATGCCTCCGTCTATAATATTGCCCTTCCTCATAGCAGCTTTGTAGAGCTAAGCATGTTAACATATGCGAAGTATTTTAAGAAGTACACCATACTCAGYTCTGTTATTATAGTGCTGATGGGCTCTTTTCCTAAGAAGTGGTGCTAGGTCTCCTAAAAAAAAAAATTGTAGGTACTTYATGGAAACGCAACATTAAAAATAGGACACTAAAGACCTCCTTTGGACTCTCTCTTATCTCTGCAKGTACATAACAGTCAAGCAATTCTGCGTTAGTCTAAATGCTGCCTACCACTTCCATCTGTGTGCATATAGTGAATGCATGCACTGAGGGCTTAACAAGTCAGACACCAGCTTAGATGAACAAATGGCCTAGAATTGTCACTGATAATATCATCCATACACTTAAGTTGCTCTTAATTTAAAAGGAGTGCCAGTGCATTTGGTTATGCACCAAGAAAACTAAAGATGTGGACCAGAAGCAATTAGATTGCTCCAGTCAGGCTACATCTGTAGCAATAACTAAATGTGCCTGGGACCATCCTCTGGCGCTGCAAGTGGAACGTCTGCATCCATATTATTAAGCAGTCATAGCCTCAAAACAGGGTAATCCTGGTGAGAAAATTCCTGCTAAAGGTGCCTGAGAACCTGGGGGGAAAATGCTAATTGACCTGGATCACAACTGTGACAGGGACTGCTTAAAACATATAATAGCTTAAAAGATCAAATCCCACTGCCAAGAAATTTTCTCTGGCACTGTTTAATTTACCAGTCTAATTTTCTGGTGAGTCCAGATCAATAGAAGTGTCTGTCTGAAGAGATACAGTGCACAGAGAAGTGGAACCGATTTCGGTTCAGTTTCTGCTACACAGAAATAGCATCTCGATATTTCTACATCATTCATACAATTGCCATGTAATTTTCTGTTTTTCAGAAAGATTTGACTATCAAGTAGCATACTTTAACTACAGATACTCTTGAGTCAAATATCCCAAACAGCCTCCTACAGCCAGAACAGTTGTTATGRTTGTGTTTATGGTGACGTTTCAGAAAAATAATGCAAGGGAATAATGAACAAAAGCATTGATACAACAGGAGCACAAAAGCCTACTTCATACTTAGTACATAAACTGGCATGTCCAACCTCATTTTCATTTATGTTAATTGAAGTTTTTAGCTGACATTTCTCTCAAGTTTTTGTTTGTTTAAGGCTTGAAGGGACACAGCTTCCAATATGGGGCTTCTTCAAAGCCTAGAGCAGACTTTGTGGCCATCAATTAATACTGTATTTTTACCAATACAGTATTCTTGATTGCTCTAGCTACCCTAAGCCATCAAGACTGTGAATGGGCCCATTTTAATAATGGATCAGTGCTTGTACCACACTGTAAGTAAATCTAGCTGTCGTCTTCTCCATCGTGTCGCAGAACCTGACCTTCTTCCCGTGTTTGCACAGGGAAGGAGGTCTCCGATGGGAGTATTCACTCACCTCTGGAACGCTTCATCCTGTTCTTTCAGTTCATTCCAACTTTAAATGCTGTGTCCACAGCTTCTGCCATTTCAGCACTCTTGGCCTGTGACACCATACTGAAGTCTCTCTTCCTCGTAATTTCTACTCATCTCAGTTAYGCCCTGCTTGACAGACATACCTCTCTATTTGCTGAAGGACCTTCTTGGCTTTCATCATTTTTCACTTAGATCAGTCTTATCACTGATTACTAATCAGAAAAAATGACCATGCCGTGCCCGATAATACCTGGGCATGTTCTTCCGCAACTACTGTATAGACCTAGTTGACRTATTTCCACCAGAAAAGTCTTCAACTAATTAATACTAGGTTAAGGACCAGGAGGGACTGCTCATGCTTGGCAGATTTTTGGTATGAAAATGACACAGTGCYAAGTTCTTGCTGGTACTTGCTAAAACATACAGGGTGTGTGTGGGTGTGTGCGTGYGTGCGTGGGTGTGTATTTGTATGCATGTATTTGTATATTTAAATACATACTCTTACTGCTGCTAGTCTTTTCCCTTTTGCCAATCATTATTTATTTCTCTCCCTTCTTGCATATTGTAATGCTKCTTCTGCTTATGATCAGGGACAGCATCTATCTCACTGTTTTTGAAGATTCCTGAGTGGCTCTTAGATGATATCTCATTAGCTACAGTTTGTCTCAAAACTATCTGAAGTAATGCCTTACTATAAAGTAACATGGAAAAAGGGAAGTTATCCAAGTAATGTAGATGTTCCTTAATTTCATACAGTGAGAGTACTGAAAGTTTCCATCACCATTAGATAGGACATCACTACCATGATAAGGTATTTCAAGAATATTTGTATCAAGAATATCTTGTCCAAAGGTCAAAAATCAAAGAACCATGCAAATCTCCTGCTTGTATTTACTAGAGTGCTTTCAACAGGAAGTATTTTGAGACAGAACAAACACTCTGAAAAGCAAAACCAACTCTGAACATTGAATATGACATTTAACAAGCAAAAGTGCCGACAGCTGGTCAAAGGTTAGAAATTTCCTAGCTTTCCATAAATAAGCCATCACTCACCTATACTACCAGCCTACTATAYTAAATATTTCATTCTTCCACTTGAATACTTGGTTTTAGAGAATGAATTGCCAACTATTTGGCATATGCCATAAAATCATGGCATAAACTAGAACACTATCCATCATGCAATATAACATTCTGTAAATACTGAAAGAGAAGCAGTTTGGCTCCTGTACTTTAAATATGTAACCAGCTGAGAAGCACTGAAGTAGGAATGTCAATGCCAGACAACTTCTTTTGTGCTAGAAGAAAATATTGGTCCTTTAACCAAAATTGAATGCGGTGACCAGTTTGGCAGTGTCATTCTAGATATTATAGTGCATACATTGTCAGTAAGTGAGGAAGAAAGTAAAGKTCAGGCTCTTAAGCAGAAAGTATGATTCCAAAAGGTCCTTTGATTCTTGGCAGTCTTCACATGCCAAGGAATGCAACAGTGCTTTGGCATTAGAAATGGTTTGACACTGGATACTGCAAAAGACACAAGATCAGGAGAGAGACCTATGTCAGGCCAAGTTCCAGTTTTACTCGAAAGCTCGCAGCATGTGGCCACTCTGGTCACAGCAGCAATATGTTGCTTCTTCCTACTGAGCAGATGCTACCAAGCAGACCTTTTGACACAGAAGTTTTCTCATCAGTGAGGACAGTGAAGCACCTGACAAACTACCTCCATGCTGTAATCTCCTTTGTATCATATCAMAGAAATATAAGCCTACTTCTAGTCTTTGGCATGCATTCAGGGCACACTGTACTGTACACCATTTCGGCAGCGATCTGTTTCTTTTCGAGGTCCTTCTGGCGGGCACGTGTCACTGGTCTCTGTTCCTTTACACATAAACATTTGATCAACATCCTGCTGATTCCCATGGCAGACATTGACAGGTTTGGTCTTTCAGCCTTCCTGTTTATGTATATGCAGTTGTTTAGGGCTACAGTATGTCAGAAAAATAGAGGGCACATGTTTCTACATCTTCTTTTTACAGGGACTCTGCCGTAARCATTCAGCAATGGTCTGGTGCAGAAAGGGTTCGACTTATTAACATAGAGTCCAGTTAGGTGTAACAGAATTTGATAAATAAGGATTTCCTCTGCCCAAGATTCTATTTGCACTTTTATTTGGGATATTACAATGGTATTTATTCTATTGTTTTTCACAATTCTGAAATATTATTATTTTTTTCACTCTTTTCAAGCTCGAATGAAAGCAATGATGATCAGCTGAGCCTTCGTCCAACCCTAATGGGCTRAGGGAAGTACATTTTCCTCTCAAATGTGGATTGCTTCACGATTACCAGTATCACCGAGGGACCCAAGGAACATAATGTAAAGTACAATATATTCACTCTTTAATACAGCAGTCCTTCKAAGTGTTACACCTAAGCTAAGTTTTAATATGCATGTTCTGTGTGTTGCATTAGTTTAATGACTGAGCTCAGGATGCAACTTCATCGTGATAGTGACAGTCTTTGAAATCCTGCCTAATCTGAAAACYGCTTAATTGCAAAGAAAATCTTTTTCCTTCTATCACAGTTGAAAAAAGCAGACATTAGGGGTTTCGGAGTCCAGAATTCAGTTTTCTGCTGTCCTAGGAAAAACTTGTTGCAAACAAGAGTTTAKAAAGTTTTATATCTTATCTCAAGGCTATTTAATCAGTGAAGCTTGGCACAAACACAATTTTATATTCTGGGCTAATTAGAAACCTTAAAAATAGGCACATTTTTATGGATAGTGAAACTTCTTAGAAGATCTGGATGCAACAGCTTTTTAATATATTGTACATACACAGCTATATCATTACGGATGGTATATAATGCAGTAATATTTGCTGCATGTTCAAGAAACAGCCAAATGTTTCCAATAATCCTTCTTTTTACTAAAATATTCCAGATAGCTGTATTGCATTAAATCTTATGCAGCTATTTGGCATGAGCTCTGTCTTCAGACTGTTCTGGAGAGTTAAACTTTGCCAAGACTGAAGTATTGATTGCTACTTACTGTACACTGCATACTAAAAAGTCTTGTTTTTGTGCCAGCTGTATATAAAGAGCCCTGGAGAAATTGCTTCTGCGTTTTAATAGTCCCATCCTAATGGAACAAGGCACTAAAAAGTACCTTTCACAATTTTGTGTGATGAAGCAATCAGTCCCGCTCAGTCATGAGCATATACGCAGTAAGCGAAAACAGCGGCTGCCACGTGTGTTCAGCTTAGCTCAGGGCACTAGAGCAGGGATCGCTCCGCCTGGGCGGGAGGCTGCGGCCGTGTACTCCCACTAAGAGAAAGAGATGCTGAAACAGCTGAAAAGCTGAAACAGAGGCTGTGTGAAGGACAGACTTCACACTGCATCATTAACTCCGCATTTTCATGCGCTTCACTTTTTTTATCCCAAACTTTAGCATGCATTATCTCCCCTTTTTCCAGACAGTTGTCATTTTAACTGAGCAAGCTTTAGGGGACTATTCAAAAGAATAATTATTGCGTATTAAATTCTATAATTATACATATGTRCTTATGGGAAGACTGACTCAAGAATCCGGTAATAAAGAGAGTTTACTATTAGATCACTTTGTCCTATTAAGCTCCATTTAATTTCACTCTAAACATTAATGTTCTCCATCTAGTTCTCTGGAGATATGCACCCATTTTGGAGAGATTATCAACATGACTATATCTTTTCAGACGTCTGAAGGAGATAAGTTGGTGAGTGTGAATAAACAGCTTGATAGAGGAATTCTTTTTAAGTATGTAACTGCAAATTGAGGAAATGATTTAAGTAGTTCAGAGTGGCTTGCAGAGTAAATAGTTACTTTTTTGCACTGATTTATTACCAAGCAGCAATGCATTTGGGTAGCTCAAATTTTCACTCTCAGTTGTTACTCCTTCCATTTTTAGCCTGGTTTCCTGAGGAAATGAGGTCTCTTCAGCAGCATTTGTATGTCTATCTGTTYGTCCATTTCCATCAAATCTAACACTATCAGAGGCCTTAATGGATAATATGAGACAATTCAATTGCTCAGGCAGAAGTGTCTAGTGCTATTTGAGATGCTCACACACATCCTCCACCTGCTGCTCCAGAGAGGCAGAGCTCTGCAATGTACCTTGGGTTGTAACTCCAGTCCTGCCTGCAAGTCTCCAGGGCAGCGCACSAGGTTTAGGCAATGACACAACATATGCAACATGTTGTGAAGAAGCAGCAGGACAGTTAGAAGCTGGAAAGGTCACATATATTTCACATACCCTGATGGTTCCCATGATAAACTGCATTCACTTACATTTTGCCTTACATTTTGCTCTGAATTCAGTAAGAACATTGCCATGATTTCCAAAGAAGCAGATATGAGCTTGCAGAGTGGAACAGGATCACAGGTCCACCCTAATACATTTTTGTCCCATTTCTCTCAGAACGATCATTTTGATGTTTCTTGTCTTCATCTTCCACGTTTATTATCAGGGTTGCCTACAAAGCTGTTCAGTTTCACTGATACACCAATGAATTCTGGGGTACTACAGAGTGCATAGCAAAAGAATAAATAAAGTACAGTAAGCTTCTAAAAACGTAGGGCTTTTTAAGCAGGCTTTGGGGACAACAAAATAATGTAGACAAAATTAATGCAATGCATATAACTAGTACAGTAAGATACAAATGAGATATTTCATATAGGCTAAAGCTAGAGTTTTACTGGGTTGGAAGTTTTCAAAAAAGCTCTGCAGTCTCCTTCTCTTGGGGTACCTGCTATCGCCTATTGRTTACATGATTTAAGAGAGCACTTAAATATTTTACTGACTAGAGATTAATTTATAAATGATTAGTATCAGGCAGTTAAAACACTGGGTTAAGCTAGTCCTTGAATATTAGCTCAGTGGAGATTTAACAGTCCTTAAGGTTACAAAAATACTACTGCATTATAGTAAACACCTGAGAGAGAGATGCCTTCCTAAGAACTGGGTCTGTGCATAGCAAATAACTGTCCTCACTTCAGTCCAGAAATCAGAAACGTTCCTGCAGGTGCTTCTTTGGCAGTGGCGCCTTGTGTCTGACTGAAGAAGTACCAATACTAGTGACTGCAAGGGTAGATGATTAACAAGGAGGGGAACTCTGCAAATGAATCAGAGCCCTCTGGGTCATTTGTGTCTGGAGAAATTACAGAGAAGTTCCAAGAAACCTGAAAACTAGTCACAAAGACAACTCATTTTTGCCAAATGATATTTATATAAGCAGTAACTAAAATAAATAGGGGAAGCCGTGGAAGTCACGGAGTCTGGTTTTCTGTAAGTCCCTGTCTTATTTCCAGGCTTGACCTCTTTGTGCTAATCGCAAATCCCCATCACTGCCTGCAGTTCCCACTTCCACYTAATCTTAAACTCGGCCATGGCATCTCCTGGCCCTGCCATATCCACACCCACCGCTTTGAAAGAGGCAGTACCTGGCCAAGGCCAGCTCTGAACTGCGTGGGTGCCAGCTGGCCAGCTGGCGCTTCAGAGGTAAGGGACAAATGTTAAGCTTTACACTGCAGCCATTAACTTAACATGCAGATGATTTTCACAAAATTTGTTGGAATTTAGGGCAGGATTCAGTTGCTGAAACATTTGTGTCGTTGATAAACCTGGTGCGCTGCCCTGGAGACTTGCAGGCAGGACTGRAGTTACAACCCAAGGTACATTGCAGAGCTCTGCCTCTCTGGAGCAGCAGGTGGAGGATGTGTGTGAGCATCTCAAATAGCACTAGACACTTCTGCCTGAGCAATTGAATTGTCTCATATTATCCATTAAGGCCTCTGATAGTGTTAGATTTGATGGAAATGGACAAACAGATAGACATGCAACATATAAGCAGAATCACTGGCCCAATAGCACACCACTATCTTGTAAAATAGGATCTTAGCAGCCCTCGTTCATGTTCACTAAGGAAGAATCATTCAGCAGTTTTTTCTCCCAGTCATCTGCCACAGTCCTACCCCCCACCCTTCCTTAAATCCACTTCAAGCGGCCGCTTCTGGTCAGAGAAAGGGACTGCTGAGGTGCGTGCATGTATCCAGCTGTACGAATGCCCCTTCCAGAAGCAGTAGCCTGCTGCGGAGGGGCAGGAGGACAGCCGTGTGCACTAATCTCTTCAAAGCACTCTAAAAGGTCCCGGAGCTCATCTGTCAAGGCAGAGACAAGTGAGAGCGTTCTGCATGTTCTGCTGGCAATGGGTGTGGAAGTGCAGCATGAGCCTCATTGCTGGTAGTTACACCGCTGGCAAGTGAATCAAGACGGAGTAATATACTCTTGCTCCTTCTGCATTTAGAAAACTTTAAATGCTWTTCTACGTGTAGCTGTTTAAAATTGTTAGACTGCAGCATTGTTTGTCATGGGATCTGTGACTAATAAGCAATAAACCCCTGGAAAGTGGTATAACAGAAATGGTTGCAATGATTGCTGCTACCTGTGATGTTGCAGTTCTCTCCAGAATTGCTGATGTTTAGTCTGTCTCTTTCAAAACCCCAGTGCATTAAATCATTTTGTAAATTAAAAAAAAAAAAAAAAAAAAAAAAAAAAAAAGTGCTTTCTCCAGCAGACTAAGAGTGGATAGAAGATCTTCCAGGCTAACACTGAACCTGTGAAAAGCTTTTGAAATTCCATTACTGAAATATCTAAAGGACAGAGTAACAGTTACTGCATGCTCTTTTCTATTTATTGTGTGTTGTATATAACTGAAATGCATCAACATTCACTATTGACTATGTTGGTAAATGGGGTGGACAATCTGCCAGCTTTGATTCCCCTCCCTACAATTTTACATAAAGGTAGGAAACTAGTTTTCATCTAACAAAATAAATTTAATAGTTTAAGAGGACTGTGATAGTGTATATCTTCAGTATACGTAAAATGTGACCAGAGAACCTCATCGCAACTACATCACTTTATTTATTACTTAAATAACACTAAATATATTTATAGCACTGGTAACTTTTATCTCATACCTGTCTCAAATGATCCCAAATCATTTAAATATGACCAAGGTTTGGCTTCATTAATGTTTAATAAAGCACGAGTTTCTGTTGAAGCCTTTTGCAAATTAGGGTGCTGATGATCACTTTCTCCCCATCTCTCTTCCTCTCTCTTTTCTTTCCTTCTTCCCTTCCTCTCTATCCAAATAAGACTTGAGATCACACTAATCTATTCTTGGCTAGGGACACCAACAGAACCTTTCCTGCCTTAAAAATTCCTCATTCCAAAAAAAAGTATAGGAACGTAAGACAGCTACCCTTCTACCATGTGATCTCCCAAATTACATTTTCTTACAAAGTCATGTAAAAATCACTTCAAAAAAAACCACACCTATTCCTGAATTAATACAGCAGCATTTAGCCAAACATAGTCACCTAGATAAAACTTTATATTCTATAAATGTCTGGAGATGGAATTTCTAGAAAGAGCAATGAAAATTTTTTCAAWAGCACACAGAATTCATCTAAATCTTTCCCAGTGAAGCCAGCGGTAATTTGACTAATGATTCCAACAAGGGCAAAGAGCATCACTGAGCTCTTCTGAAAATCCTGACTGCAGAATTTAGACCAAACCACTGCCAAAAAAAAAAAAAAAAAAAAAAAAAACACCACTGACAAACACCCAAACTCATGGAGATTCTTGGCCCTGCTACAACTTTATCCCAGTGCCTTTCTTTTTGTTAATGTTATGCTTGTCTTGGGTAGTACATGACAGCCTGCACTCCGCTATGCACCCACTCTGCCGCAAATAGCCAGACAAACCAATGCTGGGGGCTGCCTGTTGACAGCCAGATCGCAGAAGGGAAGCCAGGCACCTACATGGAGAGATGTGTTTCAGAGCCGGAGTGCTTTTATACACAGCAGATGGGATCAGCAGGGGATGAGGAAACTAATTTAAAGCCACTCTCACAGGGAGCTACTAAAAGATGCAAATTTTGGCTCAGCTTTGAAGCCAGAACCACTGAGTCCGCTTGCTATCGCTGCTCAGAATGAAGGACTCTCTGTATGAAAACATACATATGCAGTGATTACATCTGTAGTTGGGTAGTAGTTTTTCAACAAAATTTAATCAGAAAATCCTGATTTTTAAGATTTGTAATACACTATGAAGTTATTTTCCATTAGGACTTTTGTTGAATCAAATTCAAGTAACAGCTAGTCACCTAGATAGCTAGTAAAGTTGTTGTAAAGCCCAACTGCCTGCAGAACGTGCTGCCCAGGGCAGGCCTGCTTTGCCAGCACATTTAGGTTTTCTGCCACAGAAGCAGTAACATGAGAGTCCCAAAACACTTGAGAGCCCCAATTGAAGCTGAGGYGAACTTTTGGCTCCATGGAAGACCCCTTATTCAGACTGCTCCAAGTCCAGAGCACCACAGTCTCTATACTTCCTTGTCCAGCAGCTCTCCATGCATATCTCTTGAGGAGGCAYATGCCATTTCGAAACTACCACATGTTGATATTTGCTGTGTAATATTCTTTTCCCCCCCAGAATTTGGACAAGTTGGATTTTATTTCAAACTGGAACAAAACCAATGTTTTTCTTGACAATGACAATTTTCTTTGGTTTGGGAAGTCGTCTGTACCTGCTGGTTTGCATGTTCCAATGACATTTTCTTTGGTTTGGGAAGTCATTTGTACCTGCTGGTTTGCATCTTCCTTTGACAGTAACCAAAAGAATATGGAAGACTGCCTTTGAAGACAAAACACGTTGAGTTGTCATACCATTCTGGTGTCAGATTTCTAGTTCAACGGGGATGTGATTTACTTTAAAAATCCCAAAATTCACTTCCTTTGTTAATTCCTTTCTTCACATCCAATTCTTGAGACATTTGTTTCTTCTTACATGTTTTTGAAATTCATATATAATCTCACTAGGAACAAGAATGATCTTAAATTCCTGAGTGACTGGGTGGCTCATCAAGATTTCTTTATGACTAATGAATTCTTCTAACTCCCTCAAAACCTCATCATCAAGGCCATTATCTCCCCAAGGAGATGACCTTGCTCATTCAAGAACAGCACCAAATTCTTTCCATGTGTTTTGTGGCAGATGTAGCTGATTTCAAGGATCTGTGGAGGCTGTGGCTACTTTCCGACCTGGTATCAGCCATAACTACATAAGCACTTACACAGCTCTAAGGACAGTTTCTACTGATGTAAGTAACTATGTTGTTATTCCGCCTCCTCCTCTTCTTCCTGTTATAATTCTACAAAGTTTATGGTAAGGTTATATAATTTCAAAAAAACACGTGATTTACTTTCCATCAGAAAACCATTATGTACAGAAGAGACACAACTGTGAAACTTCAAATTGTGACAGAAYAGGATTTCTCAGTCTTTGGCTCAACCTTCCTGCTGTTCAGCTGTCTCTGACCACTTTTTGCATCTTCAGCCTTGCCATATATTTTAAAGGAACAAACCTTTTGGGAAAGAGTRACCTTGTTAATCACAAGGGTAAAAGTGATCTTTCCCTCTCTRTTCTTTTCAGAGTATCTATCTTCTCTCAAAACAGAAAGCTTTCTGTTTTTCCTTGGGAGAGGGGGTTGGTATATGTTCAGGCTTTTTAAAGTCTCAAATGACGAGAATTAATGTATTTCTCTTTCCTCCTGGATTTCCTTGAGCTTCTGAAAGAATGAAGCCTTCTCCATTGAAAGAGCTGGCTGTTTGAAGAGATGTGGCTCTAAGTGACAAAATGAGTTTTCTTTCCCTTTGTTATAGCACAGAATTAAGTAACAATTACAAAAGAATTTTAGAAATGCCAGAAGTGAAGCTATTATCCATTTCCCGTCTGTGTAGTTTTTCTCATGCTGTCTGGCACCTCATGGTTGTTCTTGTTGGTTGTTTTTAACAGTTGTGCTTTATGCCCACCTCTTCCTAAAGGAGATTTTCCTTTTTCACCAGACAAATCAACCTTCGGGCTTGTACAGCTTCACGGCTTGTCATAAATGACCAGGGCCCAGGCCCAAAGCCCTTTCTCCTGTACGCAACACCCCAGGCGAGTCGTGGCGGAGCGGTCAGGAGGAACTGCTCAGCTTCTCTCCGCTTCCCTGCCTCCTGGCCACTGCAGCCCTGCGCTCACCCCTCACAGACAGCTCTGCCTAGTCGGGTTCTCCAACTCCTGCCCTCCAAGTGAAGCGTTTGGCACAAAGATGCATGACAGTTGAGTCAAAACATCCTTAGGGCCTTTCTGCTCTCAGCACGTGCTCCTGCAAGCCTATCCTCTGCTAGACAAGGAGGATATGTAGCTGACCCCAGCTAACAACCTACCGCGCTCCGGGCTCAGAAAGAATGTTTCTGATCTCAGCCCACAGATTTCGGAGAGGGGAGTTATTTTAAATGTCTCTCCTCTGCTGTTGATCGTTAGTGATAACAGATCGGTGGTGTCCTTTCTTATGAAACGGAAACACGAAGGCTGACTGCGCTGAGGAGTCTGCAGGGTAAGAGGCTGGCTGCTGGCAAAGGGAATTCTTTCAAGACACAGAAAGGAGCGTAAAATGGTTGGGGTTTGTGTGGGTTTGGGAGTGGCCAGGGAAGAAAGAAGCTTTGTCAGCCCTTATTCTTCATTCTTTCTTGTTGTTGACCAAGCTCTCTAACTACCTACGAATATGCACAGCTTATTACACACAGCTGCTGTTCGCTTTTTGCAGTGCAGCATTTGGTACTAGCCTTGCTCTTAGGCTCTAACCACCATGTATGTAACTCATATCTATAGAGCACTAGTAATGTAATGCTATGAAGGACTTCTGTGGAAGTCAAGGGAAAATCAGCTGAATCTCCTTCAAATCACTGAAAAGATAAAGAATGTCAGGATCGTACCCTGGTTGTTCACAAACTGGTGCCTTTAGCAGGAAAAAGCACATCTTAATCAATACACATGCACACGTAATGGCTGTKAAGTATTTGGTGGGCTGGCAATTTACATCTGTTCACAGCACTGTACCTAGTCACAACAATTTACTGTCTTCTCCCCTGTTTAAATCCACTGATATAAATTGTCAGGCAGGCATGAGATGATCCTTCCTTCCAGTCTCATAAATGACTCTTAGAAAGGTCTGGTTAGAAATTAGTAAATTTTATACAAGCAACAGGTAAGAGGACAAGGTGATATTTAATTAATAAAGAGGCAACTGACATAAGGTAACATCATGATTTTTTCCCCATTAGATTTTCTTGTTGCTACTCTATAGATTTCCGCAGCAGACAGCTCATGGTATACACAAGTCCTTCTGAGCTTGCAGGAATCACTTTTCAGTTTATACAGTCGCATCTGAATTCAGTCTCACCTGTGTTCCCTTAGGTCTCCTGAGAGCCAGCTATTTCTTTCCTGTTGCTCAGGACCTGCTCAACTCAAAAAGCTCCATAACCTACCACAATTCCASTTTGTGAGCTGAACCCTGGGCAGCCCACACCTTTGCCCATATTTCCACGAGGAAATACAGACCCTCCCTTCATCATGGCAGAGGCTGAGCTGCAGACACACCGACGGGCAAGATCCACATCTGGAGATCACCTTCTTCTCCCAGTGAAGATTTCACTKGCGAGCTCCAGCTAGCAGCCTGCTCTCTCCTAATGGTAACTTCTCAGTGTAAGAGCATTTCATGGAGATTTCCCGGAAATTATCACCATTTCTTCCCTGGTTGCCAAGGAAACCAGCAATGGACCCTTGGCAATGTAGAGAGCAGCAGAGAGAAAGATTCGTACATTCCTGAAGGAAACTGAATGTTCTTCTCAAAGAAGACTTCCAAAAGTACTGAAATGGGTTAGTGATACAAAAAACCTCATAGGTTCACAAGTTTCCTCACACAGGTTCACACAGTCCCTTACTGCTCTCAAGATAGTGCTGGAGACCTGTTCACTCACACTTTACTGCAACATGAAAATGGAGTTATCACATCAAAAATTTACTGTTCAGCATCTTATCTTCTATGGCCCATCTTTTTAAAAAAAAAAATCATAGAAGCACCTTAAAAAATAATACTTCTTTTTTTTCTTTTAAGACAATACCTGAGGTTTTGTCCCTGAGAAACATTAATTCATTTCTTATGGCATGTTCCCCAGTTTTGTTTGATCYGGCTTTTGGCCAAAATGTAGTAACATAAACAGCTAATTACATGAATAGATGGAGGCTACAACATTAAATCACAGTTCCTCTCAAGATTTTCCTTTATTTGTGTATTAGACTCATTGCCTCACGCACTTGATGTGAGAGGAGTTAAAGAGCAAGCTGAAGAGAAGTAACCAAAGAGCTGGAGAATGTCCACAGCATACCATTAACAGGGAATGAGACAGGAGCAATTTTTAGCATCTCACTCACCATGACTGATTTGCAAATCCAAAATTGTATCCTGAGGTTCATTTAATAAAATAGTATCTGGTAGAGGGGACGATCTTCAAGCCTACACACTAGACTGGAACTTAAGAGACATCACTAGGCATCAAGCGATARTTTGTTTGTTTCTAAGCACCATATAAAATGAGGACAATAGCACCCCCCTCAGAGGGATTTTGCGAGGACAAATGTATTAAGGTTTGTACGGAGCCCAGAATCTATACTGATGAGGAAAAGTAAATTTTTTTTTATTCAGAACTTCTCTTTCATAATTTAAGTAATGAGGAACTGTTTGAATGTAGTAAAGCACGTGATAGTTATGTTGTGGCCTAGATTCTCAGCTGGTATAAATTGTTCTCACACCATTGATTTCAAGGTGTTGGAACAAATCAAAGGTACCCTGTAGGCTCCTTGATATTTTTAAAACYTGTAGATATCACAGATCACACACATACAGGGAACAGTGCAGACAAGGCAGACAATAACAGCATTTTGTATTTGGCTCTCCTGAGCGGTAGTAGATATTCAGAAGATGAGAAAAAAACAGAAGGCCAGAGCCCTGAAAGCTCTGAAAACCTCCACACACTTCAAAGTGCCTAAATGTGAGTGTTAAGTAGAGATAGCCACTTGAGGGTCAGTTACCCAAAAACTGCATCCAGCTACAGAACTTCACTCACTCTCTGCTGTGGCAGTAGAGAGAAACCTGCCTACATTCCTGCCAGGCTTAGCTAGGGTCCTGCTCCAGGAACCATTTATGAAACACAGGTTTCTGAAACAGCTTCTGAAGGCAAAGAAAAAAAAAAGGAAGAAGAAGAAGAAGGCTCTCTGCACCTGCGCCAGCTGCAGGTGAAACTCCCAAGGAACTGTACCTTCAGATATGTAGAGACTGGCTAACAAGCTCCTCCTGTTAAGGCTTCCCTTGCTCTGGAATCTGGGTTGGACAACCTACTGGGGTACTGGAGCTCCAGGGTGCTCTCACATACACACACACAAAAAAGGTTCCATCCTGACTGTCTACCTTGTATAGTCATAGGAATGTGATCCTCCTTGGTAACAGCTAATCTTGCTTTGTTTCCTGCCTCCAAAAGCAGTCCTTATTGGAAAGAGTATAAGAAATAAGGCATATCACAGAACTATATGGCACCTCTATAAGCTTAGAGCAAGCAAGATTTTGACTATTTACATTTCTTTGAGGAAGATTTGGTTTACCGTCATRCTATTCAACACCTTGAATTCAGGCTTTTTCCTCGACTCTCCTGCTTTCTTATCCATGCCTTACACTTTTTAACCTAGAGCTGTCCTTTTGTCTAAATAAAACCTTATTTTAAATAAATGGATAATTTCAATGAATGCATTGATCAAATAAATCCTTTCTAAAATGAGAYAGTTATTTGAGAATGGTCAAATTTCTTTGAGGTTTTCAGATTCAAGAGGTCACAGTACTGTAAGCTGACACAGTCACTGAGTGGCACAGTGCAGTGTGCAATAAGAATCTGGCATGGCTCCTGAGGGGCTCCACAGAGGTGCTAACACTAGAGGAGCGGRTATCTGAACTATGAAGTATTTGGTGACTTGAGCAATCTGCATGTTACGACCACATGTATTAAGCTATTGCATCCTATAAAAACTACCACAAGAAAATGCTCAGTGTTGTATATCATTTATTTCTCTCTTTTCAAATTCAGTCTATTACACCACTATAAAACATTTTGCCAACTGCATCCCAAATGTATTCTCAGTGAATAAAACAAGGTGCACCTTAGATACATTTACTGCTTAGACTGACTAGTTTAATTTTAGCAAGTTGCCACTACTGCCTCATACTTCATCCTGCAACAGATTTATGTCCGTTTTGCTTTTGTTCATCCATTATTCCTTACACTAGTCAGTAGTTCATCTTTCTTGCCCTTATTCCTAACAGACTTTTGATGCACACAGACCTCTCTGGGGCCAAAGGCACTTTCCAATTCTTCCTCCTGCATTAATAACACACAGAGACGACTTGTCTTCTGAGGGTTTTTTACTTTATTTTGTCTTCTCATATTTATGAAAAATATACTGCTATAAAAAGACTCATTGTAATTGCTTTCTCCTACTTTTATCCTCAGGGCATTGTCATTGTTATCTATTAGCTACAGAATGGCCTATGTCTCTCATGTTTCTTAATAGTCTTGTTTATTATTTACTGTTCCTTTTCTCTAGAACATCAGCTCATCTTTGTTCTCTGCTACGTATCGCACTTTAACTATTAYGATTTTGCATTGTTGTTTCACCATCTTCTATAAAAGCAGTCAGAAGGGAAAGAACCCATTCACGGCTGTGGAAAACAYRGATTGYATTGAGAATGACCTTTCAGCATCAGATAAAGCATCTTTATTGGGATTTTTCAAAATTAGTCAGATYGATATGTTTGCTTTTCAAGTCTTTTTAGTCTTCTGCTTTACTCAAGAGTGCCCTCCTACTGTCTTTGACAGTGTTTTCAAAGCAAATACAAAGGTTTTTATTCCCTGTTGTTACCTATGAATGAAATGGAAGATTGGGGCAGGAGGCAGAAACACAAGATGAAAGAAGGGTGTTTGGTGATATACCACAGACAAGTCTCTGTATGAAGTCCTCCTTCATTCAGCGTTAATATTCTAATCTGCACCACACAAGTAGTTCCAGCTGTCTCTTGCCAGACCTTTAAAGTTACAGGTCTCTACGTATTCATTTTCCAAATAAACTTAACAATAATAACTAATAAAGAAATAAGTCAGTCAAGTTCCAACCTGTAAAAGCACTCTGTTAATGAAACTAATTTGCAGGACTGAAATAATCTCTTAAAGGCTCTCTTAAAGGTCTCTTAAGTTTCTCTTTGAGATTTCTCCTCAACAGGAGCCTAATAGTCTTCACCTAAAACATGACAGAGCTTTCTGTTGTGGTTGTACACTGTTCTGCTTTGTAAATCAGAGAATTGAATAATCCAGCTCTGGACGCCACTCCACCCTTACCAAATGCTCCAGAGAAGGTATCTGCAACTACTACAGCTCCTCCAGGTTTGGTTCTAATTTGCAGATGTGCACAGATGAACAAGATGATTTCTGTAACTGTGAAAGAGTGGGGTGGGGGAACATTATTATCTGCCAGACTCTTTCTGGCAACAAATTGCTTGTGGTCAATTTCAGCTAAGGCTGGCCCTTCCCCACCAAAAATTACACCTCTCTTTAGTCTCTTTTGCAGACTATATCCAAAATGTCATTCTCTGGTTTTGCTAGTACAGCGCCTTTAGGGCTACAGCTTTGATCAAGCTGTTACCAAAATACTGCACTTCCTTAGAGTCATCTGCAGGTTTATTTATACACTTACAGTCATAGTGCCCAGCTGCCAGCTTCGGGGATTGCTCAGCAGTGGCTAAACAGTGACTCAACAGCAGGAAATCTCATGCAGATCCTCCTCATTTCACATCCAGCATATAACTGATCAGCAACCTGGGCACCTTTGGTTTCTGTTCCTCCTGCTTAATAACAGAGCTATAAAGGTAGTTTCCTTYCTATTGCACCCTCCCTTGCCTATACTCTACCCCTATCATCTGAAGCATTATACAGTCCCTTTCCCCATCACTCCTTCCCTCTCCCGACAGATGTAATGGTGAGACCTTGGAGAAGTGCAGACCCGTGAACCAGCTTTAATGAGTTATCTAGTCTAGCTGAGAAAATCTCACTGGGGGAGTGCAGAGGATTATTTAGAGGATATGCCTTTTTTTTTGTTTCCAGCAAAGGATTTTGTGCAGCCTCACCTTTACTATTTTTTGAAAACCTGGATGCTGGTGAGGGAGAACGTTTTGAGACTTGCTGGGGTTACAGCTCCTAGAGGTAAAACCATTTCATAATCCCAACCACGTCAGCTTCCTCTGCCTGCAAGCTGTCAGTGTGGACTCATAATGCCGTAATTACAGTTATGCGCCCGCGTTCGTCACTGCTTACAGAGCTGGCTGTTTGATTTGCCTGGTTTCTTAATTTGAATCTGCCTGTGGCTACTCCTCTGTGTAAAATTAGCTTCTACTGTCTGAGCACACACTTTTTTTTTTTTACCCCCTGCATTTCAATCTCAGTAATGTAACTATACTACATTATTCATGTATGTACTACATATATGGATATATGCATACACACACAGAGTGCTGCTTGAAAGTAACATACAATTAAGCRTGTCCAGTGGAGACTGGATTTTGCCTTCAGTGCAGGGAGGAGGAATTACAGAGAAGCACAGCTGCTACTCCTGGGAACTCCCCGAAAACCACCCCCAAGGGCGGCCGAGGGTGAGGTAGGCTCYCAAGTGCTGGTTACCAGAGCCAAAGCCTTGGCCTGCTTGTTGTTTTGTCTCAGTCGAGCTAGTTCATTTTAGCTAAACAGTTTTATGCCACCTTCTCTCCTCGCAGTTTCCCTAGATCTGCAGGCAAATCTTGAGTGGGCAGGAGGGCACRTGGTGTGACATCCATGGAGCACAGCCCCTTCAACAGTTTCTCTAAGCCCAGCCTTCTGTGAAAATTTACCTCTGGGGGGAAAAAAATAACAACAACAACAAAAAAACCCAGAAATGCTGCCCTATTCACAACCACTTCTTTCTGCGAGCCTGGCTCCAGGATCCCCAGCACTGCAGGCACAGCCGCCCACCAGCCACAGGCTGCTCACACACACGTGGGCGGACCAGCACCTCGACCGTCACCCAAAAATCAGCCAGTGCCTCGGATGCCGCCCCACTTTCACACTCACTCTGTGAGAATACTTATTTTCCCTGCGTTTGTTTCCCTTTCTGGAGAAAGGCCATTAGCAGCCACGCAGCTTGGCCTGGATTTGGGGGTCACTTTTCCTCCAGGCGGAGGCAGGGACCGGAGCTGCAGCGTGCCGCAGCTGGGCCACAGCAAACCACACGCATCTCTGCGCTTTTAAAGTTACGCTTTATAGCTACGCTGTCGTTTCCCCCATTTGGTACCACAGCTGACTCCTGTATTACTGCCCAGATCTTAAACACACTAAAAATAAACWAACAAATGCATAAATTCTTACAACGTTTGTAATGYGGCCTCCTCCCACGTTTCCCTGAGGGCCGGTAAGCCCAAAGCCCCCGCGCAGC
Source organism: Rhea americana (assembly GCF_003343005.1). Lineage (NCBI taxonomy): Eukaryota > Metazoa > Chordata > Aves > Rheiformes > Rheidae > Rhea > Rhea americana. The sequence continues at coordinate 179,335 of NW_028186734.1, read as the reverse complement.
CACGCTAACGCCGGCGTGGGGGAAGCTCGCCTCGCGGCTGGGCGGCCTCAGCGCGGCCGCCCGACGCCTTCTGCGGCGGTGCCACTCCCGTGTCTGCCACAGCGGGCACCGCCGCAGCTAGGGCAGGCGACGGGCAGCTGCACTGCGGACACGCGCCGCCTCTCATCACCTGGCCGAGCGGGCGGCGGCGCCATCTCGCGGTGGGGGCGGTGGCGGCGCCATCTTGCGGTGAGGGCGGTGGCGCCATCTCGCGGCGCGGACGAGGCCGCTCGGGGCGCTGCTCCTCGAGGAGCGGCCGGGAGGGGGCGGCGGCGGCCGCCGCCACCTGCGGGGCTCTGGGGAAAGCGCTGAGGCCGTCGCCCTCCGGTGGCGCTGTGGCTGCGGGGTGCTGGGTTTGGAGAGGGGGCAGAAACAGCAAACTGGCGAGAAATGGCCYCATCGCACTGTGCAGAACTGTTAGGACGAAAAAGCTCTGCGAGCTGCATATAGGGGACGCAAAAAATGGGCAGAAATCTTCCAAAAAATCTTTGAAATGGCGTCAGTTCAAAGCCACCTGGGACTGCTGCTGCCCGTATGCGGGCTGGGCGCTCTGTGTGCTTCAGATGTCCCCAGGCAGTGCTGGGCTCGCCTGGCCTCGCAYGGACGTCCCTGCGCTGTGCCGGCTGCCCGCCTTGCTCTGCCCCTCTGCCTCCGCCACATGGAGGAGCCCTGCCGGCCGCTCACAGCTCCACCAGGCATCTTCCCGTCTGCAGCTCACCTCTCCCTGGGAGCCCCAGGAGACGGTTATAAATGATGGATGGCTGCCATGTATGAAAAACTGACAGATGTCTCCATCAGATTTGACAGTGTCTGGTGATGGATCTCTGGCCTGTCACACAGATGAAGCGGGGAGGAATCAGTTGCATTAAACTCCTGTCAGTCACTCTTGCTGGGCGATACGTGGAGGGCGGTGTGGTCCTCAGCTGCTTCTTCGGATTAGCAACTCACCCTCTGCCCTCTTCACCCAGTGCCTAACACAAACTTGTCCGCTCTTCCTGCAGGCCAGACAACACAAGGCAGGCTAAGGTGCTTCTAGCAGCAGGAAGGCTGAAAGTTGGTGAAACCCATCCTTTTTTTTTCATTAGTCTCCMGTAAGTCCTAACTCCCATAGCTGTGCCAGGTATTCCACACCTGCACCTGCAAAATACAGCCTTTCACTAGTAGATACCCACTCTTTTRAATTTGGGCTTTGCGAGTGATCCATGCATTTCCTACCTGTTAGCAGAATGACTGTCTCTTCCCAGGACTGAAACTGAGATCGTAACAAATTCCCCCCAAAATGGGTGCCGAGCAATAACGGCAGAGACTTACCTTGTCTAAGGTGGTGTTCTAAGAGGTATGCATATGTGTGGCTGCACTATAGGTGGAAGAGGCAGCATAGTTCAGATTAAATGTGCCACAATGGTCTCTCTACTGTACACTATACTTTAACAAGGATATGGATGCTTCTCCATAAGGATTCTGTGGCACTTCTGCAATATCTGGAAAACTCTTAAAAGCAAATATACCAGAAAACAGATTTGAGGAAAGACTTTTCCAGCAGAGAGTATTTTTTTTCCACCATTGGCAGTTAACATAGCAGTTTTCATTTGTTGTGACTGAAACATTTTTTGCCAGAACACAGGCAGCTACATGAGATTCAAGTCAGTGATGAACCGAGCTCTTTATTACCAGTCCAATAGAGAAGAATTCAAGAAGCGGCATTGCAGAGAAGAAGCACAAGCAATGCTTGTTGGAGGAAACCTATTTATCCTCCAATCTACAGTCACTAGAATTTCACCTCTGTGCTCTGAAAAGGGCTTGAAAAAAAAAGTTTGTGTTAGCTGTGCTGAAAAGMAGTGGATATATTGTTACAGATTAATCCATGTAGACTTCTAGTCATAAAGAAAAAAAGGAAGAAATCTTCTGCGATCAAGAAGGGAAATGAATATCTTTAGAAGTCCAGTAAAGTGGAAAAACATTGTAAGGGAAAAAAATAACTGAAGGAAGCAAGAAACTCYAGAAAACAGAAATATCTGTAAAAGAAAYGATAAAAGGAAACAGTTAAAAAGGATGGAGAAATAACTAGCCTACAGAAAAAGTTAAGACTTGTTAAAACATCYGGACTGTTTTTTATTTATTTTCTTTCCTTTTTAATCAAAAAGTGTGTAGCTGACATTACTGRAAATGCAGTATAGTTTTGATATCATTCTATCTATTTTATGAGTTAACTCAAAGCAGATGACTTTCCTRATCCTCTACTGTCAGTACTTTTGGATATATTTGCCTTGTACACTCCTCCAAGACAGAGTGAAAGCAAGCTTAGCAAAACGATGAAGAAAAATATGCAGAAGGTGGAAGAGCATAAATAAACTGATACTAAGCATCTAATTKCCACACATTTAAATACTCTTCAGGAGAGTTTGCGACATACCACTTTCTTCTTCTGTATTTTTTTCAAACATCTGTAACACTATACGTTTTGTCATGCATCAGTTAATGAGACGTCTATGAGATGCTTTTGGTAATATATTGCTTTCATAAATAATATCCTATACTCATTTCTACCAGCTATATAGCAAGAAGTGTAAGCCCTTTCTTAGTGTCCAAGAATGCTTGTTTGCAGTTTAGACTAAGTCAGGGCTTGCTTACCTCCCACTGAACTAACAGCTATTAAATATATAGGTCATTTGAATAGCTGGATATTTTTGACTGTATGGGAGGGTTTCTGCCTTCACAATGTTAATGTTTGAGACTATGAAACAGTAAATCCACATTCCTCAATAAGTGAATGTGCATTTAATCTTGTCCCACTCCAAAATGACCACACATCATTTCCATTATTATGGTTACAATTAACAAGACTTCTGCTTAAAATATATCATATATATTTAATTGTTTTTATGTTTCAAGAAAAGGAAAAAAAGGCCACCAGAACAGGATGAGAAACCTATGTGGGTCATCCACCTGGTGCTTCCCTCACAAGCCAGCTTCCCTACCCCACCTCTAAACAGCACTAAGCAAACAAGTCCCTAAAGCCTCAGTTGTTCACCCAGACCAAATATACTGAGCATACCTGAACAAATGTGGGTGAAGACAGTTTCATTTCAGTATCTGCAAAGAAACCACAAGTGCTCAGCAACTTTGTGAACAAATTGTATTTAAAGTATCAAATATTAGGTGTGACCTTTTGGAATTGTAGCCAGTTCATGGCATGAACATGCATGGAAGGGTTCAGTGCTTTTCTTTGAATCGGGCTGGTGAACAGGTTATGTGTYAGACTACAATGGCTTATGTCAGCATTGTATGAAATGGGTGCTGAGCTCATCACTGTGTGGAAGAAATGTATTTGCAGTCATAAATCTGTAACTACTTATTAGTGCAATCAGCACAGTCATTGTAAACTACTTACAACTTTATATGATACAGTGTAAACTTAGATTTTATTATACTCTTACAGGAGACTATTATCTTATTGGGCTCATTGACAACAAAACTCCATGGAGATGAACTGCATTGTGCTGCTAGAATTAGGGAGGGATAGTAGTTCTGGTTCAGCTCTGCCATCAGCCCTGCATAATTGATTAACATTTTTATTTGCTCTTTCCACTCTGTACCAYGGCAATTTTGAACAGTCAGATCCAAACATATGTTTTTAATATATGTGTTAGGGCAAGGGAGAAGAAGCAACTCAGTCATAACTCAGGGGAATGTTTGTCACCTATAAAATCAATGTCAGAAAAGAAAAATAAAAAGAGCAATAAAAAGAAATGAAATGTATAATAACGGATGTCAGCGTTGCACAGACAAAACAATGAAGGCACTCCTTTCAGAGACCACAAAGGTTGGCCGTCAATTTTGGACAGCACTCTGAAGACGTATAAACCAACAGGCTGAATTGTTTTGCTTTGCAGTCAATGATAGATCACCTTTTTGATTTTTCAAGCAGGTGATGCATTAGATAATCATTTTTGATGTTTGCACATTCCTGAAGCCTTTTATAGTGTTGCCATCAGCTTTTTATTTGGAAATCCCAAGTTTATAGATCGTATCATCTTACACAAATGTAATATGTTTACAAAGGCTCTTTTTCCCTTTCAGCGTTCCCTGCATACAAAATGGAACAATAAATAGAAAGGGCTACCGTTCATTCATTATTAAAATATATGCATTTTATATATACATATATCTTAAATATAATTTGATCTATCTGGGGGGCTCAGGGAAGTTTTTGCTTTCCATCCTAAAGTCTTTAGAGCCCCATAGAGCCCCTATCTGATCTTAATGTATATTTTAGAGACTTCCAGGGGACATACCATCATTATGAGGAAAATGCTGCAGGAACTAGCCTACAGCATGCTCTGAATGAGCTGTCTTGCTGAAATCTACTGCCAGCTAACTGTGTTACAGTATAGGTGGACCTCTGTGTATATGTGTGCATGCATAAGATGTGCTCATAAATGTGTTCCAACTGTTAGAGATAACAAAATGATGGCAGCTGGTAGGAGATGACAGTTTTATAGCTGCTTGCTAATTTTTCGATAGCTTATTGCAGAGCATTTTAGAATAGTGATCTTGCCAGTAAGTGCCAATTCCTTTCGTTCAATTCAGTTTAATAGCTTAATAATGCATAATTGGAGTTCTTGGGTACTGGTAGTGAAAGGACGCTATGCTCCATTAAGTCCAGGATATTTATTTGGAGAAAATAAGTGAGTGCACAGTTTTCTGGGAGCACTAATAGACKTAAATGGATTTCAAAAAGCCTTTTACCATTGAAAAATAAGAATCAAATATGAGTCACATGCTCCCAGGATGAGTGCAGGATGCAGTCCCTGTTACTCACCGGTTCTTCCTTAAACAAATTCTATGGATCTTCCTGGGAGTGGTCTCGATTCATCTGGCCGTGAAAGGGAGAAAGGAATCAGATTCAGGCCTCCTCTGTTTAGAACAGGCAGTACCCATTTTTACAAAGGCTACATGCAAGTTAATGCAGCATTATACTGGTGATTTGTAAGGCTGCTCACTAGAAGCACCCACTGGAAACTCTGTCACTGTCTAATGATTCACCCACACAGGATGAACAGGGATGTTGGTCTCAGGATGTTTTTAGAGTTCTCTTATTCACTGATCGCTCTGGTGTTTAAACTTCCTGCACCCTGTCCTCCAGAGCTCCTATGCAATACTTAGTAAAGTATCACTCTCTCTGCTACTTCCTCTGCACTCAGACTCAGTGCTGTGATTAGGTGGCTACCAGGTTATACAGGTACTTACATGGGCTGATGGATGTGGAGCTTGTTCAGCATTTTCTGTGCCTATGGATTACCACACCCTTCTCACACCTAAGACTTCTTCAGCTGAATACCTATTTCATGGTGTACAGTAGATGTTCTTTCCTAACTTCTGATTTATGATTAATGGTTATTTTACTTAATGTATCATCCCAAGCCTCTCAGAGTAGCCTAAAATTTGGTGGTGTAAGGAAAACAAAATTTGCTGACAATAGGAAAGAAAATCAGGTCAGAGAGATGTGACATACACAGCCTATATTTCTTTTGTGTCATTGGAGGGAATGTTTGCTATTTTTCAAGCATAGGAGCTTTATTCCTTTTTCTGATCAGATTGGCACATCCTTTCCCTCTCTAGCATGACTCAGTCTTTTCTTACTCTCCTTCCCACTTACAAAAAATGTCTGCTGAAGACCTGGCTTTTCTCTCTCTCTGTCTCTCTCTCTCTGTCTCTTCAAATGTCTGGTATAAATGTCCAAATCTATTCCAGATTTTCTTTGTTCCCTCAGTTTAAAAAACTTGTTTCTTCATTGTTAGCAGCACTAGTAAAAGTTATTTGGAAGGTTCTCCCCATTCCATACCCATGCCACTATTCCACTTCTACTTCTCATTTCCAAATAAGAAACAGACAAAATTAGTGAGCCAACATGCTGTATACGCCAAACATCAGCTTGGCATATAAACAATATTTTCATTTTCAATTTCATTTTTATTGACTGGTTTCTTTTAGAAGTCTCACTCACATAAATACGGCAATATGAGTTATCTATGGATGATTCATTTATCCTGCTGACAGCTAGTCTGTCCAATGAATTAGAAACAATCACAGCTCCATGACATCTAATTATACTTTTCTTCTTTTTTATATATTGTAGAGGAAAGTAAGGGCTTGATCATCTGTGTTGAACATATAGTAATTTTAAATATATTTGAGGGCTTTCATTTGAGTTAAAATATTTTTTCTTTTAATTTTCTAACCAGRTATCTCATGCTTAAGATCCATAATTTTCTGCAAAGTTTTGTAAAGCTGTACTGAAGATCAGAATTATGACACAGCATAAATCTTAAATAATATTGTTGGTTATTACTGGCTCTAGCTACAATTAATCAGTATGTAAGGATGCTTTTATTTAAGTGCACAGATTACCTCACCAAACAAGGATTCAGTCTGTCCTCCCCATTTTTCCCGTTTAGGGAATGTGAATTGCATTGTTCTCCACTCAAGGACTTTAAGCCCTMTCAGCTCTTGGGGTGGTTGACCTGGCATCAGCCCCTGCCGTCATGCAGAGAAGCCTGGGAGCAGCTTGCATCACACCCAGCTCCCATGGCTTTAAAGGCAGTAATGCTAAAGAGAATTTCCTAAACACAGTTCCTCAGGACAGATGGAAAGCRGAATTTTAATCTGTACTCCATAACACTTCCAATTGCAGGAAAGTCCTAAATAGCTTCTTTCATCACCTACCATACTGGGGACAGGGATGCGATTCCTTGTTCACAAGTATGCTTCTGTTGTGAGAATCTTCCCATGTTTAAGGACTACTTTTGAGGAACAGGATTTACAGGACTAGATCTACAATTTCTATATGAAGATAATTAGTAGAAATTAGACATGTTGCAGAACCTGAGTGAGAAAGAGAGGATCTGCGCCTCAGAGACTTATTCTTCACCAAGAGGTGATCCACACTGAGCAACACTAATAGATGATTTGATGGGTACTTATTAAAGGAGAGGATTCAGACTTCACCATGAATATTATTATATTCACCTTCTACTATAACATTTTTCACCAATCAAACTGATCAAATGTTGGCCTTCCTCTAGCTAAAAACAGGGAAGAGTATCATTTTCCTTTGTTTAATTCTACATTCATCCATAYGGATTAACTCCTACAAAAGCTTACATTTGCCAGCTGGCAAAGAGCCATACAACTTACTGTTTTACCATGCCTCCCATCTTTGGTGAACACTATTGCTGACATCAAGGTCATTGTGCTCTTGTATGTATCGTTGTCATTTTTACCATCAGGGCTCATTAGCTGCAGGGTGCCTGACAGCCAACCTCAGCAAAGTGATGTCGGGGGTCTAACTCAGAATTTTGAAGTGGAGAAATGCACTGGGCAGACAAAAATGGCGAATTATGCTCGCAGTAAGTAAAGGCTGTTGAGCTTTGGAAGAGGTACATACATTATTCGTAATGCACTTAAAAGCTCCCACTCTTTCTCTGGTGTACATCTTTTTTCCTGCTGTCAATACAGAGTTCTCTATACTGGCTTCAYTGAGGTCACTAATACTTAGAATTTCCCCCACAAGTGGATGAAGTAACACAAACTGTAATATAATTCGATGGAAGGAAATCAGGAAGAAAATCAGAAGATTGTCTCAATCTGCATATGCAGACATCAAGTGTCAGCTAAATGCCTTGTAGTTGCTAACGGCTCAGAAATTGAAGTTTAAGAGCCATGAAATTATGAAGATTCACAATTACGTTTTACATAGTTGCTAACCTCAATATAATTAGTATTGAGTATCTCTGCTAATCAATCTAAAGCACATGTTGGAAACTAAAGGCTGAATTATATAATTCTGGATGCCAAAAGTTGATCCAAAAGTCCTATTTAAGGTGTACCATTTTACCGTTATATWTTTTACTTCAGTAACGATTCAAAGATGTGATTTAGAAAATTAACTGACAAAATCACATTTTAATAACTATTTTGGGCATATCTCAATGTACCTATGAGCATGCCTATTCAGAGAATTTCTAGCTTTTATGTATGAATTTTATAACTGTTGCTGATTTTGGCAAAAAGCCACAGAAAGGCAAAACATTTAACTACATCTCATCTCATAAAGCATCTCATAAACAGTCAAGTTGTAACTTACATTATAACATATTTTGAGAGCATGCTTATTTGCAGGAATATGGCACATAGTCACAGAACTATTCCTAAAAAGTATTTGATCAAAGGAGAATAGGCCCAGCTCTGGGAAAGCATTTGTACACTTGCTTAAGCCTGTCTCTAATCACAAAAGTCCTTGCATACACTGTCAGGGGATCATTTCCTAATTTTGGACTGAATGAGTTAAGGAATTACAATGGCCTTACTGGCTTTTGAGGTGTACAYGGCCTTTAGAAACAGCTACAGGCCAACTAAAAGAATTGTATCTTCAAGGTGTATCTGACTACATTGTCATTTAAGCAGGACTTGTAAATTGTACCTGCAAAAACACCATCTGGTAACTTTCTTAATATTGAAGTGGTTAAGCCTTCATGGAACTTGGAAGAAAAAGATGGAAGCTAATTCCTATCACTAAGTAAAGAATAGAGAAATATACAGAAAATCATGTTTCTTTGCAAACCTTCACACAGCTACAAAKCACACTGCATTGTAATTGGGCAAACAAGTTATACCAATGTTAATTTAACAAATCTCCTCCTAAAAATAATTAACTTTTAAGAGGAAGTCATTATCAATAATGAGTAAATCACAGCCCCTCCTATCTATTTATCTATCCATCYATCCATCCATCCCTCCCTCAAATCTGGAATACTTTTGAGAGGGAGGAGCTTGAAATACTGCCTCAAAAATAATTCCATTCGGCTGAAATTTCTAAAGTACAGGCCCTAAATTGTCCTCAAAGTTGATCTCCAAAATTTATATTACTTTAGCCTAAGTAAAAATACATAAAGAGGGAGAAATCAAGTCACCTCTAGTGTCATTGCTGTATAATGATTATTTTTTAACRTCTCATTTAAAAATCTATGATGTGTTTCTCAAAAGTTTATAGAAAAATGGCATAGAGAAAATGTATCCCTGTTTTCTCATATCTCAGAGATGGACAGCCTTCCTGACTCCACAAGCTACATAAAGTCTTTATGTAGACAAGAAGTCCTGCCTTCCTAGATCCTTTTGCCTCACTCCTTTCATCTTCGCCGTCCAGCCCGACTCCTGTACTTCCAAGCCTTTCCCGGCTCTGTGCCCTCAGGCAGAAGGGGCTGTGTTTGTGCCTAGGGCTGGGGAGCTCAGACCTGTTCCCCGGGCACGGCAGTGCCCAGACCTTGTAACTGCTCTTGCTATTTCTAGGCACACGATGGACGGCTATCACGCTCCAGCTAGCTGTCCAGAACTGTGGGCACTAAGGGTGCCCATTTACCAGTATGTCGCGCCAGGAAATTAATACTGCTTTACACTTCAGCTCTGAATCTGACCCACCACATTAACCTAGGTATTTACRTATTTGCAAAATGACAAGCAGCTCTGCTCAAAAAAACAGAGCCAACAAGAGACAGAATGTAGAAGGCTGAGGAAAGATGAGAATAAGTGTGCTAGTAAGTGAGGCTATAGGTGTGAAGAATATTGCTCTTCTCCTGTAAGGCTGCATCACAGAAACAGCCGAGAAACAYAGCAAGTAAGGTAAAAGGAGGAAACCACAAGGATTTTAAAGTTTTGAGAAGTAGTTAAATGATCCTAGGACAGATATAACAGGTTGCACTTCCTATGGAATTTAGAGGTCTATTTTTCTTTGCTCAGAAGGTGTTCTTTCTAAGGAGGAAACTGCTAAWTTTTTTCAGCACATTCACTGTTTTTGATACTAAGCTGTAACTCAAAACCCCTGCAAGTTGTATGTCCTAGATAAACCAGCTCTTGGATTGCTGTTTACTTAGAAAATTTCTTTTACAGTTTTAGTTACTTCATAAAATTTTTTAAAGTTTTGAAAATTTTGATTGTGAAACTTTTTTAAAGAATTTGACTTTCACATAGATCATTTGACTTTGTACATTAAATCAATATAATGGCTGAAGAAACTATTATGTAAATATTAACATGACAGTTGCAGGATATCACTTCTTATATTATTCATATAAGTCATTTGTTATTCAGAAATCACTCAGAGCCCAGGCGCTGATAAAAATGTTGCAAAAGCTGTGTTCAAAATGARTTCATCAGTATTCTGCAACACACTGCTCTGTTCAACACAGCAAGTAGTTCCAAATACCTCTTGTGAAATCTTTCTGAAAGTGGAGTTTCCCACAGATATATTGCTGGCTGAGTGTATGGAGTCTGACTGGGCTTTTAATTTAAATGCCACATTCTAGCCACATTTATGTCATTCTAAATTTCCAACAATCTATATATTTAAAGAAAATGTATGCTTTACATTTTGAGATTTAAGACCTGGTTTCAGTTGTTAATTCTATCATTAATTTTCAGTATGGTCTCAGATAAATCCCACTGCCTCAATTCCTCATCTATTAAATATGGAAAATGTTTGTCTTCTTCATCTGTGTAAATTGTAAGTTGTTCAGAGAAGAGACGTTTTCTTTCTATATGCTTTTAAAATAAAATGGACCCCACTAATGGTGAAGGCTGTAAAGCACCTCTGTAATAGAAATAATTAATGAACAAATGTGCAAAAGTTCTGAAGTCCCAAAGGCAAAGTCTGTAGTTTCTCCAAACCTGTTGAACTTTCCATAGAACARTGACAGAATTTTTATGAGATGTTCTCTCATACAGCTTTTTCCTTCATTTTTGATCAYTCTGAGAGAAGATTTCCAATAATTTTACATTACTTTCAAAGCTGAAACAGGGCTGTGAAGGTGTTCAATATTGAACAGCAGCAGAGAAGAGATCAGCTAAACTTTCTGAGAACTTACTCTTGAAATTTCAGTTGGGAAAAAWTCCAATTTTATTTGAAACAGTTCACACATCTTGTTAGTGTACACTTGTGGCCTCTTATCTTTGAGCAATACCTAAGAACATAGATAGCAGATGGAGATAGAGATAATACAGGTTATTGASAAAGTATGTCAATATGCAATTTATTTACTTTATTCGCTGGAGGAGCATTGTGTTTTATATCTGGACAAGCCACCAGAAATGGTTAGATCCTGTTCCACAGTAATGCTTTGCACTGCCCCCTTTATTGGCATGAAGCTGCCATAAAGACTTAATTGGTCACCTGAATTGGCCACCGCAGAGCTCATCTTACACCTTTTCATGGTAGACAGTTCCTGCACCATTACCACTACCTTCCTATCTTCCCTTTCTGTGTAGGGATRTGGACCAGATACACATCTCCAAAGCCATTCCTGGAAGTCAGAAGAGCTTTGGGGAAYGTCAGACCAGCTGCTAGAGACTGCATCTGACTGTTGGTGTCCCCATCATAGGAGAAGTACCAAAAGACTCCACTGAGTCATCTGGCTGGACAAAGTCTTCTTGGCCACTGCTGAGGCTATGCAGACTGAGAAGTAACTGTGTTAGTAAGGCCCATCTTGCTGTATTAGGAGGGCCTAGATATCCCCTACGAACAAGGCCCAAGCCTGAGTCATTCTTGTATATATCATCAGACCTAGGTGCAGTTAGAGGTGCCAATGCAGTGTTCAAAGTGATGGCAACAGRAGTATTTAATCAATCCTTTCTCGATGAGGCTGTGTTTCTGCTAGTTGGGATACACTCCTTGAGACTGCTGGGCTTTAATATTTCAGAGTGCAGCCTGTTTGCTTACTTTGGGTCTGCTACGGTGGGGCCCTGATTTCAGATCTTGCCCCTAGCTCTGGTGAATGCAAGTAGTAACTAAACACACTTTCATATGTAAAGAATAGCAAAGCTACTTTCCCTTGGCTGAGCAAATTTACTTTCACAGAAAAATGCCTATCAATAGCTCCCTAGAAGAATTTTGCTATTTCATTTCCCCCCATACTTGGGGATGATAGTTTGATATGGAGAGGATAAGAGGAGTTAAGGAGCCCTTAACTCTTTCTCCTACTCTCACCTCTTTAATAACTTTCAAATCCCTTTAAGCACCCATTCAAGTCTATCTTGCTGCTGAACTTCYGAATTTTTCCTGTCTTACTGGTTCAACCGAATCTGCCTGAAAAGGGACAAGARGTGAATACCTGGTTCACTAGGTACAGGTCTTACAGTATTCTCCGGTGCGTGGATAGAGTATCCTCAAATGGAGTCCTCCAAGTGTCATTAATTCTGTATCTGTTCAATGTGCCCATGTATCATCTGATTTTTTATTTTTRTAAGATTTCTAATATATCTCATTATTACCTTGGCACCTGGAGAGTTTAATTTGCATTAAGGGCCTTGTTCCAGGCCATGCTAAATTGTATTAAGAGTTCCAATGCGTATTTGGCAACTGCTAATAGTGAGTGGATATTTTTAGATTTTTTTCTGTTCTTCTCTCAGTTCAGATCTGTCCTATTTAAACTTTATTAAAAATAGAGATTTTAGATGAGTAATAGTTTTCACTCACATTTTGGGGCATATATTTACTGCTTATAAAAGTATTTTTCAATTAGATTGCTTCCACTTTGATTTTTCTAAAACTCTAGTATAATTATTTTGGACCTAAATCTCTTTCTCTTTTTCATGGTGTGAAATAATCTCTCAGGAAGAGGACTGTCACAAGGTCTGTGCAAGACTGAACTCCGATTTAAACCCTTTATTCAAAGGGGAGTTTTTTCACATATCCAATAATGCCTTTCTCTGAAATCTGGGTACAAGCAGTTCAGCCGGTATCAGCCTTTTTGAGTGCCCTCCCCTTCGGTCTTTGCTATTTATTTCAGTGCTTCCAGATATGCATTTCTCTAACCCAGAAAGGCAAATTTAGTGATCCCCAATGCCTGAAAACGGTTGGGACCACTTGCTGAGCTAGGAGTAGCAGACAGAGTAAAATTTGGGCCCTTCAATACCAGCAGCAGTAAGCAGTCAAAAATCACCTTCTCAGTGTTTAACTTGCTTAAACCCACAGAGACTACTGCTCTACATGGAGTTAATTTTGTCTGAATCCAAATTGTGCTAAAAAAACATAGGGAGAGAAGAAGATAATTGGGGGAAAAACATACAGATTTTCCAAAGCAGCTGCCAAAAGTATCGCACATACATACACAAAACACATAGAGGCAAAAATAGTGTAGTACTGATGCTAGATCTTCTCTCTGCCATTTTTAGCATTTCGATAAGGGATGACATTCCCAAATGAAGGGGGGGGAGGTATTCTGTAATATGCATTAAGTGTATCAGCACAGTACAAAATACATGAATACGTCATGCAAAATCGACTTGGCAAAGCCAAAAACAGTGTGTTGCTTACTTTCCTTTTCACAGGTATCTCTGACGCCTGCACTATTTTGTTACTCCATTTTTGGTTACAGCTACAAGCTTATTGTCACACTGGGGCCGTGCGGGCAGGCACCTAACAGGTGGGATACATAGCAAAGGAAGCATCTGCAACTCGGAATGCCATCGTGCATACTAGAGTAGTGTCCTCACAAAATGGTTTCTCTAATACATTTTAAATCTACTTGATTTTTGACTGCCAGAAATATCAGTTCCCATTTTTTGCTGCTARATTTCTTTGGAGGGCTGCTGTGCAATGAAGTGTGAAGGCAGATGAAAAATCTGACCTGCTTGATGGAAGGGTTAAGGATTGTACATCAGAAAAGGGAACAAGCATTTTTTTTGAGGGGAGCACCCTATTAGAAACTTCCTTAATGCTGTATAAACATTTAGAAAGTGTTTACATTTTGTTACAAAAATGCTGTGAGTAAATTAACTGTCTGGAAATAAGAAAATTAGAATAACAACTTCAATAAAAATGCTTCCAGATGCAAACTTGGAGCTTGATTCTCGTCTCTCTTGTCCTTGTATAACTCAGAATTAATTTAAATTAAAAAAAAAAAAAAAAAAAAAAAGAACTTACCCTCTTATAAATTTGTGAGATAGAGAAAGGCCCTGATTTTGCTGTATGTAAAAGATCTGACCAAAAAAGGAACTACTATTATTAGTCTGCGTTTACTTAAAATACTCATAAAGTGTGTAAGTACATTAGCTTGAGTACTGTCTTGCAATAAAATCAGAGATTCCATACAGTAGAAAACATTGCTATTTCAGTTGTGTTCAGCTGTGTACACCTCTGGTGACTCAGCCTGCCCACTTTCCTCTTCTGCATGCTGATAGTCCTTATAGGCCATAAACACATGTGTAGGTAACACTGCACATTTGGAAAGAACCTCACCCCAAATACTGTCAAATCAGGAGTATTTGAGGGACAGTGTGAGAGGAAGTCTTCATCACCGTTTTGGCTCTATTTGCCAATCTCACACCCCAGCTGTGTGCCAAACCGTTTCTTGTCAGACATACAACCATACCAAGTGCCATATTTCTGCTGAGTTTCAAAGAAAGAGGGAGTAAGCAAGCCAGCAGCTGGCAGCCAGGTACACAGCTGATCCTGTTGCTTCAGATTTCAAATATTAGAATGTACTGATGCAGAAACTCTGCAGATCCTGCAACTCCATGTTCGTGGGTTTTGCAGACTGATTTCCTATTTGGTTCAGCAGAGTTCCTGAGAAATTTCAACTATCTATCAGGGCTCTGAAATTTTGCCTCATGTGCCATGAAATAGGATGAGTTCATGTCTTAGTGATGTTTTGCTAGCAAATTTGTTTTGCTAGTAAAAAAAAAAAAGGCAGATTGTATTATGTGGCTGGATAAATCACAGATGGTTACAACCATTTCCCAGCTTTGTACTTGACTTACTTTTTCCAAAATTAGCACTAATCATAACTCATACTAGTTAGAATTGCCTCAAGAGTACTGTAAGGATTGCTATCTAAAGGCCTGGAGAGAAAGAGTCTGAGTGCTGGAAACTCAATAGAAAGTGCCACTAACAGCTATAGCAGTCAGCTTCAAAGGGATTAGAACTGTTAAAAAGCAAATCTGGGCCATTGATAAAAGCATGTAAGAAGTCTGCTACCATACCAAGGCTAATGCAAGAAAAAGGTCATGCTTTTCTGGTTTGTTTTTTTTTGGGGGGGGATGTTTTTAATTATAAGCTATTTTCTTAGAGATCAGCGAACGAAAACCAAGCACACTACTCATGAATTTATACTGGAGCATAATGATACTTCCTGTATTGCTAGTTCTTCCTTTTGTAATAATTTCTGTCATTTGATTTGTCTTTTGCTTTCCACTGATGTTTCCGAAGAGCTAAATGCRGAGACTGTAGGATCTCTTTCCCCTGTAGTAACAGATAATTTCAAATCTATTCTTGTACAAGTATMGGTAGGATTATTTTTCTCTGATGCATTAGTTTTCATTTATTAATTTAATCTAATTTGACCTTATTATGGGGCTTTTTTCTTAGCTTATGGCTCCTACTTCTTATGCGTACATTTGTCTTTCTCCCATTCTCCAGACACATCTGAATAATGTTGGCTTTGATGGATGTATATGGATGTTTAAAATGCAGGTTTCTTCCCAGAAAAGCCAGGATTTCAGCTGCTGCATGTTGCATTACCACATTTCTGCCCCACACTCCTGAGAGCTTTGGGGACTGGAGTCGCTGTGAAGACTGCAATCATGAACAGTTTCTAGCTCAGTTCCTGCTTGAACCAGGTAATCCTGTTCAGTTGCCTTCGTTATCTTCACTTACCTGGAGGGTTCCTTAGTACAGCATTCCTGTTTGGAATTGCCTTTTTAGATGGTGCCAGAATAAAAGTGTTCTATTACAACCTGATTTCACTCATTGTCAGGAAGCAGCAGGGGGCTGTCCCACTTGGGAAGAGGAGTCAGGAGATGAGAGTGACAGCAAGGTGGGAAAGGATCTCACCAGCAAGGACACAGCCCCACAATACACAAACATGAAAAGCAGAGTAAATTCGGTGAGATTAACCTGAGTCAGCCAAGAAAAGGCAGAAAAGTCTATAGTGACAAGGCAGGTCTGGGAAGCCAGCAAGCAAAGTGGGGTCAGCAAGCTAACGGAGCACACACAGACATACCTAAAACGTAACTCAAGCACCAACCAAGAGTAGCAGGCAACAACCCAATCCAAGGAGGGAAACTCAACGAGTCTTCTCACAGCTTTCCTCTCACAGCTGTAGGGAAGGTTATTCCATCACCTAGGGAGGAATAATCCTATGCATCAGTATAGACTGGGGGCTGACCTGCTGGAAAGCAGCTCTGCAGAGAAGGACCTGGGAGTCCTGGTGGACAACAAGTTGACCATGGGTCTGCAATGTGGCCTTGTGGCCAAGAAGGCCAATGGTATCCTCAGATGCATTAGGAAGAGCATTGCCAGCAGGTTGAGGGAGGTGATCCTGCCCCTCTACTCAGCCCTGGTGAGGCCTCATCTCGAGTACTGTGTCCAGTTCTGGGCTCCCCAAAAGAGAATGGACCTACTAGGGTGAGTTCAGTGAAGATGATTAAGGGACTGGAGCATCTCTCTTACAAAGAAAGGTTGAGGGCTGGGGCTCCTCAGCATAGAGAAGACTGAGAGAGGATCTTATCAATGTGTATAAATACCTGAAGGGAACGTGTAAAGATGATGAAGCTGGACTCTTCAGTGGTGCCCATCCATAGGACAAGAAGCAACAGGCACAAACTGAAATATAGGAAGCTCTGTCTGAACATAAGGAAAAACTTCTTTACTGTGAGGATAACAGACACAGGAGCAGGTTGCCCAGAGAGGCTGTGGAGTCTCTTTCTTCGGAAATACGTAAAAGCTGTCTAGACATGGACAATGTGATCTAGCTCTTGCTTGAGCAGGGGCTTTGAACTAGATGATCTCCAGAAGTGCCTTACAACCTCAACCATTCCATGATTCTGTAATTCTGTTTCCACTGAGTCTAATTTAAAGTTACACAGCTACACCATATCAGAGCTAGTGAACACGGGCTGCTAAACCTGTGGAAAGGGGGCAAAGAGGCTGCAGAGCCTCTTGATGCAGTCAGGGCCCTGCTGCTTGTGTCTTCATTCTTTTGTTCCAAAAGAGGCTCAAGATCATCTGTACCCCAAAAATGGTATTAGAATATCAAATTTTTAATGTAAGACAGCAGTTCTTTAGAAGGGTCATCCGGTTAGCGCAGCAAGAAGTACCACCAAGTTCCTGGGAGAACATAGTTCTTGAATCCTCTGAGCCTCCTCTGAGGAACTCACAAAGATTTCCAGCTGCTCTACTCCATTCATTGAACCAGCTGATTGTGATGCGTTTCTCATTACCTCATGAAAACTTAGGATAAAAAGGAATCCTTGGTCTCTTGCCAACATCACAGTCATTAACAGAAGTAATGAGAAGCACTGTATTCTCGTCTGAATGATCATAAACTTTTCATCGCAGGAAATAATATAAGGTAGAAATTCACTGTGACAGTCATTTCAATAAAATTCTGTATTTTTTCATATAGCAATAACTTAAATGATATCCAGTCTTCAAGAGATATAGAATTTTCATCCTTTATTTTCAATGATTGATTCATCTAAAATGATGTTCTTAACAAAAGCCTGAGCTTGCATGCAGAGAAAGGTACAGAGTAACACATTGCACCAGGCAGTTCACTGTGAATAAGGTTAAATCTGTGCTTTAGGTTTGAGGGACTAAATCCTTAGATTACATGTTTTAGGTCAATTTGCTACATTCTCCCAATCTTTTGCACAATTCCCTTGTAATTGGCAAACAAGCCTTTTGAAGCTGGTGTGAAAAGTATCTTGCAAGCAAACTGTCTCTGTCTCTGAGAGAGTTTTCTTTGATAGTTTGAATACCTACATTTAGAGGAATAGCTTAATTCTCAAGCAGAGTTCAGAATGGGTGGAATTCAGAATGTGTAGGGGTAATCTAACTAATTATATGAAAGTCTAATTAGAGCTCAATACCCTTAAAATATGGCTAAATTATGCATGGTGTTGGGATAGGTTCTGTTGACTGAAAATCAACACTGGCATTACTGGTGAAAATAGTTATTAACTCTAGTTTATATATTTGCTGCCTTCTTAGAGTGGGAAAGATTGTTTGCTRTTTGTGAAACCATGTGGAAGGAATGCAGACAGGAGGCGGAGGGGACAGCCAAGCTTGTGTCATTCTTCTTAAATTACAAAATACGGTCATAGCAGATTTTCTGCATCCAAGTGAGAGCTTCTTTTTTGCTGCTCCAGTTGCCAGAAATGCAAGCAATTGTAAACTTCCATACAAAATTGAATCCAAAATGACAGTTCAGWTTTTCCATAGCACCTGTCAGGCAAGTAGTTACATCCACTGACTTTAACAGTTGAAAGGATAAAGCACCACCAAGTGCTTTAACTTTAGTAAGGACAGCAGCAAATGAAGTTTGAGAGTTTTTGACAATCTCATCTAGAAAGGATAAAAATACCAGAGTAAGAAGTACTGTTTAGAAAGATGTAAGTGCTTAAAAGCAAGCTGAGGAACTGGATGTTAAAACCGGAGAAAGAAAGATTTAAACAGTAGAAAAGGAAAAATAYACTTTTTTTTATCACACAAGAATTATAAAACCAATGATACATTATCTGTATATCCCTTAAAATGTTTGGAGTGTGGTGAAAGCCCATCGCCTGAGATAATCAAAATGATATTAGTGGATTTAGGGATAGAACATAGAAAAAATTTCATGCTAGTAGATCAAAGGTCTTCCTAGGCTTTCCTGTCTAGCTTACTTATCCCTGGGCATAGACTCTGAAAGCTGTATTTTGATTTTTAGCTTATTCTCTCTGATGAAGCTTGGTTTTAATATGCAAAATATTTACTCAGAACTTACTTTTTTTCTTTTTCTTTTTTCTTATTTTTTTTTTTGCATTTGCATTTGCATTTGCATTTGCAAGCTTATATTACAGTTGTAATCCTTCAGTGAAATAAGAGTAAACAAAGACACAGTGGGCCACATTTTCTCCCCTCTCCCAAGTGACCTAATGTGTTTTTAATTCTTTCTTCATATTTCTCCCTCCTGGTAAATGATGGGACCAGAAGGCTCTTGATTGTT
This sequence comes from Rhea americana, assembly GCF_003343005.1. Taxonomy (NCBI): domain Eukaryota; kingdom Metazoa; phylum Chordata; class Aves; order Rheiformes; family Rheidae; genus Rhea; species Rhea americana. The sequence goes on along the minus strand of NW_028186734.1, from coordinate 160,256 downwards.
TTTCAAAGGTATGATATATTTTGATAAAGATATTTTTATAGTAAGCATCTGGCTTTATTCCCAATTGGTCAAGCTAACACAGGTTAAAGYTGTTTCAGTACTGCTTGATTTGACRCATTGGATTTTGACCAGTTTTCATCTGGAAATCTTATTTTAAAATGACAAGAATCAGAGATGGTAAAGAAGTTCTGCATAAAATATTTCATGCCATCACTACTTAAGACTTTGTTATCTTACTTTCTCTCCTCTCCCCCATCTTTTTTTAGACAGTTAAATAAGAGAATGCAGCCCAGTTTCCAAGTGTGAAAAGGAGTGACCTTTGCAGTTTCCAGTAGGTCATTATTCTTGATCGATATATTTAAACCTACCCAGAAAACATAAGAAATACTTAATTGAGTTTTGTTTTGATGCTCTGATACCTGAAAGCTATAAAAAATTATTATTCATTCAGAAGCATATCTTCTGAGTTGGGAATAAACATTTCGAAAGCAGTCAATTTCCTTAGAAGTTGATTCAGAATTCATGGATGTCAACTGAAAATAGCTGTTGATTTTTATTAGTGGTAGATTGGGATTCTTGGTTATCTTTTTCATTTTCTTTAACTTTCATTTTCTTGTAAAATCTCAACATTTTTACCTTTTTGCTATAGTGCACTACAAAAGGCAGATGACAATCACAATTGTAATGAAGATATTGCACAGAAGAGATATCATAGTTACATTAAAAATAATATCTGGGATCCTTGTTATTTCAGCAAACAGACTAAGCATCCAAGAGGCATGGAAATCATAGAATCATAGAATCAGYAAGGTTGGAAGGGACCTATAGAAATCATCTAGTCCAACCTCCCTGCTCAGCAGGGTCACCTAGAGCATGCTAGACAGAGTTGCAGAAATGATCTGTTCTCTAATTTCTGAAGGTGGTCTTAAGCTGGATAGCTCTGGGGAAAAAGCAATTGATAGAGCAATGTTGGGTGGTTTGACTTTCACCAGTTTTGTCCCCCATAGACAAAGGATTTCAAATTGCAAGCCTTGTGCCTATAAATAAATGTGACTATTAATAAACACCAAATCCTTCACTCAGAATTATTTTTAAAATGAAAAAGAGGCTGGAAGCATTTCTCTGAACATTCTGGTTCTCCTCAGCCCAATTCTGTTGGGGAAGAAAGGAATCAACATCACAGTTGTTTCTATTGTAGGCTGAGACACGGAGGCAAGACAGCAGGTAATCACGTCTACAGGTAGAACAGACGAGACTGCATGCAGCAGTGTCTAGCACATTTCTATGACGAGTCACAAAGGCCCAACAGCTCATCCAGAAATGGGGAAGCTAATGCCAGGAACTTGGCTTTTCATGGATGCCTCCTAGAAAGATTGAACAAATGCCAAAGAAGGTCTTTGTGTGGAGATCACACCCAAGCCAAATCAGGAATTGACAACAAAGAGGTTCCCTTCTCTAAATTCCTTGAAGGGCTCAGTGTGTCAGGCATCAAAACATGGCTAACACACTTATCATATCATGCCTGTTGAAGAAGTAGCAGCAGATTAGCTTAAAAAAATGATAGCAGCCTGTTATCAGCACAGCACGCTATAGAGTGAGCACCCATCATTGCTCATCTCTCCAGTTGTCTCTTACTAAGTATCCCATAACTTCATTAACTCCCAACTGCCACTAGCAATCTTGCTCCTCTTCTTTCCTCACAGTGAGACAAGTCTGGCCATAAGTTGCATCTACGGATTTTCACTGAACCCAGTGAGGTCACATAGGTGAAACAGAGAACAAGATTTCATCTACTACACTCAGTTCATCTTTTCACCTTCATACTACCCTGAGCAAGGATACATCCCCATAACAGTGACTTCAAATCAAGTCTAATRTGTTAGATGTTTCACTTACAATTCAACTTACAATTCAAGGGGCTCAAAAAGCATGCTAGGCATCTCCAGGTGCACAGAAAAGATTCAAGAACATCAGTAAAGGAAGCWAAAAGAGGCAGAGAGAATCTAGGGGCAGCACTGAATGCTGTGACACTCCTGTGAGACTTGTGCACTGTAGATCAAAGAGAATTATTTCAAAAWGCATTTGTAAGAGCCATGGAAGCAACTCATTCATTTAGTCCTTTGGTCACTGTTTTATCCATATACCTAGTTCTAAGGTAAGCCAAAACACTTCCTTTCTGCTTTGCACTCTTACATCCTAAATTCTCCTCTCATATATAAGCATTTTACAACTGTGTCATTTTGTAGAAATTTTTATAATCATAGCAGAAGAAGTAACTGTCCAATCAGACCTCTCCTGACCAGATTATCACATTTTAGCAAAGGGATTAGCTGGGCATCTACCCTATGGGTTTATGCTTAAAGTGAAGAAATTATTGCAGGTCCTAACTTTGCTTTAAAATGGTACTTCAGCTACTGCCATCTACATGAGTCTTAATTGTCCAGGTGGAATCGTCCAACAGTTCTTGAGTTCTATGTGTGCTGGCAGTCTGAATTGCAGTCTTCTGTAGCCCAGATACAAAGATCTCATCTGGGTCACATATTCGAGATGAAAGATGAATTTCACTTTAAAATTTTCTGGGGGAATTAAGCTAACTAATACCTAACAGGGCAGAATGCTTGTTCAATCACTTTCAGTAAATTCTTAGTGCTAACAATTACATCAAATATATATTCCACATTTAAAAGTCACTAAGGAGAAAAGCAGTGAAGGAGTTGTGGGGAGGACTGGAATTCTATTTTTACTTCCATCCAGGGACAACACCCTGCCTTCTTTGCCAGCTCTCATTCCCAATCCTATCTCCTGTTGTAATGATGGTTATTCAGGCTGCAGGACCATACACTCTTCACTGCAGCATATTACTGTTAGGTTTGCTAGTCACTGATGGACCAGTTCTACTCTTGCTTCAAGCTATGCAGGAAGCAGGCTTCTCTCTTTCTGGGGTGCAGATGATAAATGAATATGGCCACCTGTTCTCCAGTCAACTCAGTATATTTCTACTTGGACAAAAGAAACTGTATTTACATATACTTTCACTGCATGGAAAGAAAAAGCATCTATGGAGTGATGAATTGTTAAATGCATTTTAAAAACCACCAATGATTTTCTGAAAAAAATCCAGATGTAATTAGTAGTTGTTATAATAAACAGTGTTATGTAGGGGCTTCAAAATGCCAACGACAACATAAGAAGTGACTAACAACAACAGATTCATATTCTACATTAGCCACCCTTCAGTAGTTTCTGCGTTGCATTTACTCTGGTTTACAAGGCAAAATAAGATTACTCTCCCTTCCTCTCCCCAAGTGCCAGCTATTCATCTCAATACTGGGAGGTTGTTAAAGCAAGTAGGTGGGCTGCCTTTAAAAAAGATTCCCCATTTTGTGATACCTTTTGCAGATATATGAGCAGAACAAGAATTAAAAGGGTTACTGATCCTCCTCTCTGGGCAATCCCCCTCCAGATGTGGATTTTTTAGATCTTATAATTAAGCAATTGCAGAGTATGACAGGCATATGAAAACAGTCCCAGTAGTTAAAATTCTTACCTGACAAGCTTTCAGTTCCTTACCATGGATTTCCTCTCTGCTTTCAGCAAATCACACTAGGTCAGGACCACAGGGTATTTAGAAACCCCATGCAGACTCACCAGAGGATGCTGGTGCTGCAGGAGACTGTGGCTACATCCAAAAGCCAGCTGCCTCATTCTAGAAGCAGACTCCATGGTGTGAATGTGGACCTTTCCCTCTCTAGAAAGAGGGAAAGCAGCGGGCTGAACAAAATCTCTGAGAGGCAAGAGTTGGAATTGAGATTGAATAAAAATGAGTAAGACCTAGAATGCAGAATCATTCTCAGTGATACGAAARTGGTTGGAGAAACAAATAAGGTCAGTAATAGATGTTTGAGGTGGGGAAGAGTAAAGCAAGATTCTGTTGCAAGGGAAGAAAGCCAGAATGAGCCAAAAAGTAGGGAGAAGAAGAAAGTCTGAGTTCAGATAGAAAATAGTAATTTCAGGGAACTATCTGTTTTTCACATACATGTAAGAAAAATACTCTGGGGAGAGATCATTGTAGAGGAGTCTTAACGTATATACTACATGTTAAATTAATTCTACTCTAAGCATTGTTCTCTTTTGCTTTTGCTTRTCAGAGCTAATTTGGTCATGAAGTCCTTAACAAATCTGTAAACTTCCCTCAATTTTACCCCAAAGCAAGGAAAATGCTTGTTTTAAATGTAATTAAAAAAAAAAAAAAAAAGAGAGAGAAAGCCAATACCTGCTGCTAACTTAGATGCTAGTTGGGGCATAAGTGACATGTTTAGACACAATCAGCCTTCACAGGAAGGAGTGCTGCCAATGTACAATGATAACAGTATCCTGTGGGCTTGCATGAGGAATCAAACTTCAACAGGCTGATAAGACCGAATGCAATTTGATGCTGGGCCCAGCACTGTATATGGCAGGTGATTCATCAAATTAGCCATTCAACTGGAAGCATCGGGAATCTAAATGTCTTCAAATTAGCAGCTGTTTTCTGCATCAGTTAATAATTCTTGTAAACTAATAAACTGCAGAAGTATCCTTCTGGAATAGATCAGGAAAGAAAGGAGTGGAAGAAAAAAAGCCTTTATTTATTTATTTTTTTTTTTACTCACATTTCTAGCTTCAGCCTTTCAGGGTGGCATTTTGCTCTCCCTTCATTTAGACATAAAACATAGTAAACATTTTTAAAAGACTGTCACGATTTTCTAGTAGGTGACTATTTCTAATTTGCCTAAAATAAGAAACTGTAGAGACTATCTTTAAAATACCCTGGTGCCATTTCTTAGTTAGCCAAAGGAATGGTAAATGAGCCTGTCTGAGGGATTCCTTTCTTCTCCTCCAACATATASCAGGATGATATGTAGATTTTCATGCACACAATTAAAAAAAAATAAAAAATAGAGTCCATCTCAGGGCTCATATGTAGCTCTGTGGAAGAATAACCTTGCGGTATTGAACTGAACAGTAGGYATGTATTTTTATATTCACACCAGCAAAACACAAATAATATGACTCAAAACATTCATAAGGACATTCACACATGTTTATCAAACAATGCAGTCCTATGGAGCCTGCCCATTTATAATTACTAAGGTGATAGTGTCTTATTGCCGTTTTTTTTTCACCTAGGACACTTAAAAGATCTATAGCAAAAACTCCTTTAGAAACAAGATTAATATGTTGCATTTAAATTAGAATGACTAAATATCAAGAAACAAACTTCAGAGATAAAATTCTCAACTTACAGTGTATTCAAAGTCATTAACTACTGCTTCTATCTGGATATCTTTTTTGTAGGAAAACTAAGAAGTTACCAGGTCCAGCTAGACAGAGATTGTTTACCCTCAGAAAACTTGTCCATGATAACCATGGTTCTAATTCAGCATTGAATCATATCCTCACCAAAGACCAAGTGCAATGCCAACTGCCGGAGCTGCTAGTTGAAACTAATGTAGCCGTAATATCTCACTTACGTAAGAGAGTTTCTCCCTATATTCGGTTTACCAGCCTATGCTGTGACTGTCCTCAGCTAGCTATCAGCTTCCAAATGACTGGGATTGCTAACCTATGAAGCCACTTCTCCTCCAGGTGATGCCACCACAACTCCAATCAGTTGGAATCACTCAAACTGAAATCAGTCAGGTCTCAAATTCAAAATAAAAAGGCCTTGTTGTCAGAAGATCCTCTCCAAGAAACTTTAATTTTGGGGTACCATCCCAGCCATAGTCCAAAATAACACAACTCTGTTGAAGAGCCAAATTTACTGCCATATTCTGGGAGAAGGCTATATATAAGACCTGAGGTTTATGTTCTTACATTTTGAGTTCCCTCTGGGGCGGGAGAGGGGGTTGTTTTGCTAGGTGGTTTCAAATATACAAACTGCCATAGCTGCTCAGGTCTATCTAGCCAAGGTTCTTATTTTCCACTGTGGTCTGTAACAACGGTTATGGAAGATAAGAATAGTGCAGATGTAGAGAGATCTTCCTTCTAGTGTATCCCTTGATTTTGCAGCCACCTGATTTAGGATGTCATGAACTAGAGGGTCTCCAATTAACGTTTCTAAACCCCTTTTGAATCCATTTAAACTTTGGACTCCATGGCATTCTGCAGCACTGACTTTAATGACTTAACTATGCACTTTACGGAAAGAGTACTTGCTTTTGTTTGCTCTTCAGCCTGTTACCCCAGAATTTCACTGAGCATTCTGCAGCTTTCGTATTGCGAGAAACAATCCTACATCACCTTCTCTGCACCACTCATGATATTATAAAATCTATCACATCCCTCTTCTTCCTCCTACTGTCTGTTTCCTGAGTTGAACAACTCTGGATTCCTTATTCTTTTTATGTGGAAGGTATTCCATTTCACTGATCAATCCAGCCATTCTTCTCAGCATCCTTCCTAGATAAAGTACAACCCTATTGAGATGAGTGGCAAGAATTTCATGAAATGTGAAATATATTTATGAAAACAGARCATTAATTCTTACCATTTGTTTCCTATTTCTCAGTACAATATTAATCCATGAGAGAGCTTCTCTCTTAGATCACGACAGCTTTACATGCCTTTACCAAGTGATCTTTTTGAAAGATTTTGAAAATCCTTATTATGAGCAACTGCAGTATCTGCTCATTGACACCTTCAAAGGACTGTAATAAACTTGTCAATGAAAGATATCTGTGCTATTTTTTCCCCTATATCTTACATTTACACTCCATTCACTAGTTCTGTTCTTTGTAATAGTCTACAAATTTGATAGATAAGAGTCAAATTTACTGGCCTCAGAATTAACTCTTTTAAAGATTGGTGCAGTATTTGATTTTATTTTTAAGGTATAAAAAAAGGCCTTCAGTATTCTGCATGGGACTGTCTTAATCTTTTGCATACATTTAAATAAGTATCTAGACTTAATGACATATAGAATGAATTAGCCAGCAATATATTTTGCATTTCATGACTGGGGGAAATGTTTCAAAGAGCCACTTTACAAGCAACAATTTTCTGTCAGGTTCCACTTTTTTTTTCTTAGCTTTCAGAGCTTGGACTCAATAGAAAAAATATTATCTCCAGAGTAACACTAATAATGCCTAGGTATGGGGATTTATTTTTCTTTTACCTTGAGTAACCTTTGTGTAGTTGGGAGGGGATTGCAACCAGTTCCTTCCACCAGAAACTGAAGGTAAATACCATTTTCCTCTTACAGAAGTTGTCAGGAATTGGTACAGTCTTAATGTGAACACACTAAGATGCCCTTGTCTTCCTCTTTGTGTTCACAAAAACCTGTTAAGTCAAACAGTGAACAAAATTCATTATATGAAAGGAAATATACATATATATTAAAATCCGATTTCAAAAATAAAGGATTTGGTGACTTACTAATTGAAGAATTAAGAAATGGCTCAAGGCTACTCATAAGTATATACAAATTACCTATTGCCAACCTGTAGACCTTATTTAGAGACAAACCTACACCGGATTCTCTGATTTTGACAGATCTCCTCACAAAGTTTTCTGTTTATCATTCTGAAAGCAAGCCTGTCACTTCGTCCACATTGTGTGATGCTTTGCATGCAGCCCAAGCTCTCATATCTCAGAGCAATCTGTCAAAAATGAGAAGCTTTCATACAGAAGCCCTTTAATTTTATACAGAAGCTCTTCTCCTCACTATTTTATGTTGCTTACACATTCACTCTGGTCCCTACTACTAAAAGATTTTATGGCCTTAAGTGTGAATCAGCTCATGTTGCTGCCAGGCTGCTGCCCCACAGGTTTAGCTGAGGCAAACCTTACCTGCCTTGTCGAAGGCATGCTCCTGTAGAAAGGAAGGCTGGAGTCAGAGCCCTGCTGCAGTTGCTTGACCAAGGCTAGACCAGCAGATGGGGATTCTCACTGCTCAGGATGGGTAGAGCAAAGCCTGGAGCTCACATTGGTAAAAGTGAGTAAGGTTGAAGTGTTTGTGCCTTCTCCTGCACGTTTAGTCCGCCAGACAAAACAAATCAATTAGCCACAAATGATTTGCAGAAGCTACAGGGAATTCAGCATGACAAGAAGTTGTTGTAGCTCCACCAATTTCATTGCAAACTGGAACAGGCGAGCAGCAGCGCTCAGTTGCACTTCTTGGACAGAACAGGTTAGTGTTATGGCACTAAATGGGAAATCGAAAAACCAAGAATCAATTCTCCTGCTTGCAGACTTCAGTGGCTGTGGGCAAATCTCTGTTAACTTCTCTCTGTGAATTCGTCATTGAATGAAAAAGCTTAATAGTGTGGCAAGCTGAAAAAAAAATGGAGGTGTTTTTCTTGGCTGAATCAACCTACATGTATGTCACATGTATCAATGTCATGCTTTGCACAGAGGTAAAAATACTTCATAAGATGGTAAGGAAGAGCCTCACTTTTAAAAAAGTTTTTAGTTAACATCACCTGCCTTCACAGGAATAGTGAGAGGATAAATAAAATCTATACTCCTGTAAGTATAAATAAAAAACAATTCATTTTTCACTGAATATTCTGTCAGCTGGCTGAAATACAATATCATATAGTCCCCAAGATTGTCATCTGCAGACTTATGTAAGAGTAGAAGCYATTTTTCAGGAAAAAATTATTTCAGTGCATGATTAGTCATGAAAACATTCTTCAGAGTGTTATGAGTCATAGTTCTTTTCATCAAGCCAAATGCTGTGAAATGTATTTCCTAAAAGCAATACCCTTCACCTTACTCTATACAGTGGTTGTGTTAGTTTTGAAAAATGCTGGCTCTCCGAGGTTTTATTATGAAAAGAAATGGGCACAAGTGCAAGGACTTGAATGGTATTGCATTTATTTGGACTTACAGACTGGAGGGCTGATGCTGCCATAGCAACAAAACCTCTGGATTGTTTGAATTTGAAACACCACTGCAGTTAAACTCCCTGCTGTGATAGAAAACAGCTGTATTGCGAGCTTGCATTCGCTGTAATTTCTGCCACTGCAAATGCCTGCAGTAAGGTTTTGGAATTTGTATTCTGCATATTTATGTCATTAGGAGCTGGTATTTCCCTAGGATTTTACCTGCAAATGCATGCTTCTGTAGTTCTTGCTCCCATTTGACCAAAAACTCCATCAACACCCGATTCTCAAAAGGTAGAGCTCCATGTACTTGCCTTCATTTTCGCACATGGATACCAAAGCTCTGACTGAAATTGGATATTTCAAGTGTAGTACTGTTTTGATGTTGCTATTATTTGTTCATAAAAGTATTATCACAGGAAGCATAAACATACATACATTTTTTGCATGTGATTTTATATATTTATATGTATATATTACACTCTTAATCACAAATTAAGAGCAGTAAAATGTCTTTTGCCAGACACATACTTCTGTTCTTTTCCACCTGGGTCTGCTATAGGAGATTGCCTCTCTGCTTAGAAATTGCAAATGCTTAAAAGCTTTATAGGTGAGTTACTTTAAATTTTTGCCCCTTCCAACGAGTTTCCAAACTACCTTTTGCTATACCACACTTCAGGTGCTTAATTTTTTCCACACTTCATAAAGCACTAATTCTCTTCCTCAGACTCTAATCTTTTTTGGACGCTTAATCTTTACAGCAGCTGCAGTCCCTCATTAAGCGAACAAATACTATTACAACACTATGAAGAAGACATATCCATTTTGAATCCACTTTAATGTACTATGTACAGTTCCTGGGTTACCTCTTATCATTTCTTAACTGTTAGTACTTTCTCAAGCAATATCATATTTTCTCTACTTACCTACAGCCATTGCTACTCTAAACTTGGTTCTTCCTGCTCTCAGGAGACTTATGCCATTTTGGTAGAGTAAAGGGACTCTCTATAAAAAGTAAACTATATTTACATCTATTTTAAGGTCTTTTTGTGTACAGTAATTGTGTTGGATGAAAGAGAATCAGTTGTTCTGGTGTATTTTCTAGTCCCTTTGTAATTTAAAATTGTCCTTACTCAGAAATAGTGTACTAGCTATGAGAGAGCTGCTACCTATTAAAATATTTCCGCCAGGAATCCATTAGTGAAATTTTATGTTCAATTACTGACATTTCCATTAGTAAAATTAGTTATATAGCCAACATATCTATCTATTAAGGTTTGGATCAACATTCCTCCCTTCCCCACTCTGTAACAGGCACACAATTGACAGTAGAGCTTCCAACCACTGTTTCCAAAGGGAAATAAAATGGAAGGATTTCTGCCACGAAGCAAAAACTTGTCAGTGAAGGGAAATTATGCATACAGCCATAGCAATATAGTTTCACTGTTACTGCCAAGAGAGTATGACAACTTAGGTAGGTAGTTTCTCTCAGAATTTAGAAAGTCTCTTTTCAGTTCAAAATATGTCTCTTCAAAAGCATTTTAAGACAAAATGAAACTTTCTTAAAATCCCATAGAGGTTCACAAGGAAACAAAAATTAAACATACTGTTACTGATATAATTAAATCAATAGAAATGATAAACTTCCCCAGAGGAAAAAACATTCTTAAATAAACTCTTCAATTCTGCATTAGGTGTTCTTTCTTCCCCATTAATAAGAAAGATGTATAAAGCACAAAAGCATGATCACCTAAGTGATGTCTCGTGGTGCTCCACAGAATGAAAAAGGCAGTGGGTCTGTGCACGCTGTAGTATCTATGTGTGTTAGTAAGATAATCCCAAATACAAGTATCTTGCAGGAACAGTTACCCTCTAGCTAACCTTACTGGGTATTTTTATTTCAGCTCTGACATTGAGGCCCTATTAGTGTTCAGGGAGCACTGGGCATATAGGCTGCTGCATTTTCCTGTCTAGCACCAAAGATCCCTTGACCTCAGTGCAATAGTGTGGAAAATAGGCTGTGAAGTACAAGCCTCACTTAGGTTTTTAAAAATAAACACCTTTATCTCATGACTGGAGGATGACACGGGCTGTTCTATTGCTCTCAATAAACTTTCCATTGCCTCTAAAGATTAACCAGCTTGGGAGCTTTTAATATATCATCATCATTACATTTGCAATTGGTAAATTTACCTAGAATGTCTTTTCACAGCAATAAATTACTGTATAGCAAGGGAGATGAGAAATCGCTATTTACAAGCTGCTGCCTTGCAAAGGTTAGCTTATAAAAAATTGTGCTGACTTAGCTAGCACTCTTCATTGCCACCTTGGGGATGAAGATTTGGTTATATTAAGATTTCTTACACATACAGGAGTGTCCTAACCCATATGTAAGTAAGAGGAACACTTCTGAGYTCTACAAATAGATCACTTGGCTTTGCTTGGAGATTTTCGGGGATCTCTTAGGGCTGTGAAGGCATAAAAAGACCTTCAAATACTTACATTTGTCTTAAGAAAAGTCAGTTTTCAGGGAGCAGCACAGCCAGTACTTTATCAGAGATCTATTCCAAGGATAGCGAACTCAGGAAATAAGTCTACAGCGTCAGTTCTTGGTTGACAAACTCAAGGTATTTTGCAAAAGTTAGGTATACAACATCTACATAGAGAGCTTGGCCTGATGATGAGAGTTCTCCTTTGGAGTAAGTCTGGGAAAGGTTTGTGGTAGCAGATAATTAGATCTTCACGAGCCTGGCAAGTAAAAGCTGTGCTAGAGCTCAATACCAACTTCCAGTATTGTGCAAGACATCCATTTGTTTATCTACAGAGCAGAAGGAGAAAAAGAAAGATGAGAATAATGCTCTGACAGGTTTTACAGTTTTCTGAAACACTTTGCTTTTCAAAACATGAAAGCCATGTAGAAAAGAACACTTATAAATCATTAAGTATTTTGAATTCTTATGGATACATTCAGATGTTATGGAAGCAATTTGGATTTTACAATGATAAATAAACTGTCCAGGAGTTTTTCTGCAATAAGGGACTTGAAAATGATGGCAATATGTTCTTGGCATTTATTTTGCTGCAAATTTTTATTATGTTGAACTGTAGATCCCTAGAATTTTACAAGCAAATAGGCCTTCTTAATTCTTCCTACCATATGAACCAAAGTATTAACTGGGCCACATTTGCCTTAGATGGAGCCCCATATGCACCTATATGGGCTTACACATGCAAATCTGAACACTTTGCTTGCAAAAGAATATTTCTATTTGCTATTTGCATGGCAAATGTTGTCACTAAATGAAAAAAATAAGTATATTTTCTATCAAATTGTACGTCTCTGTTTCCTGGAAAGATTTGAGCATATGAATTCATATTTATATGAATAATGTATCTGCTGATATGTCACCTCCCTTTGGGCTCATTCAGGTGGGAGAAATTGGCTCCGTATTTGGGAAACTACTTGATAAGATATCCAAATGTCAGATGCAGGCCCAAGATGTTTTGGTATCATTGCATTCCCTGCATCACAAAAGACATGTTAGATTGTTTTAGGAAGCATTTGTTGTCTGCCTAGTTGCAGATACTCTCCAACTGAAATGGAATTCTCCTGTGAAATCTGAGACAGTCATTTTGTGGGCAAAGTGGTGTAAAGAAGTGCATGCTTGTCTCAAAGAACTATTATGATTATCTTCCTGCTCACAGGGAGGCAACGGAAAAAGAATACACTTTGCAAATAGATGCATCTTTGAAGAATAGATTTGAAGTATTCCACTTCCTTAAGCGGCCAAGTTCTTGTACCAATTTATTTTTTGCTCAGACTTCTTCCTGAGCAGAGAAATCTCTTGCCAGATAAACTTGCCCACATTTTTCTTTAAAGTCATGAAGTTTAGATTTGATAACAGTGATAGTCTTAGCTCTTTCCTACAACACTAATTTTCTGACACATTCCTTTTATAGTCTGTTGGGACAGATAGGTTCCTCCATAGGACATTTCAGCTGTTCTGGATTGTAGAATTTTTCTCATTTCAGTGGCTACAGAATGAGCCAAAAGAGGTTAATTTTTCTGGCTACACTTCACCTTTATGAATCCCTTAATTTTCACAGCAGTTTTCTTCTAATGATTTTCACAAAAAAACATTCAAAATTATGCAAATTATTCCAACCAAGAATGGTGCCACAGGATCAGGTGAGGAGTATTTGGTGACTTCCCCACCTTATCTTGCATGTCATAATCAGAGAATAATTTTATAAATAAACATTTTTCAGAATGTATTTCAGATTTGCCAAAGACTATTAATTCCCTAATCTCCATATTCCTGTGTCATATATTTTGTAGCTTGGAAATACTGCACTTTGTCTACTGCAGACTTGTGTTTTACATTTCAAGACATAATCTAAAATTTATAAAAGTGGATTTTTACACTGGGACAGTTCCCTCCTTTCACCTGTCTCTCCTAAATAAATGCAGAGGAATGGAGAAGTTTACCCAACTAAAAGGAGGCCCTTCTCAGCGCATTCAGTAGGAAAAAGCAGTGCCATCTATTGTTTGTGTAGTAAAATAATGTCTTGCTTCTGTTCAAAATGCATTGTGAGTTTCAGAATTTAAACATGTCTTCGAAACACCAGTATCTGTTCCTAACTTTTTGTTTTGATAAAAGTGTCATACTTCAGTGATATATTTTTGAGAGGAAAAAGACCTAGCTTTTACAACTCAAAAGCATGATTCTTTTGACTGTTAAGCATTGTGGTCTACAACATGGTGCAGTTGAGAAAAAAAGGCCATTCAGTGCTTTCTTCTTCAAATTTGGCTTAGGTTCTTCACAATATTTGACTTAGTAGCTATGCAGGTAAAATGCAATTATATATTATAAATGGCATACAAAACAACAGAATGATGTATTCTACCACATAAGCTTTATTTGTTAAGAAGATAATAATATGCCTCTTACATGTCTGGAGAGATCATGCTACCATGTTTAAAATGGAAATAGTCTATTACCAATGGTTTTAAATGTATGTATCCAACAGTATGATGAACTCAAAAGAAGAAATCACTGCACAAATGAATGTCAGCAGGATTTTTGTATAGCACCAGCTACCATACACTCTAGTCTGTACATTTCAGATTAAAATAAGTMGTCCTCCGTTGTTTAATTGGCACATTCACGAATTTACAGAAACTGAATTCTCTTTTTATAGTATGTATCTCTCATATATAATAGAATTGCATGAAACATACCATGGTATTCCTTTAGGATGATGGTCATAATTCACACATGGGCTCACCTACTGTGAGTAAGATAGTCTTCTGAAATATATGTTCATGAACTCTTTGAATAGTACTTCATGTTGTCATYTATTTCCTAAAATTTCACATGCATACTTACATGAATAAGTGATGGTGTCTGCCATCTGATTGCCACTCTCATGAAAAGTGCAACCACCAACTCTCATTGAAGTCAACTCAGGCAACCCAAAATGTTTTGATTCTCTAAATATTTATATAGGACTGATTCTTTCTCTACACCTTGAGATGTAAAGACTCAGATTTATTTAGAAAATAACAATAACAGATGGACAAGTTAACACCTCACAACTAAACAGAACTTGTGCTCATTCTTCACTTTCAGTAAAAAACGCAATAGCTCAGGTCAAACTAATGACAAAGACGGCTTCGAGCTAAGGCACCAGATTGGATCTAGTCTGGTGTGTTGGAGAGCTGTGGTTTTACCATATTTCAAGTGTGGCATCTTGCCCAGGTTAACCATAGACCTGAGCAATGGCCACAAGTGTCCACTGGGTGGCACTAAATAACAAGACTGTGCAATGCTACTCCCACAAACAAAATAAAATCCCGTATCAGACACTAACCAGCTACATTAATCTAAAAGGTTACAGGATGCTACTGGCATATTTTTGCCTTTTCCTCAAAATATTCTGAATTTTACCTGCAGGTTTTCTAACCAGCTGGCCTTTAAAATTCAAAAATGCAGCACTGTACTTCTTTTGTTGCTATGCAAAAGCCTCACAGGATGGAGACAGAAGCTATGACAAAACAAGGTATTGACACTAACAGAAATTAGCAGTTTAAGCAGATTGACTTTCCATCTCTTATATTAAAGACTGTCCTTTACTTCATGCTTTTGTTTTGTGAAAAGGCTAAATCAATCAGCCAAATCTTTGCAGAAAAACTCGAAAGTAATTTTTGGTAAAAGTTGTTTTAAATATTGTGTTTGTCATAAAGAAACAAGGAAAAAAAAGGCTTATAAGAAGAGGTAAGATCTGCTATTAGACAAATATCAACCTTTCAAAAGCATGCACAGTCCTCAGGTTGGAAGCCTGGTCTTTAAAAAATGCTAACCTCAAAGCTTCGAAGCTTCCTTCTTGTGTTGTTTGAACTGAACTGAACATCTGAAAAAAGTCCTCACTGGGACTTTTGCATGCCAAGATTTTGCATGTTAAAATATGACACCACTCTAGGCCTCTTGGTTTGCACTTGTAATGTATGTTAAAGAACATAATACATTGATACAGAAATGACTGCACGAGGTCACACTGAAAATTCAAAGAGTCCCAGAGCATCTCATTTTTTTGTCTTGAAATAGCCTCTTGATCATTTTAGTTGCTGCCCTGCTTCTTGTAACAGTACCATTAGTTGAGAAGTTCCCACCTGAAATGAAGACAGGATGATGCATGTACCTTTTCAAGTACAATAGTGAAAATGATCCTAACTGAGTTCAGCTACTTGTTTGAAAAAGATATATATCCATTTACAGAATTCCTCTGTAAGGCATACAGGCTATTCAACCCACAATGTCATTCCAGTCTACTAGCTGTAATACATTTTTGTACAATTTTAATAGTATTGCTAGGTGTGAATATGATGCTGCGACACTTCACACAAGGGAAGACATTTTAAATTTGTAAATCAGATACAAGAGCTGCCTACCCAGGTAGACTTACATATGCTATTTTTACCATGTATGATAAAAGGAGCTGAGATTATTTTTATACCTTCTCCTCTGAAGTGACCTCATTCCCACGAATAAAGAAGCTACAGGGCTCAGATGGAGCCATAAAATCTTCAGAAACAAACTAGAATAGTACATGCAGTCATAAAAATGACATGAAGATAAGGTTCATTATGTCAGGCTTCTCTAGATTGAAAAAAAAAGTGTTATATTCATAATGAAACACGAGAAACACAGTGATTTAAAGTTCTTAGGTGAGAATCTGTGCTATGCTTGAACCATCTTTAAAAAATTGTTTGACTTTAAGATAGTTTTATATCTCCCCAGTCCTGAGAGGCTCTGGGACTCAGATCTGCCTATACCTTCTATGACACAAGATACATTTCCTGTATTTAAAGGCTTAGTATCTTTAAACCTGCTTCAGTCTAAATCCATAAGGAGGTCTGTGGTTCCTCCTTTCAACAGTTTAGACCTTAGTTTATTGCTTCTGCTAGAAGTCAGATCAGTGTAATTACAGGAAACAGGAAACCTTTTTTTTTTTTTTTTAAGGATAGAGAAAAAAAGAACTTTTTTTTTGGAGAAACTTAGTTTAAAAATTGGTGGTTGAAATATTTTATACAGAAAAACACAGTAATAACTTTAAGATAAGAAGCTGRAAGTTTCCTACATTTATCCATAAATGTCATTTTTCACAAGAGAAAAACAGACCTTGGCATTTTCCAGTCCTAAGGTCAGCCAATCAGAAAGCGGGATGCAGAGCTAGAGTTTTAAAAGTATTTCCTAATTTTGAATAAAACTAATTGGAAAAAAATCCTTCTAGCCAAACCTAAGTGAAGTYTACTGGATTATGTCAACAGGAAAAAATTTGACCTATCACGTTTGTAAAATGTTGCATAAATACAACAAAGAAATTGAGTAAACAGTTCCAGAAAGAAGTATCACCATTCAAAATATGTTTTAGTAGATGTAAGGGTAGATAGTGAGCTGAAGAAAGACTTGCATCATGGAAAAAAAAACTAAATAAGGATTCAAATCTGCTCTAACACATTTAGCCCTGCTGCTCTTATTTCTTTCTCTTTCCTAAATAAATCTTTAGGACTGCAGCAAAATCTATTTATCAAGCAAATGATGCCAAATTCACCTCTAGTGTAATTCAGTTCAATTTAAAAACAAAACCGAAACAGTATTTTGATTACCAGAGGATGATACAGACATCGGGCATTGATGAACTGTGGCACACAATTCTATCTATATAAATTGAATATCCAAAACCAATGAGAATACTTATCATTCAGTGCATGTATTTAACACACTCCAACATCTACCTGCACAGGACATCTGGTCTATTAGATTCACAGGTGTCCTGCTCCTGTCCTCACCTTCCGGGCAGTTCTACTCCTCTCAAGAGGAGCTTCTGTCCAGTCCCTGAAAACACCGGTAAAGTGGTAACTATAGCAGAAGTGACTTTTCACTAACTGTTGCAGCTGCTTTTATTAGGGATGTGGGGACCTCTGTGATGGGAGTATTCTGAGAGGCCAAGACAGCAAGAAGATCTCAGTACTTCAAGTAGGCATCTTTTTTTGCTATCTGTTACCAATTAAAAATGAGTTGTTAATTAAACATACTAGTGAARCCTTAGGTACCATGAGCTTGATGCTGCACTGTGGTTTCTGATGGCTGCATCATCTGATGGTTGCTAGTCTCTAAGGCTCAGGTGGCTGAGTTTGGTTTGAGATCTTTCCAGCAAGAGAAGCTAGAACCAAAGCGAGCATCTTCTCTTTTCCCCAAGTTCCACTGTATATCATTGGTGGTTATATATAGTTTTCTCATGGATCAAGATCAGTCTGGTCCTCTTTTCACAGGTCAGAAACTGTCTGCTCTGGCTTATCCAAATTGTCAGACTCCTGAGTGATGGTCCAGTCCAGCCTCTTCACATGGGTGTTAYATGTTTGTAGACTGAATGCCAGTCAACTGATTCCTTCAAGTTTTTGCAGACTGAGTACAACTATCTTARTTCTACTATTTTTGTGCACCTGTGCCACACAAAGATGTATTACACAATATTTAACTCCTGTGATATGTCCAGTGGAAGACAAACAGGATGCCTCATAGTTCTGCTTTAAATCAAACAGGCTTGTGATACATCCGGGTGCAAGGCAAAAAATACCTATTTCACAAACAGGTCTTCACACTGCACAACTGCTCCTGCTGACACTTGCTTCCTTCCACACTGGGGGCAAACTAGCTGATCCCCACCTGAGTACAGCATGATTTTCCTTGTTTTCCTTGTTTGACCAACTACCTTTAACTCAGTGTAGGGCTTTCCTCACCTGAGGAGAGCCTCCACCCAGCCTCTACCGCGCGACTAAAAACTGCCTTCTGACCAGCAGGTGGAAGCAAAAGATAGATGTGTATTTAAATGGGTGTATTTAAAAGTGAATGGGTCGTTCGTGTGCTTAAAGTTAAGACCGTAATTGAATACTTCTCTGACTTACAACTTGTTAGCAGTAACAATTATTTGTTTAATGAGGGCTGGATATAAGTACTGGACAGAATTTATAATCTCTTGTTCTTCAACTGCAAACCGGAGCAGATGCAGATTAAAATAACACATTTTGTATTTCCAGAATAAATAGGAATAATTTAACACCAATTACAGTTAGATCATGTAAAATAAGAAAAGACAACATTCTAAGTGCTGAACATGTACTGATTTGAGCAGATTTTGAGATTATAAATATTAAATCATTTAGCATCATCCAGAAGGATACAGACAGATGGGGAAGTGCAAGGAAGCAACACAACAGTATTCATCAGCAGGACTGGTATCATCCCATCAGTTGTAACTGTTGCCATAGGATTTTAGACATCAGAGCAAAGAACTTTAACAAGGAATTGAAAGCTTATTTTAGATATTCATCTAAAATACCTAGGATATTTCTCCCTAGCACAGTGGGCAGCACAGGGAAGTATGAAGACATTCATTTGAAAATGAAACAAGTGGCCAGTGCAGACCGGCATCATGGTTTAACGGAAGAGGAGAGTTAAAATATGCAGAGGGTTTGAAAGYCTCCTGACAGGCCAGCAGTGCCTGATGAGCAGATTTTGAGTAGAATTTCAGTCTTGACTCCACCAGAGATACACAAAGGCCTGCCCATGAGTTCCCATGTTTTTGGTTTTGTCACATACCKCACCATCCTGTAGCTGAGATGGCTGCCTTCATGGCAAATATGAGGTGGCAATTCAAAACCAAGTGATCTTTTGTCACCCTGCAGAAGGATGCTGACCAGGAAAGAGAGAATGTGCTTCTGTATGACAGCACCTCCACTGGAGACAGGCATTTCTGTTGATGAGTTAGTGCCAAGGTGTCTCCCTGCCTATCTTTGAGGAGTGACAGTCAGCAGTGAGATGCAGTTTAAACCACGGATTTTGTCAKGCAAGATCTATGCTGCACTAGGATGCTTGATGTGTCTGTTTGTCTCATAGTTCCTGTCATCCTTCAGTTTCTGACAGAAATAGCTACTGTACAGTTGAACCACAATAATTATAGGGACTGAAGAGAAGAAATAAAAATGTTATTAATGCAACTTTAAAAGGGTAAGAGATCATGAGAGGCCTTAAAATAAAAGCAAATTCATTTATAATATATTGGAGAATAAAGAAAAGTCATAATAGGAATTTTGTGGCTAAATTCAGGAAAGTAGCATTTTCAGCAATATTCAGAAGGGCTGTGAACGGGGAAAAAAATATTTCATTATGACATTTGCCCACAACAGAGGAAAGAACGTAGTACTTACTGACATAAAAGATAGACTTATGTGTCAGCAAAGTACACGGGCAAAAGCTGAATTAAAGAGAGTTTTTGATGGAAAACCAGATAGCAATATTAAACTGTTAAGTAAGATGAGTGATGAGAAGAGAAAGGACRATGAAGCAATAAACAGGAAAAGCAGGTGAGTTAAAGAGCACTATTTTTTTTGTTTAAGATATCAGAAGTTAAATCATGCTTGGATTTATGAAAAGGATAAACAAAAAAGAAGAGTGAGAGGGTAAGGAGATAATTAAGGATAGTGGTAACTGGGTATAAGAAACTGAAAGAGAGCATGACGGTAAGTCATTAGGAACATGGTCAGAAGGGGAAAACAAATGAGAAATTTGAAACTTCAGCATCTTAGGGGGGAGGGAAAGCAAGGAAGAGTGAGCTGCWGACAGATAATAGCATACGTGTTTCTGGACCGGGTAGACAGTTCCTGCTGTCTCCTATTCCATTGTGAACACTTTGAATTATAGTCACTTTTGGTGGTGAAAGAGTGGCCCAGATTGATGCAATGACATTACTGGTACCCAGATTTGGCACTGGGTCCCAGCAAGGCATGAGGGTGCAGTGCTGACACTGCCATTGGAAGCTCTCATGCTGTAAGCAGGACCTGTGCACTAAGATGATTCTGTCGACATGGCAGTCATTTTTGTCATCCTGGATATCAAAGTGTGGAAACAGCTGGATTTTAATAATMCACAAGGTATCAAATTGGCCTGTCTGTTCCCAAGGGACTTAATTATTCTCAACACTTTGGGAAATCAGACAAATGTAATTTCTGTTCTCACAATTATTTTCCATAGAGCTGTGGATGTAGTTTTGCCTAGGTCTGCATGTTTTGATTTACATTAGGTAAAACAGACTTCTTCCCTGGAAACCCACTTTGATGCAATGGAAAGACTAATACGACACAGTGACACTGAGAGCTATACCCGCAGATACATTAACTCCTGGAAGGACCATYCAAGATGAACAGATCAAAGATCAGAGGATAAATGAAAAACAGCTTCTGGTCATCTCAGAGGGAACTATGTAATCGGAAGCAACCATCACAGCAAAAAAGTAACAAAAATTATATTGAAATTCAATATAATTGTCCTAATAAACAGGATAATAGATAAGAATAGCAGAGACTTATTCATGCCCTAAGGTATCTGGCAGAGTCAGAAGTATTTGTTTTCAGACAAGATCCTAACACATTAAAAAGTCAGTGCCCTGAAAGTCTTACTAGGAAAAGTAAAAATGTCCCTTTAAACTGCATAATAATAATAAWCTGACCAGGAGACAATTTCATTCCTGGTAGAATTTTGTTGCCTCAAAGGAAGAAATGAAGATGTTGTCTCCTTTCATGCCCACATTTGTTGTGTTGGGTTTTTTGTTATTAGGACTTTTTGTAACTTCAACCCCAAGAGCATTAATGCATTTTAATTTCTTTTAAGTAGGTCACTGCTTTTTGTTTTCTGCATTTCTTGCCTTCTAAAACAATTTGTCATCTAAATTTTTAYTTATTCTCTTTAGAATAAAAACAAAAAAAGCACTGAAGTAATGTCAAATCTACTTTAACAATGCTACTGTATTTCACTGTAACCTCACCCACTCAAAACCCACCAGGCTATTCTCAAGGTACTGCCTTTCCATATGATAAGCTTTCACAGATAAGGATTTAGGGAGAAAGGCATCCTAGAAAGCTGGATATTGCAGAAAAGAAGAAATTTGTTCCTACAAGAATATGTCAAGGCAAAGCAACTTATACTAAAGCGGTCACCATTTTGGTCACACGTGATCTTTACAAAAAGCAAGTACCACACTGACAGTCAGGAACTTAACAAAAAGCAGATTAAGACTCTGCCCCGTGATGTCCATTCTGCATTTAACTCCATTTAAAATTATGGTTGCTTTTCCTCCTGCCTCTCCCCCTAAGACCTGTAGAACTTGTTAATAAATTAACCTGTAAAGTGTCACAAAACAATTTTCCCAGCATGGTGTTGCAGGGAGAGACTGCAGTTTTAATCTTTTTATTGCAAGAACTACAATACATTCAGGTAACTAATGTGGTAAGGGAGGTACATCTCTGCTTCTGTGCATCTTTTTTAGATATGTCATTATGGGGTGCCTGTAAAGTAGAGAGAAGGTACTGGTAGATTTTTTACTTGGGATGATAGAGACTGCAGCCTCACTGTTGCATTTGGTCAGCATCCTGAAGCCCAACTTKGGAAGCACGGGCCATGTCACAGTGATTGCTGTGTCACTTGGAGCTCATGAAACAAGTAGAGCAACATTCAGACCCCCCTCTCTGCCAGAACAAAATGTAAGGTTTACAGGTAACGTGGGTTGAAGACATAAATAATAAATGAGCTAAATAATGAAGACTAGTTGCACCTAATTATAGTTCTAGCTGCCCTTTTGAACAAAGAAAGTTCAAAGCTGCTTCAGAAAGATGTTGATCCCTTTCCTGAACGGTGTTTGAACTTAATGGATGATTAACATGACAAAGTCAGGAGATGCCAGTGGAGGTCAGGCCAGCCTTTGATAGCCTTGCTGAGGAAAAAAGTAATGTCTCTTACAGCAGTTTATTTTTCTATACATCAAATCATTCCTAAGCCTAAATTAATATTTAGCCTGAATAGAGAAGCAATGTAAGAAGTRAAAGCATATTGTTTAAACAATTTGGAGGATGTTCTTCCTTATATCTTTTGGTATCCAACTTGGGAGACTAAGTTAGGAAAGYAGCTCTTCAGGCTCTACATATAGACAGTAGAGAATCAGGTAACTGTAGAAGGAGTGTAAGTTCCTAGCTAGGTCATTTGAGTGTCTAATATTAAGTATGTGAATACATTCACCTCCTCATCCCATTCTATTAATAGTTTAATTGAGAGGAATTTGTTCCTAGTGCCCTTCCCACGGTGTTAACTGGGAAACATGAATGCCCAGCCACTGGGAACTGAGCTTCTCTTAGACCATGGGGAAAAGATTGCCCATGGAATAGGACACCAGGTTATAGGTCAGTGGACTTGTGTTCTTTTCCAGCTCTGTCAGCGACTTCTTGCGTGACCAGTGGTCAGTACACATCTGCCTCACTTTTTCCTATCTGTAAAATAGTGATTCTTAACAACATTCTGAAAGAGATCTTCATCTTTGGATAACTAGGTCTTAATTATATGCTAACTACAATTATTTCATTCCCAAAACAAATATCTACAGACACATCTAAACGATTGTTATGTACTTCTAAACAACATGAGTAGTACAAATAAATGATACTTAAAATTACTTAATTACTTAAAATTAAAACTTCAAAAACGTTTCCATGTTCATATATAATATGAAATGTACTTCCACACAAGGGTGGAATTAAAACTGCTGAAACAGTATACTGAAACACTGGATTTGTAAYGTGAAGAAGAGCATATGTATTCAGGGGACATAAAAGATATCTTTGTACAATACCGTGGTGTAAATAGAAAACATCATTACCATTAACAYATCCTTCATCATTCCTTATTCTGGCAGTAGAAGAATTCTTCAAATGACTGTATAGGCTTGCTTATCAGAGCTCAGTAACATTAAAGCAATGACTAGAAACATAAGCAGTACGCAGGCATGCTGAATAAAGTGCAATGTGCCCTAAAGGAAGTATGCTGTAAAAAAAAAACAAAAAAAAAAAAAAACAAAAAAAATCCCATGTTTTTATAATCATATGAAATGTCATCTGTATACAGAGCAGATTATATCATGAAGGAAGCACAGGTTTTATTACTTCTGTATTTAAATATATATTAAACATTATGATAAACAATAAATTACTTGACTAAACCACATGCCAGTATTTTACTGATATATATTGACAAGTTACATAGCTACAGCAAAACTTCCTCTCATTCATTCAGCAGGTATCATTTGATGCCTATGTTACAAACACCTTATCTGCACTAGGTACATAGCACTRCTTGAGCTCATTTTCAGTTTCTTTCTCCAGCATTTACTGGTACTGCTACCATTTGCTTCAAGCACTCTGTGGAACACAGACACAGGTTTACTATCTGTAGTACTTAAGCCAAGGAAGCCAATAAATAGATCAGTAACAAAAGAACTGAAATATATTTGTTATACACAATGGGCTGTGAAATCACACACCTTATAAACTTGTGGGTCAGATCCTCAGCTGAGGAAAATCAATTTACTCGCCTCTCTTTCACTAGAGCTTCACTTTCCACCATCAAAGTACCAAGAGCAAATGAAACTGCCATTTCCCTTCTAGCTAAAATTCAATAGTAACTATCCATAACTTTTTTGTTTTCTAGCATTTCTAGCAAGTCTAGCTCAGCATTCCAAGATCTACTGTGCCTATAATGAAATGTGTTTTATAATTTTAAGAAACTAGCAGAATTATTCTGTTGAAATAATCTGTGTTGTTTACTCCAAATGTTTTTGTTCCTCTGATACTTTAGGTTCTAAGGAAAGGATTATCATCCCTTTGCAGTGCTATAGATACAAATTGTCACTTGTTCCTTACATTTTCTTCTTATCTAAGTTCCCATGAGCATAGGACAAGAAATCTACAGTAGAAGACTTCCAAGAAAAGAGACAGCAATGTGCAGTGTTGACTTGTAGTAAAAAAATTATAGATACCTTGTTTTATAGAATCATAGAATCAGTAAGGTTGGAAGGGACCTCTGGAGATCATCTAGTCCAACCTCCCCACTCAGCAGGGTCACCTAGAGCAGGTTAGACAGGGTTGCATCCAGGCGGGCCCTGAAGATCTCCAGAGAAGCAGACTCCACAGCCTCTCTGGGCAACCTGGTCCAGGGCTCCGGCACTCTCACAGGGAAGAAATTCCCCCTCACGGTCAGGCRGAACTTCCTGTGCTTCARTTTCTGCCCATTRSCTCTTGTCCTGTCACACRGGACAACTGAAAAGAGTTTGTCCCCGTCCCCTKGACACCCTCCCTTCAGGTACTTRTACWCRTTGATAAGATCCCCCCTCAGTCTTSTCTTCCCCAGGCTGAACAGGCCCAGCTYTCGCAGCCRTTCCTCRTAGCGCAGRTGCWCCAGCCCTCKGATCATCTTCGTAGCCCTACGCTGGACTCTCTSCAGTAGCTCCATGTCTCTCTTGTACTGGGGAGCCCAGAACTGGACCAGTACTTGAGATGAGTTCTTCTCCGCCCAACTCTCCAGCCTGTCCAGGTCTCTCTGAATGGCAGCACAGCCCTCAGGTGTGTCAGCCTCTCCTCCCAGCTTGGGATCATCCGCAAACTTGCTGAGGAGGCACTCTGTCCCCTCATYCAGGTCATTGATGAAGAAGTTGAACAGGATGGGACCCAGTACTGAGCCCTGGGGGACACCACTAGCCACAGGCCTCCAACTAGACTCCATGCCACTGATGACAACCCTCTGAGCTCTGCCTTTCAGCCAGTTCTCAATCCACCTCACTGTCCACTCGTCTAATCCACACTTCCTGAGCTTCTCTAGGAGGATGTTGTGGGAKACAGTGTCAAAAGCCTTGCTGAAGTCAAGGTACAAAACGTCCACTGCTCTGCCCTCATCTACCCAGCCAGTCATTCCATCATAGAAGGCTATCAGATTGGTTAAGCAGGATTTCCCCTTGCTGAATCCATGCTGACTACTCCTGATCTCCTCCTTTTCCTCCATACATTTTTCCTCCATCTGGAGATGACATCCAGAATGAGCYGTTCCATCACCTTTCCAGGGATGGAGGTAAGGTTGACCGGCCTATAGTTGCCTGGGTCCTTCTTCTTGCCCTTCTTGAAGACTGGAGTGACATTGGCTTTCTTCCAGTCTTCAGTCACCTCTCTAGTCCTCCAGGACCTTTCAAAGATGATGGAGAGTGGCCTAGCAACAACATCCACCAGCACCCGCAGTACCCATGGGTTCATCCCACCTGGGCCCATGGATCTGTGGATGTCTAGCCTGCCCAGAAGGTCTCTAATCCTATCCTCCTCAACCGAAGGAAAGTCTTCCCTTCTCCGGACTTTCTCCCTCATGTCCAGGCTACAGGATTCATGAGGGCTGCTCTTAGCAGTGAAGACTGAAGCAAAGAAGGCTTTCAGTAATTCTGCCTTCTCTGTATCCCTTGTCACCAGGGCCCCCGCCCCATTCAGTAGTGGGCCCACATTTTCCCTAGTCCTCCTCTTGCTGCTGATACATCAACCAAGATTTTATCTGTAACTATTATGTAGTCTATAGCATTGCAAAAAAGCACCTTTTTAGCACAGAAGATATGGCCAGTTAGCTTTGGCAGTGTCACACCTCTTCTTTAGAAATGCCTTTTCAGATGTGGTAACACGTTCTACACCTTCCAGGTTTCTCTGGTATAGTAAGGATTATTATCATCCCAGGCAGCCTCCACCCTACAGCTAGAGCTCCCTGGAGTTCACTTCCAGTTTGGTTCTTAACTGTTATTCAGTGCTGTGGATAAGCAATTGCATTATTTTTTTCTGTTCCATGTTCCTTCTCCTTTTTCCTTCCTTTTTGTGTTCTTCTGCAGTTGTTTCTCTGAAGAGAAGTGTTTCATAGAAATGGTTCCACGTACAATCTCAGCACTATCCATATAGGTGTCTTTGTTGGAAGAATTCTTTCTCTGATGCTAATAAATATCCATTTTAACATTTACAGTTCTCAGCTGAGTGTGTTACACTAACAGGCAGTTCATTGTCTGTTTTGCCTTCAGTTTGCTTACAGAAATGAATCTCAGATTRTATTTAACACTAATCCTGCTCTGCAGTACACATAAATTATTGATGGATTAAGTGTAATCGATCTCAAGTACAGCACCATTTTTAATTCACTTGAAACACTCCTAGGGATATACATCATTTTTTTGCATAGTCTTGCAGTGTGATAGTTCCAACAGATAATTTTTGTTTTCTGATTATTTTAGATCCTTATTATTGAATATGACCTATTTTATTTCCCTCCTGTGTTTTCATACATCCTAAAACAGAATACCATCCTGGCTAAATATGAACATTATGAACATATGAACTAACATTTAATGCTGAGGTTCTAGCAAGATCTTAATGCTTTCCTTTTTTAAAAAAATATTTGACAGCAGAGCTGATTGAAGACTTTATAATGTGATAAGAAGCCTGAGATACCATTTGATAGTGTTTATATTCTTGCCAGATGACCTACTTTCAGAAGAATCTCTTCAGATGGCTTGCCAACATTCACAGTCCCTATACTGCAAATTACTTAATATTTCTTAATATTAGAGTATGTATCTTAGAAAATAACTCAAATATATTTCCAGATATTACTGGTTATTTGCATTGGTACAGCTAGAAGTACTACTTTTGAGTGTCAGAATATATGCAGTGAATGCCTGTACATCATGGATCATGGGTTGGAGATTWTTWTTTTTTTTTTTTACATTTCAAGACAGAGGTTAATGTGACAGTCATTAAGTATCCCCAGTATGTTTCTATCTAAAGCAAAAAAGAAATAAATGCGATTATTTGGCATAATGCATTCTAATAATGAAATCCAATGATACAGTAAATAATTACCGGATTGCAAGAATAAATCTCTAGCCTACATTTGCAGAAAATGGTAGCATTCTCCATCTCTCCCATAACACTTCATGCAAGCAGAGCTTGTGAGGCTGATAGGTGCAGAGTGTGAGGCYACAGAAAGAGATAGTCAGGTCATTTCTCAGCTCTTGCACACCTGCCTTCTTGGGGATAGACACAGGTACAACAGTTGCTATTTTCCCAAACCCTGTATCGAAAGAGGAAACACAGGGAGTCCTGTTCTTCTTTATGCAGCTTCCTTTATTGCTGTGTCACACTGGAAAAGGAGTTTCCTAAAATAATTGTGGTCCATAAAAGACTCTCTTAGATATCACTGCCTACTTGAGTAGTTGTATGCACATGCTTTGTCATGATATATCAGGTCCCATGTGGACAGTACTTTTGCATTCCAGTTCAAGGCATGTAGAAGGCAGAATGCACAAAGCAAGTGGCTAAACCTGCAGATCACTGCAGATACTGACTCCCATTCAAGTTCACAGTCTGTTTCCAATTTATTTGTTCAGTATTCTCATCTGATAAATAGCCTGAGTTTAAAACCTGAATGCTTGCAAATGCTTTTGTTTCTTGCCTGTTAATGCATTCCTGAAGTCCAAATGAAAAAAGTGTGTATTGAGCTCTTATGTAAATAATAAATTACTATAATTATCTATTGTGTATTATATAATTGAATGTTTATGAATCTGCACATAAAGAATCCCTGAGTCTGATCATACATGGCTTTTGGTATTCTTAGCCTGTATGCCTAGGGCACATTCTCAACAGGATATAAAAATTTGGCCTAGTAACAAAATCTGTAATCTGTGCTTGTATTATTGCTGCACCATTATAATTGCACTGCTTTAGACAGTCTTTTAAGTGAATTAATCTTGGGGTAACATATGAGTACAGAAATAAGATTGATAAGAGACTAAACAATTAGTAAAATCAAATCCACAAAAATATACTGGTAGCTGCACTTAAATCACAAATGCTGATAGTAGCTTTCAGCATTGAGGAAATGAAGAACAAGGAGCAGGAAGACAACTACTAACTGCAGTAAATCTAAAGTTAAATGGCAGTAATCTAACCAGAGAGCAAGTGCCACATCCTAGCTGATTTGTGCA
Source organism: Rhea americana (assembly GCF_003343005.1). Taxonomy (NCBI): domain Eukaryota; kingdom Metazoa; phylum Chordata; class Aves; order Rheiformes; family Rheidae; genus Rhea; species Rhea americana. The sequence goes on along the minus strand of NW_028186734.1, from coordinate 131,946 downwards.
AATGAAAAGGAGAGATGCCCTGGACAACTTTTCTTTCCAGAACACAATAAACATACCTGCTAATGAAGTAAGTTCTTACTAATACTAATGAGCAATGGTTATCCATTTTTCTTTTTACTCCTCGTGGAAGAAACTTATTTGCTGTTTGAAAAATAGTTGGCTGTAAGGTTGCTGWTTTGTGGAAGTGATCTCTACATTTTCAGTGGATACCTGCCACTTGAAGGAAGTCAAGCATTTCAGGCACTTGGATAAACAAATTCTGGCTTTTCCAGTCATGGACACATCTTGTCAATCCTGCGTTTTTAAATGCAGTAAAGAAGCCGCCAGAAAAAACCCAACTGATGTAAAGCAGAGATGAGGAACACCACCCGAGCCTTTCCTACGGCAGATACCAGTTCCCTTCACAAGGGCTCTGGGGCAGACCCCCACAGACACGCCATCTTGGGGTGCCCGTTTTTCCTCGCACGGCTATGACAGCGGAGGGACTAAGCTCCACTACTGCTTCCGCAGTCCTAACCCCACACCCCTGCCGGATGCCAGCGTTTGCCCCGTGCAGACCAAAGCCCCTCGCTGCCTCCTCGAAAAGGCAGCAACCAACGGCCACCACACGCCAACAGTAAACGGCGGCCGCGCGCACGCGCACGCCCGAGGCCCCGCCTCAGCGCCCGCCGCGGCGGTTGCCCCCCCCGTCCCCTCCCCGCGCGCGCTGGCGGGCGTCGCTGGCGCATGCGCGGGGCGGCTCTCCTTGCCGCTGCGCCGAGGGCGAGCGCAGGCCTCAAGGAGAGTGACGAGGGGGGGTCGCCGGCGCCGCAGCCGCCGCCATGTTCTTGTGCGCTCCCGTMCGGGCCGCCGCGGCACACTCGGTAAGGGAAAGGCTGCCGGAGCGGCTCGTCCTTCTTCCGCCGGCGAGAGGCGGCCTGCCGGGCGGCGTCGCGGCCCGAGGAGGCCGCGGGAGGGCTGGGGAAGGGGGGCGGCGGCGAGGCGGGTTGGGGCGCAGCGAAGGCGGCGGCGATGGCGGGAGCCCCTCGCCGCGGTGTCGCCGTTGCAGGGGCAGCGCTCCCGGGTTTCTTCCCCCGTCAGGGGACCTGGGCTTGCCGCAGTTGGTTGTCTTGCCCGCTGCATTGAGGTTAGCGAGCCCTAGGGCCGCCGCTTCTGCAGCGGGCTCTCACGGAGAGTGCTTGGTGTTTGTTGTAGGTTACCGAGAGGTGTTTCCTAGCGGAAAACTATGTTTTTCTGAACTATTTCCGACTTTCCCTTGCTCGTAAGGCCAACCTTTGGAAACCCCTAACGTTCTCTTAGTTTTTTTTTCACTCCTTAGTTAACTCTTCACACCAGTTGAAATTATTCAAGGCAGTTTAAAAATAAGGGCTTTTCAATACTTTTTCACGTCTGATATTCTWCTGTTTTTTGGTCGTCGGGAGCAGAAAAGTACCTTGGGAGAGAATAAGCATTTTCACTTAGAGACCAGGAGGATGGGTGTTTTCATAGTGTCAGACCTAAGATGTCTCCCTAAATTATGAAGCTCTCGCTTTCTGTATTTGTTGGAGTGAAACAGATTCTTGCAGAGGGCGATCTGGAGCAGGCATCTGTCTTYAGTGCCCTGAAGTGCTTTGGAGACTGTTTCTTATCGACAGCTACCTGAAATTTTTGATGTACTGACATTCCTTTCGGAGCCAAAACTGTGTTGGATGCCTGTAGTGGGATTTATACCAGAGCATCACAACTTCATTTATGTGTTCATTTCAGCACTGTCTGCTGAATTTCACGTTCACTTGTATGTGCTGYTTATGCTTTGTTTTCTTTTGTCTAATTTCTACATGTTTTCTGGTTCAGCAAGGGCATTCAACCTGGGCCCAAAATGTACTTCTGGCTGGCTAGTGCAGTTAGCTTCATGTGCTTCATGTCAGTTGATAAAGTAGACTAAGTGCATCCTGGAAAAGGAAGCAAGCAGGAAAGGTCTGTAGTCCACGGAGCGATTTGTGTATCCCAGAGGTCATTGTCGCCCCCTGAAATCGTGACAGAAATTAATGACTTCCCTAGCTGCTGCTTAGAGCTGAACTGGAAGAGGAGAGCAAGGAGGAAATTGTTGCATACTGCATAGTATGCATAACACTGCATTAAAACAAAACAAATCCAATACTTCCTAGAAGGACTGTTCATGTGACAGAGAGTGACTGAAGTTGAAGGTGAAACTGTGATCTGCTGCTGAAAAGATTAAGCTGCTTCAGTTTTTCTTACTGAGCATTGACAATAGTTGCCTGGTAGCTTGGCATAGATTTCAGATTGAGGGATTTTTTTTTTTTTTTTTTGTGTTTTTTTTTTTTTTTTTTTTTTTTTTTTTTGAGAGCGATATATATTTATTCTACTCTGAGAACTCACACTAAGAATCAGCTCTTTTTGGCATGATGGAGCCGGATAGCTGAACAAAGCTTGCATAGGGATCTGTGTTTTGCTGGTATTTCAGGTGCATAACCTTATGATTTGTGCTATTAACCCTACTGTTATTATTCAGTTATTTAAAAGCTGCTGAAGTCTAAGTGCTTACAAGAGAAGTATCTCAATAGTTGTGGTAGTTTCTGCAATCTTTTTAAAGTATATATAGTATAAAATAACAAATTAAGAAATTCTTCATGAAATGTTTGATGAGAATTTGTATTCAAGGCAGTTACGCTAAGCTGTTACAAAAAAATACCAGTTTGAAGTTGAGGATTTCACTTCCACATTTTTTTGAAATGATCAAGGTGAGTTAAGATATGTGCTCTCCTAATAGTACAGAAGAGCCCTTAATATTCTCCACTTGACTTAATTTAAATCATTAGTGATGACAAGACACTCAGGTTTACAAGCAGACTAGAAATGAAGCTAGTTCTGAAAGCAGTCTATAGCAGCTGTGTAAATCATTGCCTTTTGATTTAATACTGTCTACTTTATTTTCTTTGTAGATAAGACAAATCCGACACTTGCATAGATCAGCTGTGTGCAATGCCAGTGGAGCCTTATTCGTGGTAATTAATTTTCCATTTCTCTCTCTCTACCTTATTGAAAAGAGGATGTATAGCAAGATTTATGTATGCTTTTTTAATCCACCTGAAGAACTTCATAAATGAATCATGTTAAACTTCTAATTTTTGAAAATTAAAAATGAAATAAAAATCAAAATAAAAACGAATCTTTCTTTACCCCAGAAACAGGTACTAAAGAATAAGTTGAGAAATTTGTTTAATCATACAAGCTGAATTGAACTGTAACTTTCTAGGCAGGCAGAATTTCCTGGCTTCTAAAATTTGCCACAAAATTTACCCTTTGGTGTCATTCTCACTAAGTTCACTGGCATCTGAAAGAGTACAGTTCTCACTTGTATTATGTGTCATGTAGCACACTGAGTGCTATATTCATAATGAGACCATTAGGCCTTATTGTAATACATAAAATAATAAACATAAAATAAACAGTAATAATGACTGCAGGCCTCCCCTTCTAAATATGAGATGTATGAAATGGATGTGTTGTCTTTGTACYTCTGAAGAGAACCTGAAGCATCTTTGAGATTTCGTCTCATTCTGCTCTATTCAAGAGCTTTGTCTACTCTGCAGTTCAACAGTTTAGTAATTTGGCATTTTCAGACATCTAGTAGAAATCAGCGTTTTAACAYAGAGTTAACCTTTTATTTGGAGCTGTGTGCCCAGCATTTTGGGGCRCTCTTTTCTATTCTGCAGCTATCTCTGTAGCTTTTCTTATAATTGGAATACAGTACATGCTTCATACACTTTTCCAGAAACCAGATCRGGCATTGGTGACTTATGGAGTGAAAGTTAGTATTCAGGGAATAGAGGAAACCTGAATGTAGGTTGACAAGCTAGGAAACTTCAAAAATAGACTGATGTTGGTGAAGGCAAGGCGAGGAAAAGGTGATTTTTGGCACCTATATTTACCATAGAGCACAGCTGAAGTTTCAGGCTTGTTTCAGGTAGTGAACCAACTTCTTTGCAATGTAGGTGAAAAGCTAAGTTATTCACGTTATTCTACTGTAATTCTTCTGATCTCTTTAATAATTCTTTGTGTCCAGCGGGACAGATGCATTTTATCATAGATCACTGAAAATGCATAATAAAGTAGCACAGTTTATTATAAACATCCAGTAGCCTTAGTACCTTACATGGGATAATATCATCAAACAGGAGGACACAGGTATCTGGGTGGGCTCTCACAGTGTGGTTCTCGCACTGTAAGTAGGGTAGGCTYAATGATGCAATACAAATGTGATATAGTCAAGCTGTCCTTGAGGTAAAAACACATTATATGAGACTTTGGAAACTGAGGAGCGCAGAACAAGGGAATCAGAAAAATGTGTCTGGACCTTTTTCTTCAACAGATTGTGATATTTAGTCCAGACATTGTTGTTTTCACTTGTTTGTATATGGGAGGAAGCCTTAATATATTCTTTTCAGTGTAATATCTTTTCAAATATTGTGACCTTAAGCAGTGAGTCTGATCTTGTTCTCCAAAATTCATAGCTTAAAAAAACAAACGACAAACACAYCTTTATCAAACAGGAACAAATTAGCTAATGTAAGTCTCAGATAAATGGTACATTTCAGATAAATGGAAAATTAGGGAGCAGGTGATCAGCATCCCAGGCAGCTCAGTAGGCCTAGTGATCTGTAAGCTCTTTAGGAAAACTATCAAAYTGCTTGATGTCCACAATACAGAATTAAATGAAGCTCACTTATGAAGCTGGAGMACAACAGGTGTGACAGATTTTTAGTTAGTGTTCACTTGTGGTGTAGCCTTTTATGACACATCTCAGGACCTTGCTGCACAGAACTGACTGTGACAGACTGTAGCTGCAGATAAAAATAAAAAATCTTCATTACCCTGAAATACATAGGAGGAGGATTATCAGTTTGGAGATGATACAGTGGAATTAACAGCTGAACGAAGAGGGAGCTTTTAATAAATCAAACATATTTATTTGCAAATGAAATYGAGATCAAGTACAAGCATAACTATCAAGTATGTATGTAAGGCAAAACAGCAGCCTGAAACAAAACAGACATGCAGATTTAAGGAGGAAAACTTAACTTACARAAATACTRATCAYGAATCTGGTCTGYGCAGCTAAGAAATAGAGCGAGTATGTAAAGGAAATAGTGTAGTGGTTATCACATCTGCTTTACAYGCTGAAGGTCCTGGGTTCAAGCCTCAGTGGAACCRGCACCAGGAAATCTTTGGGAGGTTGGACTAGATGATCTCTCAGAGGTCCTTTCCAACCTTACTTGATTCTGTGATTCCGTGAAAATAATTAAAAGTTACCCAGTACTTCCAAGCAGTTTTTCCTCCCATCAGCCTCTTTTTGAGAGCTTTAATTGAAATTGGTAGAAGACCTTTGCCAACATCRTGTATGAGGAGCCAGATTCTTTATTTGGAAAGGTCAGTCTAAAATACTGGCAGTTGTTTTCTTAAAAGGTGTTTTTATGTCATGGTCTAGACCACATAATAAGCAATACATTCATACTTAATAGTAGATCGGTGTGTTCAAAGTATATAAATTATCTTTCTGTAATTCTTGTTACTAGGGAAGTCATCCTTGGWAGATAGGCATATATTGACAGTAGTTTTATATGCAACTTGGAACTATGGCAGGGTGTATAGTGCTCTCGAATCAATGGTGGCAGTAGCACTCTCTGCTCCAGGATGTARGTGAGATAAGCAAGAGAGTCTTTCACTAGAAAAACAGGTGAAATTGGARGTTAAGTATTTGGTCTTTCAATATTAAATTTTCTAAACCTAAGAATCTGCATAGAGAATGCTGAGAGCTTGGAACACAAGTTGTGCATTTGAGATCTTTCACGGTATTAAGCCTTTTCGGATCTTGTAATGCAAAGATTGTTCAAAGTATCCTTGAACAATCCTTGATCCTATTTGCTGCTTAATAAGAAGGCGGTGTGGAAATTGCAAAAGCATGCTAGGTTACTTGAGAGATAGTGCAGTGGATTTCCTTCTCCTTAATGCACTGCTTAAAAACCCTTATTTACTTGTAAGTCTTGGACTTCTTTTAACTTCAAGCCTCAAGAATAGGTTGCATTTTTCCCCAAACTTTCAATTTAATTTAAAACTTTCTCAATTTTAATTTTATTTTAATTTTAAATTTGACTAAAATTGAAATCAGACTTAGCTATGAGTATTTGGACAGGGAGGTGGATTGAGAACTGGCTGAAAGGCAGAGCTCAGAGGGTCGTCATCAGTGGCATGGAGTCTAGTTGGAGGCCTGTGGCTAGTGGTGTCCCCCAGGGCTCAGTACTGGGTCCCATCCTGTTCAACTTCTTCATCAATGACCTGGATGAGGGGACAGAGTGCCTCCTCAGYAAGTTTGCGGATGATCCCAAGCTGGGAGGAGAGGCTGACACACCTGAGGGCTGTGCTGCCTTTCAGAGAGACCTGGACAGGCTGGAGAACTGGGCGGAGAGGAACCTCCTGAGGTTCAACAAGGGCAAGCGCAGGGTCCTGCACTTAGGGAAGAATAACCCTAGGCACCAGTACGAGCTGGGGGCTGACCTTCTGGAGAGCAGCTCTGCAGAGAAGGACCTGGGAGTGCTGGTGGATGACAGATTGACCATGAGCCAGCAATGTGCCCTTGTGGCCAAGAAGGCCAGTGGTCTCCTGGGGTGCATTAGGAAGAGTGTTGGCATCGTGTTGAGGGAGGTGATCCTGCCCCTCTCCTCAGCCCTGGGGAGGCCTCATCTCGAGTACTGTGTCCAGTCCTGGGCTTTCCAGGACAAGAGAGATATGGAGCTACTGGATAGAGTCCAGCGTAGGGCTACGAAGATGATCTGAGGGCTGGAGCACCTGCCCTGTGAGGAACGGTTGCGAGAGCTGGGCCTGTTCAGCCTGGGGAAGAGAAGACTGAGGGGGGATCTTATCAATGTGTATAAGTACCTGAAGGGAGG
>NW_028186734.1:86751-124986 GCF_003343005.1 Rhea americana | reverse complement strand
ACGGTATTAAGCCTTTTCGGATCTTGTAATACAAAGATTGTTCAAAGTATCCTTGAACAATCCTTGATCCTATTTGCTGCTTAATAAGAAGGTGGTGTGGAAATTGCAAATTGTACTTAGGGAAAAATAACCCTAGGCACCAGTACAAGCTGGGGGCTGACCTTCTGGAGAGCAGCTCTGCAGAGAAGGACCTGGGAGTGCTGGTGGATGACAGATTGACCATGAGCCAGCAACGTGCCCTTGTGGCCAAGAAGGCCAATGGTCTCCTGGGGTGCATTAGGAAGAGTGTTGGCATCGTGTCGAGGGAGGTGATCCTGCCCCTCTCCTCAGCCCTGGGGAGGCCTCATCTCGAGTACTGTGTCCAGTCCTGGGCTTTCCAGGTCAAGAGAGACATGGAGCTACTGGGGAGAGTCCAGCGTAGGGCTACGAAGATGATCCGAGGGCTGGAGCATCCGCCCTATGAGGAACGGCTGCGAGAGCTGGGCCTGTTCAGGCTGGGGAAAAGAAGACTGAGGGGGGATCTTATCAATGTGTACAAGTACCTGAAGGGAGGGTGTCGGGGGACAGGGACAAACTCTTTTCAGTTGTCCCGTGTGACAGGACAAGAGCTAATGGGCAGAAATTGAAACACAGGAAGTTCCGCCTGACCGTGAGGGGGAATTTCTTCCCTGTGAGAGTGCCGGAGCCCTGGACCAGGTTGCCCAGAGAGGCTTCTCTGGAGATCTTCAAGGCCCGCCTGGATGCAACCCTGTCTAACCTGCTCTAGGTGACCCTGCTGAGCGGGGAGGTTGGACTAGATGATCTCCAGAGGTCCCTTCCAACCTTACTGATTCTATGATTTCAAGGATGCCATAACAAACTGCTTAGAGATAGTTGAAAATTTTGCACAGAAAGTTTTCCTGCTGGATAAAGATTTTGTCAGAACTAAGACTTCATTAAAAGAAAATGTCATTTTTTTCAAAACTTTCAAATTTATGAAAATAAAAATTAAAAGTAATTTCAAWTTTGTGATACATTTCCATAGCAAAATATTCTGTGAATTCAGTATTTTACTGCTTCCRTTTCTGAACTGTCTCTAAAATAAAAATGTTGAAATCTGTTACAAATCCTAATCAAAAGTATATGATAAAATCAGTTATTATCGTGTTTGAAGAACATGCAGAAGCTTTAGTTAAAAAGCAACTTCTTGATGACTTTTAATAGTTTTTATAGTTACAGTCTGTTTGGGGCAGAGGAGGGCTAYTGTTTAGTGACTTATTGTTTATGAGGTGTTATTGAAGAACTGTTAATCCTCACCTGATGAGTTTGCCAAACTGCATTAACAGTATAACAAATGTCTGTGTTGAATGCATCATATTCCTCGATAAATAATTTGAATAGGAAATCACAGGAATGTCATTAACTTTAAAAGTGATGAAATAGTTGTCATTATTAATAACTTTCTAGGAGGTATTTAGTCATTTATGACTGAAAACTGTGAAATTTTATTCTGGAATTRTATCAAATCTATTTTATTCAAGAAACTCTTACTTTTGTAAAATATATGCCTATTAGAATTTGTCCTGAATAAATTCCTGAAAACYCTATTTTTACATGTCTMTTTTCTTTCTTTTAAGCACAGAGACAGTCCTGAAAATAATCCAGATACTCCATTTGAGTTCACACCTGAAAACCAGAAGGTATGCAGCCAAAAAGCATGCTAAATATGCAAAAAAAWGTCTTCACATCATTATTGAACCTATTTTCCCTCTTTTTCTTTAAAAAGCGAATAGAAGTAATCATAAACAACTATCCAGGGGGACACAAATCTGCAGCTGTGATGGCAGTACTAGATCTGGCCCAGCGACAACATGGATGGTTGCCTATATCAGCTATGAACAAGGTACTCAATTATCTTTTAAAGTATAATTTTACCATTTACTATTTACTATAGTCAGATTTCAAGAAAGATACTAGCATTTTATTATCAAACATACTAATGMAGGAATTTAAATCTGGCACAGAATTGCAAGAATCCCCTATAAGACTACCTTTAAAAAAAAAGGGAAGGGGAACCTGATGCAGTAAACTTTTGGTTCTGCCACTTTATGTAATGTTAGCACATTGCTAGAAACTCCTGACACAACAAAATAAAAATTGCACAATCSTTATTTAGACAGACTTTTTCCTGTCAGAATCATCTTGAAAATAAGAATACAGTATTGAAAAGTTTTTTTTTCACTGATAAGTTTGTGGGGGGAGGGGTGGGGGGGAAATGATGATGATGGGAGATTTTCTCCTTTCTTGTAGATTAGTTGCACAACACATTGCCACTACTGCTAGGACTGTATTTACTATCTATGCCTGTAAGGACTATGACTTCTGCAAACTGTGCTTTGGTGCAGTATGTGTAATGAGGGTCTCATAACACCCCATAGCAAATGCCTGTATTTTCTTACTAAATTATATATTAAAACTGTGTCAAAATAAGCAAGTACAGTGTTCCAAAGTGATAGATTACAYGATGGTAATCAAATACCTAGAAATGTGAAATTTAGTTTCTTGCTTATATGAATAAATCTATCATAYTGTGTGTTTAAAAGCTGATGTATCATCAGTTTTAGAGTGATAACACTTTAATACTAAAGTGCTCATATAGAAAAAACAAATTGCCTGCTACTGTTTCTAAAATATAGGCTAAATCTTAAATCTCTTTTAATACTGAATGGGAAGAGTACCCTCTTAYGTTGGCTTAGACTAAGTTTGGGATTGGTTTTATGTTTAAAATGATCATACAGGTTTTTAAGCAAAGATGTAGAGATAACAAACCATGGAAAATATTTGTATTTGCCTGCTATAGGTACTGGAACATAAAGCTTTTGAAATTTTGAATTAGGCTTTTGAAAATGCATTTAATTCTCCACGTGAGCAGTTTGTCCAGGTACCAGTTTAATAAAGCCAGGGATGTTTATACCAGAGCTGGCTCCATGGATCCTGCTTCTCTCTGTATTTATTAGCTGTGACACGTATCTGCAAATGCAGTGGAGCTGTTCTTAGGGCCAGCCCTGGTGTATCACAGAACCTGAGACAGACCCGCTGTATCTGAATTAGGTGAGCAAAATACCAGCTTGGGTGTTTTTCCTTTACCAGAAGGCTTAAGTGAGTTAGTGTGGGCAAACTGATACGAGTGGCTGCACAGCAGAWGAGTGCAAGTACAGTGTAAGCTGGAGCTAATATGGAAAGCTGGAACCCAACTGACTATTGGTAGCTAGCTTGTGTGTATGATGCTAGGTGCTGGAGGAGGATGGTAGGCTTGAGCTTGTAAGTGCAAATCCATAGCTTAGTGGAGTTCGTGCTCAAGCAGGATTGACTCTATACAATAACTTGGGTGTCTTTTTTTCAGTGCTTCAGTACCGTTGTGCTTTGATAGCCACTCCCTCCCCATTTATCTGGTGTTATTCTATTACTGCATGTAGAGTACAAGTGACTTTACTGAAATTATTCATGAAATTTCTTTACCAGTGCTGTATGAGAATTCAACGTAATGTCTGTCTTCCCTTGTTTTAGGTTGCTGAAATTTTAGAAATGCCTCCCATGAGAGTGTATGAAGTAGCAACCTTCTATACAATGTATAATCGTAAACCTGTTGGGAAGTACCATATTCAGGTCTGCACTACCACGCCTTGCATGCTGAGAGACTCTGATAGTATTTTAGAAGCCATTAAGAAGAAACTTGGTATGATACAAATTTGTAATGTTTTTTTTCTAAGTGGGAGGATTTTTTTGCCTTTAATGCATTCTTTCCTATTTAAAGTAAAATTCTTCATATGGTGGAGACAGTGCAAAAATACTTAAARTTCAGAGTGAAATCATTGTAAGGTAAGGACTAAACATTTCAGATTTTGAAAATGAAGAATAAATGCCAAATTGGACGATAACAATACACTAGAACAGAAAGGGCTATTGCTTTGGAGTGCCTTTAATGATTTTATAGGCAATTTGCCAGGAAGTGAGTAATTCTTACTGATGTTTGAAAATGAATCTTGGACTGAGAATTAAGCCCTATTCCATATGTAGAAGAGGACTGTGAGTACTACGTAACTTTTTTATATGCAAGATAAGATTTTTAAGGTACATGTTCTGTGAAGATAATTGAATTCTTTTTTAACTTAAGGAAAGATGGACATAACTTAAATTCCTCATGGGAAAAGTCAATCAAGACTCCTAATCATACAAGGCATAGAGAAAATTCATGGATTTTCTGGGTTTTGGTGTGTTCTTTTGGGGGGGGAGAGTTATGTGGAGAAGAGAGGCAGAGGTCAGCAACTAACAAATTTTCTTCTCTGAAGTCAAAAGCTACACTTTTTTTTTTTTTAAGAACTACTCTGATAAGAGCTGCAGAACAGTTGCTTGTGGTCTTAATCTTTCATGAAAAAAAACATTTTTTGCTGAAATTTTTCATACCTTTTTTTATACCTGTTCAAAGATGGCTTAGGTTTTTATTAAAATTCTTTAGTTTAAGAAATCAAAGGAAAAGCAACTTTTCTATAACTAAGGATATTTATGTAGTTCTTACTGAGACATAGGCCTTACTTAGATTTTTATGAGTTCTTTCTCCATCTAATAAGTATGGAGGAAAATTGCTTTTCAGCTTCCTTTCTTTCATGGTTTGACTGGCAGATTTCATGTGAAGTGGCTTTTTTAAAGGAGTACYTTTATAATGTTATAAATAGTTACAGTTTCAGTGCAGTAATAAGTGATGAAAAATAACCTTATTCTCACTATTTACTTCTAAGTTTGTATGATCCTGTATTAGTACTCTTTTTGAGCATATGAGTCTTTTTCCCTTGTAAATATTTTTCATATTTCTGTGTTTAAATAGTGTCATGTGAACAGTATTATGGCTGTGCTAATAAAATAATCAGAAGGCTGCAATGGTCTTACTAAAATAGCAGTATTACCTTCATYCAACTGCATTTCAGTTCTTAATTATTAGGTACAGTTACTACCAGTTAATGTAAATCCAGCAGCCAAGTATCTGTTAATAATGTTTACTGACATAACCAGAGAGGTGTCTATAGTTCTTCTAGAAGGAAAAAGAACTCCRCAAGTTTGTCAGCTGGTGGACCATCACGAAGCTGGTCGGACCATCATTAGAATGGCCTATTTCCACTGCCTTATTTGASAGAACTCGTTTTGGGAATCCCAGTATTGGGGAGTGGAGGGTGACAATTTAAGACTGAGATGTTTTAAGATGCACAGCCAACAAACCATGAAATATTGTAGTGGTCAGAAATTAGTGCTCTGAATTATACCAGCAAACATTTCTGAAGCTAGGAATCTACAGAATATATGATGCAGAAAACCTGGGAATACTCTTAAGATGAAGTGCTTAGGAGATGCATGTAGAGATGGATAAAAAGTACACATGAATGCATTCTTTATTATGAGTGTATTTTGATAACTTTAATTTTGAAAGATTTGCTGTATTGTATTTGCATATCTGCTATACATACCCTTATGTTCTTTTGAATATAATGTAATTTTACCTTTTATGAGAAGGGTTTCCATGGCTGTTGTGATCTTAATATATTTGTGTAAGTTGCAAGAGCATTGTTGCCACTGGCTACATCTATAATTAATAAAGGAAGAGGGCAAAAAGAATACTGTTTCAGCCAGACTACATTGTCATGTTATTTGGCTTACCTGCCCTCTGGGGATATCCATATCTCTATCAGTGAAAAAAAGTCATAGAAGCTAAGTACGCATACAGAGCTGTTCAGGAAAGAAGCCTTAATGTATAATCTGGGAAGTTTCTAAATTTGTAGCCAGCAATCTTAATGCTTGGATCTTGGTTGAGAATTCAGTACTTTGCACTGAATATTATGCATTTAGCAGCAGCATATTCTCCCTCTTTCTCTCTTCCACTGTACTGTTTGCTAAAAATGTATCTAGGCAGAACTGTTCTGTTTCTCAGCAGTGCCACTTCATGATTTTTTTAATAAATCACATTTGTAAGGCCATGAATCAAGTCTCCAAAATGTATCTGAAGAATTTAGTTTGTTAGACTCTTGTTTAATGGAAGTGTTTTGGACCCATTTAAGAGATTTTAACTACAAATGTTTTTAAGGCCAAAATATAAATAATGAAAGAACCATGAAGAACTTAAAATCTTGCTTTGTTAATCTTATTAAATAACCACTGATGAACCTAACATTCTTTATTGTTTTAGGTATAAAAGTTGGGGAAACAACACCTGATAAACTCTTCACACTGATAGAAGTGGAATGTTTAGGTGCTTGTGTTAATGCCCCAATGGTACAAATAAATGACAATTATTATGTAAGTATCTGTTTTAAAAGACTAAAAAATTTTGGTGTGTAACCTATATTGTATTTATTTTATMTATCAAGTATTTCCATTCTTCTAGATTCTGAAAGTTTGGTCAGTTACTTCAAGTTCCTATTGGCAGGGACAAGTTACAGTCTASAGCAGCATCTTGTAGTTCCTTGGCCTCTTGTAACACTTCATCTGTATCATAATGTACTGATGTCTTCTAGTCTCTATAAAAAAAAAGGCATTGTAAATGTTCATATTTTTTTAACAAGCTCATGAATAGAGATTCTTCGGGAGGTACTATTTTGGCATATGCACATAGTAGAATGAATAGTCTTTCAAGTGGCTTTCAAATTGAGAAAGAATATTACACTCTGGGGAGTKTTTTTTTTTTTTTTTTTTTTAAGAACTCTCTACATCATAGCCTTATTGCTGTAGTTTTCACTTTTCCCCATATTCTCTTTAATCAACAAGTTAGGAAGATGCATCACCTGCTAAAAAGTCAGTTTCAGCTTGGAACCTAATTATTGTCTTTGCCTTCCCATACACTAACACCAATCCAACTCCCTTAACATTACATATACTCAACAAAATTTGGTGAGAGTTCTGCTTTGGTTTTTGTTTCAGGGTGCTTTTGGCCACATGAAATAACATAGACAGCATTTTTAAGCTTTAAGCCCAAGCAGCCTGGTTTTGTCATTAGGTAGCATATGACGGAAAAGAAAAAAAAAATCTGGGCCATAAGCTTATATGGACATTGTGGAAAAACACCAATAAGCATTAGACATGTGGTGGTACAGAACAAAATGTTATTCTCCATTATGTTTTTTTTTCCCCAAAGGAAAAACTTTGAATCAGTCACATTTGCAAAAATAGTGAAATTAACAAAAGTGCAGTACATTATAAGTGGGATGATTAAGCTAAGATGACAGAGCATTAAATAATTAGGGTTCCAAAAAACATCATGCTTGGAAGTATCCAATTCATACTGGAAGTCCCTTGGGCAATCCCTRCTCCATGTTGTGATTGATGCTTTCCAGTATTCTTTTAAATTTTGATTGTGACACTTTCTCTATAATTCTGGACTGAAGTTGTGTTATGGTTTTCATTTAATTGAATTTTGAAAATAKTTTTAAACTTGTATTTGATAAGCATTTAAAAGCACTCAGTTTTATTTGGAAATAATGGTCTGGTTTGACACCATCTGTAAASTCTTTAAGTTTCTGAATTATGGCTATCTAGGATATCATCAGACCGAGGGAATTTATGCACCYGTTGAAAGAATTCAGCCTTTAAGTAACGTGCGTGTGTGTGTACATACTTTATTTTGCTATCACAACATCTGGTAAATTTTTTTCTTTTTACAACTGTTCTGTTGCACTGTGCCCACAGTTTCTTGGCACAGCTGAAGTCATGCAGCGTGTCCAACAGCATGCATATATTGGGTAGGCAGAAATTCCATTTGCTAATACAATGGGAAACTGAGAATAAATCCATGTAATAGATGACCAGCTTGAATATTGTTAACTTTATTTCTGCAACTGTATACAACAAATTTTACCATTAAAATATGACATTAGGCTTTTCAATTTTTCTTAATTCTCTAAATCAGGATGCACATGTTAATGATAGGATCAAAATTACCTATGCTAGAATTACAGCCAGGGGGGCCACTAACCTGATGATCTGTGGATGCTGCATTTAGCACAATTACTAACTAATTTTTGCTTTAACAGTCAATGACCTTTTTTTACAGGAAGATTTGACACCCAAAGATATTGAAGACATAATTGATGAACTAAAGGCTGGCAGAGTTCCCAAACCTGGTCCAAGGTATGCTGTATTTGTGTAATAATGGCTAGCTACTTGCAGGCTGATCCTTTGGGGAAAAGAAACTAAATTTCTGTTACAGGGATTTGAGTTGGCTGCTTAGAGCTAAAAAAGCATCCATTAATTTACTGAACAGACTGATATGTGTTCAGTGCCTTTCTCTATCTCCTAAGTCAAGCAAGAACTAGAAAGAATTGCAAGATTATTTCTGTGCTCCTAGGGACTGACTACAGGGGGAAATCAGAATTCTGATCTGCCTCAGTACTTAACAAGTGAATGACATCAAGAGTTTTTGCCTAGACCACCTAAATGAACAAATTCGTGCTGGTTTTTTTTTTTGGGGGGGGGGGGGATTTTTGACAATAACCAGAAAGATCTAGTTTGTGAAAGGTTTCTCTCTGAATTTTTTATGTATTTCCTTTTGTTCTGTCAGACCAAATATACAGATGTGTATGTAAATTTAGAAATTAGTTAGTACCATTTCACTTGGTATGTGATCTATTCCCATTGTTTCTATGTTTTTTTTTAAGATGATAAAACTTTACAGTTTGTAAGTACAGGGATGCGTCTTAAAGATTACTGATAAAACTAGATAGCCTTTGGTATTGTGGGGATCAAAATCACTTTTGCTTGACCTACCTATAAAATTAACTGATGACTTATGTATTTCCATTATCAGGTTGCATGTTTGGCACTGTATTTCAATTTGAAAGCCTTCTGGCTTACAGTAGTATCCCACATTTCTGAAGGACAAATAATAAGAACAAAGGAAAAAAGCGGCCTCAGCTTTTAAGCCATATTTGTAACTGTCTTCCATCTGATGATTAAACAATATTTGAGGTAATTCCAGCAATGAATAACACTGCTGTCATTTTCCAGGAGTGGACGTTTTTCTTGTGAGCCAGCTGGTGGCCTGACTTCTCTGACTGAACCACCCAAAGGACCAGGGTTTGGAGTTCGAGCTGACCTTTAAGATTTTTTTTTTTAATATATGATAAACTCTGAAAATAATAAAGAAACTTTAATCTCAGTAAAATGATTTATGTTTATTGCTTTGAAAAAACAGAAGCAAGTAACAGGAATGTGTCTAACTCATCATGGTCTTTACTGTAAAGGATAATCATAATTAGTTCAAAATTATAAAGTAGTTCTGTAGACCGTAAAGTTACTCAAAGTCCATTTATAAATATCAGCGGGTCAAAAGATGTTAACTCCAGTGACAATTTTCTCAGCTTTATTTAAAAGTTCTTCAAAGATGGAGCAAAACTGATTAAACCGAAGGTCTGGCAAATGCAGAAGCAAACAAACTGAAAATGGATTCTCTAACAAAATTTCACAGCATGTTACTTTTAGATTTCAACAAAAAATATGTAACAAGAAAAGTTGCTGCAGGATGTGTTCCATAAAAATCTGGTAAGTTCAGTAAGAGATGACTCTTACTGAAGTCTAATTCTTCCTACTACCACTCCGTGGCCAAGAAAAACTTGAAAACCATCTTGTTTTTATCATGTTACAAAAAATAAAGGAACAGTAATAATCTACTGAAAAAATGTGTAACAATGAGTAAGCCACTTCTCTACAAATTTATTCAACACAAAGCATGCAGCTGGARTAAGATAAAATACAACAGAACAGTTTAACCCATTTTAAGTGTAGTGTATGAAGGTAGCTTTTTGATCCACAGGTCCTCTTTTGACCTTACTGCTGTGTATCAGCTACTTTTWAAAACTGATGTAGAAATAGGAAATGAAGTATTTCTCCTCCTGATATTAAAAATAAATAAAAAAAGCTCAAGGTAACAAAAATAATTGCCTACTAATACTGAATACATATGTRCTTGTGCAAGCATAGTGAATCGTTTTTAATGTGTATTTCTAAGTAATTTCAAATGTTTTGGAATGTGAACATTTTCATCAACTAAAACCATATAAAAATCCTAGAAACTGTCTGCCATAAAAGTACACTCTTACAAACCAACTCCACTGATTGTATTAATTTTATTTTTCTTACTATATTTTTATCTTCTTTAGTTTTGATAGTTTAATACTAGCTTTCCTGAACTGTTAATTTCTGTACRTAATACTTACTTCATATTGTCCTTTCAAGTCCTACTTTTCTTTCAACAGGCTCAGTGAAATTTCTTGATGTATTGTTACACAAATAGTGTTGCTACTGGTATTTTGAAAGCAAAATAGTATGTACTTATTTATAAATAAACTTGCTACCCCTTTACTGMCTTATAAAATCAGTGAATTGCAAAACAAGTAAGAAAATGAATTTTACAAATACAAATGCAAGTCAAGGGTGAAGCATTAAAAATCTTGCACATAAATGATACCGTGCTTATGAGAAACTAATACATGAATCAAAGATTATCTGTAATTTAAAGTTGCTGAATACCCTTCTGAAAGGTTACTCTGTTTCGAATAGCTACACTCCTGTAGCAGGCCAGGCATTCCTGCAGTATTTCCAGAGGCACCATGAGAATTGATACTGTTTTCCCTAGCATAAAATGAGATGGCCAGCATCATGTTTTAATAAAAAGAAAGGCAGAATTTAACATACCAGCCTGTAACTGCTGTACTATAATAACAAAGCTGTATTCTAGTTGTGTAGAAAAGAATTACCTCATTCCAAACCTAGCATCAGAGTAGGCAAGCTTTTATTTTGAATATGAGGATTTTTTTGTGATTATAAAGGGCTACAACTACTATTCATGTRTTTGCATTCAACAAACTGACTGTGCAATTGTATTTAAGGGAGATAGTTTTAGAACTGCTTAGTTTGCTCCCTACAGAGTTTGAAATATAAAATTCTAGAACGCCATACTCCTCCCATTCTTAAAGCTGGACTAGATAATTTGCTGTCTTGTCCTGCTTTTCTCCTCCCCGTTCATAAAGCTTTTCGTGTATTTAGACGTCATATTAATCGTGTTCTGCACACAGGTATTACATCAAAATAATGATAAAACACAAAATATCTAACAGTATAACTGCAAATTACTTGACAGGAAAATGGTAATTTATGTTCCTTCCTTATTGCCTGACAGATATCTGATATACCACTATCTAAATAGAACATTGTAGGACATCGGTAGGACTGTAAAATATTTGGAGAGAAATAAGCAGGTAACTACCTGTTTTCCTCTCATCATACCCAACTCAATTTTGAGTCTTTGTGGTCCACAAGGGATTTTAAAGACTTGCTATGGTTTCTGTATTAAAAAGGGGGGGGGGAGAGAAAATTGGTAATCATTGTGTTAAGATAAACAATTGAAGATTGTTTCAGGTTTTGTTGAAATCTTAAGGTTTCAAATTTCAAATGTTCCAGCGAAAAACATTCAGCCTTCTACTACAGTTTATATATATATAGCTATTTACTACATGTTCAGTAATTTCAACTTTAGTTTTATATTCAGTCCAGTCTTGGAGAATATTTTTGTGATAAAGCAAATTTCATATTCATAGTTTCTGTTGGACTGTGGTGAGGATTAACTCTCTGATCATTCTGAAAGAATCCTGGAATAGAAGAGGATGATTTGAGTGTATTAATTCCTCCAGGATTCTTGAATAGCTCCAGATAATACCAGTAAAAGCACACAGCATTATTGAAGACTTTTTAGCTAGTAGAAGTGTTGAAAGACATCACCTCTGCTATTCTTAACCATGGTGGTGGTTTCTGATAGTGTTTTTGGGCAACTGAAACTAACCTGTCAAGTACTTGCATGCTTCTAGCTCTGCAGATCCAAGATACTGGTTAGTATCTTGGACTGTGTGAGTATCAGGTGACAAGTTAAATRGAAAAGAAGGTAACTGCAACAAAAGCTAATTCATTCCTTGGAATAGGCTTTTACTGCTGCTTTCACCAGCCTATGTTTTTGTGTTAGTCTTGTCTACCTCTCTACTTGATGAAATGAAATGCCATACTGTATTCTTTCTCCCTAATTCTTCATACCAGCAGAGTCAAAGAGAGACCTTTTAACTCGTGAGGAAAAAAAGGCTACCTAGAGYAGAAGTCTTGTGAAAGAGAAGTGTCAGAGCATGGAAGCAGAAGACACACTAGAAGTCACTAGACTAGGAGAATGGGTTGTTTCTTCTCTTGGTATGGGAGATAGGAGAAATGGGAGATATGGAAGATCAAAGCAAATCAGGAGTAACAGGAAACTCCACTGGATAACCAGTGTTATATTTGGTGTTGGATAATGGAAGACTTCCATGAACTCCCTGCACTGCTAGAAAAGTAATGATGCAACACAGTTCCACGCAGACAGAATTTCATTGTTTTTTTGCTATTTATATCTGTCCAAAATGTTAGTTGGTTCACTGGCTGGCCTGCCACTATCTACTCTAGGCCTGTCTTGTATATATTCATCAATGTGGTCATTCTGCAAGTTTGTAGAATAAAGTTCCTATTTTCAAACTTTTCATACTGCAGTTTGTGATTTTTCACTCAGTCACTAGTTTGAATTGAGCAATGATGCAGGTCAAATAGCTGCTGTGTGTGTTCATCTTGAGAAAAATAATTCACAGCTGATAATGCAAGATATTTCCCTAGTAATGGCAAGTCAGGGGAAGTACTACAGAAGTGAACACAGTAGGGCTACAAAGAAATTTTGCAGCTGTGTTGTGTAAAAAGGAGAGGCTTCTGGAGACAAGAGGGAGAAACTAATGTGGTAGCACTGAGTGTCATTGCTTATGTGTCTGAACAGTACTTCTTAAGAGGCTTACAGAACTTTTTTTTTAAACCAACAGATTTTATCATCAAGCCTTAAGATCTGCTGCAGGAGTGCTTGTTTTTTTAAGATTCTTTCCCTGTTATCTCAGCTGCTTTTCGTTGTATGTATACTTAAYGTATGCTGAAATCCTGAAACTGTTAATACTGCTGATGTACAAGGATCAGAATACAGTATTATACCACTGCTAAACACCTGCAACCTGTATTTTTAAGAGGGTGAATAATCACTATCTACCCTATAATACTGTGAGAAGATRCTTGTTACTCCAGTTAATGGTGTCAGTTATAGTCTCTGTTTACTCTTAAATATGTTAGCCACCTCAAGTGATGACCACTGTAACCAAACAGACATTAAAGAATAGGAAATATATGCATCTCCCTTTGCTATGTGGTCACTGGTGCCTGCATACCTGCTTCTGTATATAACATATATATATATATATATATATATACACACACACACACACACACAGTAGACTATATATAAGCTATACTAATTGAATCAAAAAAGGGCAGTTGCTTCACCTAAAAACTGATCCATACTGTGATTTGTACAGTAAGATTTTGAAAGCAAATTAAACAAGTCTGCCTAAACAATGGGTATTTTGAAACTTGTGATGCCAACTGTGTCTACCATGCTGGGCCACAATGGGCAGACATAAGAATACTGAGGAAGTCCATACAATAGCTCATCTTAAAGTACTATCTAAAGTAACGAATGAGATTAGAATCCATGTAACTGCTTACTTATTACTGTGCCTGTGATCACTGAAGATGGTAGGCATGATGAACAGTCTGCCTGATTATATAGAAGAAAGACACCATGGTACATTCATTCATCTTTTGAAGTAGAAATAACTACTTTCTTTTGCCAAAATGTAAATTATTCGAGGGGCATATTTTAAGATATCTAGCCAATAAAGTATTGCCAGAATCTCTTTCCATTCAAATTTCAAAATTAGTTATGAGAATGTTATCTTTCAATTCTGAAAAATTTACATTTCTGACTTGCATAATTAAGTAACCCCTGCTTTAGACACATTAACAGTTGAAAGTAACCTGGAAAGAGGCTAAGCATGGCAATTAAGACCAGAGCAAATTGAAAAGCTTTATTTAGCTGCCCTCTTCTCAAAAACACTAAATGTGACAGCCCAACTACCTTCTGCTTCTTACAGAAGCAACATTAAGGAYATTGTTTGAAAACTCATTTCTTGAGTGCCAAACCATATAGTTTCTTAGTCTTAACACATAATGCTATTCTAATAAGCAGATGCAAAAAACTTTTGTAAGAGGCAAACGACTAGTTTTTAATACTACAACTATCAGTCTTCTTCTGTAACTCCTAATGATTGTGTGACATCTGTCACATCCGATGTGAAAAGGGAAAGTGCAAACAGGATTTTTTTTTTTGTTTGTTTGTTTGGTAATTGGAAGCAGACCCAAGCTTCAGCTTGCTTATCTGCTGAGTTTTGGGGCAACAAGGCCCTTACAGCTGGTCCTGCAGCTCTTCACCTGCACTTACTCCATCCCCAGCGAGGTGCAGCGCGTTAAAGGTGGAGGGAGCAATCCGCCTGCAGGCAAGGCGAGGTGCAGAAGAAAGCACTGGCCATGCCGCAGCAGCCGACGGCTCGTCCCCTAGGCGGGTACCGTGAAGGCCAACTGCCCCCCTCCGGTACCGCATCACACGCACCTGCGTCCAGGGCCTCCTCCCAACAGCTGCGCGCCCTTTAACTACAGCTCCCCCGCACGCAGGGCGTGTGCCTGTGTGTGCCGGCTCGATAATAAGGCGGCCGCTACCCGACGGGGACAGTGGCTCCTCGTCGACCACCGCGGCCCGTACCCCGCCGCGTCCGCCTCATTGGCATGCGATACAGCCGCTGGGCTTTGCCCACCGCGCATGCGCACTGCGCCGGTTGTTAAAACTCACTGCGCCATCGCCGCCGGAAAACCCCTCCCCAGGGAGGGAGCGGCTGCGACGGGTGAGATGGCAGAGGGGGGCTACGTCGGTGGTTCCAGGTCGGCCCTCGTCGCGAGAGGGCTCGAAAGCTCTAGTCCCGTCCCTGCCTCGGTGTCGGAGGCGCCGCAGCCGGGCCGCTGCAGCCGCTATTTCCAGAATGTTCCAGTCGCAGCAGCCAAGAACAGAGCGGACGCCGCGACGCCTGCGCACTGCTTGCTCCTTCCCGTCACCACCTCCTTCCCTCCCCCCGCCCCGGCTCCTGCCAGGCTGCGAGCCCGTTATTCCCTGCCGTGAGCGCGCGAGGAGGAGCCGCTCTACCTGCGCGACAGAAACGAGCCCGACAGCTAGCGCGTGTGCCCGTCTCCCTCGGCGGAGGAGGTACAGTGACACTGACCCCTCGCCTCCCCCTCCCAACCACCGCCCGAGCCGCGTAACGGCCGCGGCAGCGCGTGCCCGCCCGTGTCTGCTGCCGCGGGTCAGGGCCACGTGGGTCGGGCGCGGCCAATGGGAGCTCGTCGGAGCGCTACTCCAGAACCGACGTTGTGTAAAGGGCGGGGTCTTAGGGGGGGGAGGGGAGCGGCAACGGTAGCGGCCGCGCAGGGTGAGAGGGAGGGAGGGTGAGRGGGGGGGAGGGGTGTTTCCAAGCCCGACAGCACAGCGGCGAGCGCGGCGGTCGGAGCAGGGGCTGGAGCCTCCGGGTGCCGCTGGCGGGCTGAACCCGGCGGCGTGTCGGACCCCCGCGACAGGGCCGTCACGCGAGGGGGCGGGGGGAAAGCGAGGAGGAGGAGGAGGACGCGTCCCGCCGCCTGCTCCCGGGAGAAGGTAAGGAGCGGGCAGCGCCTCCCCACCCCCGTCGGCGCCGGGGCGCACGCTCCCGCCCTCCGCGCCGCGGGGGTGCGTGTGAGCCCCGCGCTGGCACCCGCCGCCGCGCCCGGGGGTGCCCCCCCACCTCGCCCCCCAGACGGAGGGGCAGCCGCCAGCCTGCGCCCCTCGCGGGGGTGTAACGCCAGCCCGGGCGCCGCCGGCGGGCCGCGGGCGCCCTCCTTCCCCCCGCGCCGCCGGGCTTGTCAGCGGCGGGCAGCGGCTCCCGGCTGTCAGGCTGTCAGTGCCGCGGCGGGAGCCATGGCCGCCGCTGTCACCGTCTGGCGGCTGCGCCTCTCCCGCCCGCCGCGCCTTCGCCGCCGCCCGTTTCGCTGCTGGGGGGCGAGGAGGGAGGGCGGCGGGGCGGGCGCCGCGGAGCGCGGCATGGCGTTGTGCACGGCGGCGGGGAGCGCCGCCGCCGCCCTGCCTCGCCGTCGGGGATTTGGGCAGCCTCGGAAGTTGCTCCGCGCCGTGCCGCCCCGTTAGGGGAAGCCTGGTCTCGTCCGTAGAAGCGTAGTAGGGCGGGCGTGTGGCTGGTTTCTAACGCCTTCCGTTAAATGCTAAGGGCTCTCCGGTTGTTTTGCAGAATAATACGTTCAGCTGCGTGGTCTGTCACTAAAGCGCAGCCGCCTCTGAGGTGGAGCACAGTAGCTCACACAGCACAGGTGACACTAAGCAACAAAGGAAGGGCAAGAAATGAAAGAATGCCAGTCTCAGTTGCACAGTTGATCGTTCCAGTCCAAGCCTGACTATCTAGGTACCATCGTAAATATCTTTTTTTTATGATTGGATAGCTGATAAGTGAAAGGATTAAAAAAAAAAAAAACCTCCCAAATAAATGAGTAGTTTAAATAAATGAGTAGTTCAGGATCAGAATTTTCAACCAGATGTGTTCTGGATATTGCTGTGGAATGTTCTGCACCTTTTTTTTGTGAGCCATGTGGAAAAAAGATCTTAGTATAGCTTCTGAATTTTATCTCTCTTAATTGCAAGATAGTTTGTGTCTATAAACAGTGTAACTTTTTTTTTTCTGTATTAAAGTGCCATCTTATCTCATAAGCTATCAGACAGATGTGGTACATACCCGAAATATACTTACATTCCAGGAAAAAGCGGTTTAATCTTGGAACGCTAGGAAAGGGTGAGATCATCGTGTCTATAAGAACTCATTAACTTTTTAAAAAAATAGTTTATTATTATTGAYGTGCCTATTTTGAGGAGAGGTGCTTCTGCTCTAGATTTGAAGCAGCAAGGATTTTGGTATTTTTCATTAAGGAAGTTGCTGTCAACCTGGTTGTGTTTACATCTTAGTTACTTAGCTGAGGGACATGGTGAGCCCAGGAAGTACCATGGGTGCTGTGAAGCTGTGAGACACCTGAATATTACACCTGTTTTTACTGTTTCAGATCTGTGCAGATATTGGGTGTCACTTGCTTTTCTTCATTCTTTAAATGAAAACTCAGATTCTCAGCTAACCTTGTGACTTAATGAGTTGAGGACCTTAATCTCACCTTGTATGAGTTCAGTAGGTCTCTGCTCAAGCTTGAGGAACTGTCTGCTCAGATAAAATTGTAGGGTTTGACCTACGGCAGAATAGTTTGAGGGGAAGGGACTTGTAAACCCATTTATTGCCTGAGTTGTAGTTTTATTTAATACTTATGCTTTCCTATATGTGTCTTGTGAACTAAAAAACAAGGAGTGCAAATGTTCTTAGCATCCAGTGGGCAGTGACAGTGTTCTTGGGCTTCTGCTGTTCAGTACATGAGTCCCTTCTTTGATTGCGTGGCTTTCTCTAGTAATCACCGGGTCTGGCCAGCTTGCCGATAGTTGACCAGAGTTTTTGGTTCTTTCACAAAGATGACAGCTGAATCTAAAAGATACAAGGATTTTGCCCTTTCTGTTGCCATCCCTTTGTGTGTTGTTGTTCCACACAAAGAAATAATCAAAATTATTTGTGAACTCTGAATGCTATAGACAACAAAACTTACGACAGATGTTGTGTAAGAAAGCAAGCTTGGTGCAACAAACTATGTTCTTTTAGTTTCTTATAGTAGCCTTGCACAATAGATAACCTATTTGAAAAAAAAGATTGAGAATAAGCAGACTGGTTAAGTACGTGTATGAAAAGTCCAGGTATTTTTCTTCTTACTTTGGAAGAGGAGGGAGTTGATGCATTACAATTTTCATTAGGATTAAAAAACATAAACTCAAAAATTAATGCCTGTATTTATTAAGCAGAGATTATCAATCATAGGCTCATGTGATTTTTTTTTTTGCACCATTCTATATTTGTTTAAATTACTGCAAAACCAAAATCATGAATTTAACTAGACTGAAAAGCCCTAGATACCCTTTTAGCTGAAACACTAACATCTACAAATGGCTAATCTAGAGTATCTTCTTCAATATTGAGCATGCAGAAAGAAAATATATCAGTTGAACTGATCTGTCATGTTTAGAAGATGTTATACTGATTAAATTGCCTGGAAGACTARTATAGTTGTTCCTCTTCAAAATTGGAAAGAACTATTGATCACAAAATATGTAATGATTAATCTGCTACCACATTATTAATACACATGTTCTGAACAACTTACTCTTGACATTTTTGGGATCTTATCTTATAAAAAGGTGGGCTGGGCATGAATGTTCAGCTTTATTTGTTTGTTTTGCATATTATATTGCAGATAGAGTAGTATAAGTGTTGATTGGTCATTTATTCTCCAGATCAGCTTGTATTTTTAACTACCTCATTAGACTCTACTTGAATTCTAGTGACAGATGGTATGAAATAAATATTAGCTTAAACTCTATCTTGCATTTCTGTTATGACACTGAATACATTTATTAACTGAATAACAGAAGTCAGAGCCCTGATAAAATATGTAGCTATTCATTATTATACCTGAACTCAAAGAAGTCTTGGAAAAATTCCTTTATAAGCTTGTTGAGCCTTACTTTGTTGCTTARCAGTTGAGGACCTTTTTTTGTCACCTCTTGTAAAATCTAGATATTTGTTTAAAGAGAGCCCTTCAAGCCCTTTAGAGTTGATATGACTATGCCTTGGCTTATTTTGGGTTGTCTTCATGGATCTCACAGAAGTGTCTATATATCTGCTGCAACAGCTTTTATCTTTAGCAAAGAGTAAATGAATAAACCCTCTTCAGGTTCATGGCATGCCCCAGGTAGTGATATTGTCAGAAGTGGATTGGTTTCACACTGTTTTATGTTAAGAGAAGTCATTAGCAATACTAAAAAGATATAATCATATTAGAGGCAAAATGTAAAAATGCAGGTGGAAGAAGAAGACCTAGGACATTTTCTTCCCTGCATCTGTTAAGAGCTTTTCATTTGCCAGTAGCCTGGTGGAGATGGAGTATAAGAAACTGACAGAGATAAAACACTRTTTTTCCTGTTAGCTTCAGAACGTATGAAGTGCAACAGAACCCAAATAACATTTTGTCGTTCCAGAAGTATTGTTGTGGTGTAAATCTAAGAAAGTTCCATCACTTGGTGACAGCAGAAATGAGCTTACTTACCTGAAGGCATTGCCTGCAGTGTCCTTTTTCTTTCAAAGCCTTTTGTATTAGTCCTACTTAATAGATGTCTGGCTTTTCAAACCTTTCAAGCTCTAGTAGATGGACAGTTTCCTTAGCTAATGTGTAGAAACATCTCCCTCTTCTTTATGTTCTCTTCAAGATCCTAAACTACAAAGAATGCTGGCTGAAAGAAATCAAATTTCTGTGGTGCTTGACAGTGTTCTGCTACTTAGTAGTCTTTATTCTTACTACTAGTGTACAGATAAAAATTGAAGGTGTTTTCACTGATGTTTTTCTTGATTGGGTAATGTGTCTTGAAAACCATGTTACACTTGGATTTTTTTTTTATTTTTATCTTTTCTCTTGAAAATAACTTCTTTTTGCTTTCCAATCCCTTTGATTTCCAGATGACATTGTAAAACATTGAGTGTTAAGTGCAATACTCACTGTAGTTTTACAGCTCTGAGTATTTATACATGCATGCAAACATTTTTCTGGTCGTTCTGTTTTGTATTTCCATTCCATCTGTTCTCCCACTATCTCTTTTCCCCTAAGAAAAACTATTTCACTAAAGAAACTAGTATATTACTTTGTTCTGTTACTTGTGTGATGAATGGGATGGTCATGAGTTGGCAATGAATACTGTTGGATATTTTGTACATTTTAGCAAAGTAGCCAGGATGAGAGCCTCAGTCGTCCAGTTGGGGGGATCTATAAGCAAGTCTGCTCTTCTGCATCTACTGTTTTAGGTCCTACCAATAATAAGATGGCACTAGAGCAGACCATTTTTTCTCATGCTGAATCCTGTTAAAGTTGAAGAGCWATAGCAACCAGGCACTGGTGATCTCTCTACTTTTAGCCTATGAAAGGCCTTTGTATGTTGTTAGGCTTTGTTCCTTCTGTGGCAGCTGCTGCTAAGCTTTGAGGTTTCTTGCTATTAAGTTGGATAATTATCAAAGAAGTTAAYGAAGGTTTAAATAGAAATTACTGAAGTCCTAGTAATAATAATGATAATAACATAGAAAGTGTATTTGAAATCTTTTGGCTTGTAGATCTTTAGAAACTTTCTAATGGAGATGTGAATTTCTGTATAAGGAATTTAAAGAGCAAGCCTATTGCTTATTAAGCTTAAGTTTGTCCAGGTACTAATAGGAGGGCTCTTAAGGCTGTCTCTTGGCAAAGATGTGTTTACTTACATGTTTAAGGAATAATCAATGGATCAGAACTAAAGCTTACAACTCCATTTCTCCATTTAGTTTAATGGAGTATCATCTTATGCTAAAACATCTCTGCAGGTGCTTCCTTTGAACCCATAAATCATCCTAAAAAAGATTGAGAGGAAGCACCTGTGAACATCAAGTCTTTTAGACTTGTAGACTAAAAGGGAGGACTAATACTGGATTTTGCAATAGGGCAGTGTCTTCAGCTCCAGAGAACTAGCGTTCTTGGGCAAAAGTGACTCTGTTTCTTCTTTCCGAAAATAGATTCCTATTTATAGGTTCAAGAATCTCCTTTATTTTGAGAGGCTGTCTGGAAGACCAGGAGCTCCTTTCAGTCTCTCTTGCAAGTGTACGTATGTCTGGCTCTGAGTTAAGAGGTGGGGGATTTTTCCATGTGAATATTTATTTTGATAGCCAGATATGTACTTCAGTGAGAACAGGATACGTTGCAACCTAAATTCTACGTTGTCTGAATGATCTGATAGAAGATGAGTATCATATCCATATCTACAAGCTATACAGGTTTTTCTAGCCACTTGCATTAAGTCTTTGTTGAAACGTCTGCTGTCTACATAGCATAAGTTACTGGAGAGTGTAAGATTTAACTTACTGTTTCATATGCTCACTAATATATCAGAGGGAGGAGAGACCTGCTAGTGAATGTGCTCTCTCCAAGTTAAAGAACAGTGGAATTTCTGATTCACAGAATAGAGTCATAGAGTAGTTGAGGTTAGAAGGGATCCCCAGAGGTTGTCTAGTCCAGTCTCCTGCTCAGAACAGGCTGCTCAGGGCCATGACCATCTGAACCTTGAATTCACCCTAACAGTGTGAATAAAATACTAAGTTCTAATTTCAGTTAGTTTGCTTTGATTCTTTCCTGAGCCTATTGTTAAAGAGCTGATAAAGTCTAAAACTGGCCAACTTCTTTCTTTTCAGATGTTGAATAGAACTTTTTTCCACTGTTGAGATAAATCTTTTTTTTTCCTGAATAATTTCATTTTTGGTAGTTAAAGGATGCCTTCTAATTATGATACCTGTGTGTGATAGTCTTGTAAAACTCCCTAGTGTATTAGATTCTGTTGTACAGATTCTCTATGAAGTCTTTACTTTTTTAAATTTAGATTACTAATTAATTGTTGCATAAAGACTTCTTTGCATTTCATCTCACTTACTAAAAAGTAAAACCTCGAATTTAGAAAGAAAAAGTTTTTGTTTGTGTTAAAACTTATTTGAAGAAAGTCTTTTCCAGTGTGAGCAACTCAGAGTATGCTTGAGTGAGAAACTGAAAGTGAAACCACCTTATTTTTTGCTACGGAAGAAGCAAAAAATAACTAGAGCGTAGATATTGATAAGAGCATTTCTTTGAACATGATAGTATCCGAAGAAAAACTTACAGCATTTTTGATCTTGCAGAATTCCTTTCAAGGAGAAAACCAATTATTTTTTTAATGTATTTGCATTCTTTTTGCTATCTGTTTTGTTTCTTTCTATTGCCTTCTTGCAGAACAACCAGTTATATGTAAAAGTGGCAGTGCTAGTATATTCTTTGGGAAGAAAAGGGGTTTATCTGACAGCATGAAAAACATCCTTTAGAACTGTCTTGTTCTAGTAGCCCGTTGCAGTTTGTTACTATCCTGCATGCARGAATGGTGGTTGTAGTACAGAAGGAATGATGCCCCTTGCCACTAGGCAGGAGCCATCCTAGTCCGACTGAAATAGGAGCCAACAGCAGTGATTTCTGAAAAGAAGGTTTTAACACTGTTCCTGGGGGAGCAAATGCATGTTTTTGTGTTTTCTTTTTTACCCCCTTTTTTATTATTAGAAGATGCTCATTGTTTTTTATTTCATATATAAATGKGTGTGTGCATAGGTATATATGCATGTATATATATGTGTGTTTGTGTGTCTAAAGCTTCAACACAACTCAAGGGAGGGAAGATTTTCTGCTTTCTCTGATATAAATGTCATTTTCTTTATATAATACAGGTTCCACAAACTGTTAGCTTCRGTATTTTAACTCTCTTAATTCTAAATTAACTTTGCCATAAAATATTAACTGAAGGGCTTTGCACATAGCACACTCCTTGRATAGTAAGGAGAAAATGATGATTAGAGAGAATGGGTTGACTTTTTTTTTTTTTTTAACAGCACTGTATTTCTAGTTTATTAGTATAGATTGTTCCATTTTGAGTGATCTGGCATGCCGTTTTGATATTAAATGGCCTGGCCTGCTATCTTGTGCTCTTTGTTCAACAGCATGTTTCCACTCTACATGCCTTCAGTRTTGGACAAGCCCGTAGGTCTCCAAAGGCTTTTGTGAAGTAACAAATAGTTCTGTTGGCTATAATCTCATGGTAGCAAGAATACTGTTCTAAAAGTTTGTGCTCAGTATAAATGTCTGTAGGATTTAGAGGTCAGGGAGTACCTACTGTACTGACACTCAGTGGCCTTTTATTTTTCTTTTGATAAACAATTAACATCAGAGTTTTCAGACTTGCAAAACAATTAACGTTCAAAAATAAATGTGAAAACTTCGTGATACTGCTCTTTCTTTTTGTTCCTTCAAATTCCATTTCATTCAGTGCCTCCATGTTTCAGTTTTCAGTGTATATACGTTTTTCTTCCAGGGTCTTTGTTGCAAAGTAGCATCTTCCCCACTCTGCTATTTTCAGGGTGGTACTGCATTAATGTTGCCTGTCAGTTTAGGCCGCAGTTGGTCAACATTGGTTTTCTCCCTGAACAATGTTATGCAAACAATTTAATTCTCATATAATCTTTTTTTCTAAAACATTTTAGGAAAGAATTGAGTATCCTTGTAGGTATTAAGGAGTCAACTGGGAAGGAGTTCACCTTCTCTTTACTTCTCTTATTTCACATCTTTTCTCGCATCCCCTGTCCCTGATAGGGTGCTGGTCTTTGATGTCTTTTTGGGGGGATGTGRCTGAATGCAGAAGGATTTTCCCTGTTCTTAATTCCATGGATCTAACTGATTCTTTGTGTATATCCAGTCCTTTGAAAATGGCACCTTTTTGGATACCTAGGTTTAAATATTTAGTAGGCTACTGTGAAATGTTAAAATAGAAGTAAACCAGCTAGAGGTTGACATAGTCATTTTCCTTAACTCTTCCATGCAGAGTTACCTATGTGGAAGAGTGTAAGAAGTCATTTATAGATAGCTAGGAACCTTTGTTTCTTTTCCTCCCTCATATTCTATTAAGAAATTGAAGCTAGATTGTTTGGCATAGCACTTGCAAGGCTACTTTGACAAAAAGTTAATTTATGTAACTATGACTATCAGTGCCTTATCTAGACATAAGCAGTAGTTAATTCCATATGATCTTAGAAGTCAGATACYAACAAATTTTGTCATAAGCTTGATGAGCAGAGTGACATTTGCAGTGGGAGGAGCTAAAAGTTTGTCTGGGACAGGGAAATTTAGAGAGAGTAAAGGTAGGAACTAGGAGTGTGTTATCCACAAAAGTGAAACAAGTGCTTCTTGGCCATATGTTTCCTCCCCCACCCTGCCTTTTCAAAACATGTAAAAAAGCGGTSTAACTAGCCTGCTGTGTATGAAATACCACCTGCCATATACAGTAGCATTACTTGCCTTTTTGCAGATAGCAAAATGAGATCATGATTTAACCTTTTTTGGTGGGAACTCCACTTTACGTAGTGAACAGCATGAATCTCTGGGGATAAACTACCACAGTAATCAGTGATACTGCTGTCAGATTCCTGGCTTATTGCAGAAGTTGGAATATGTTCTATAATTTAGGAGGTTTCAGGAAGAGAAATGAAGGTCCCACGTTGATGAAAGTTAAGTGCTGCCCTAGAAAACAAGGTGTTGAGGATTCTCTTTTTGAATAGTTTGGAATCACTCTAAGATACAGGCTTTTAGAGCGTTTGATGAAATATTTTCTTTACTTGTGAGTAACTGCTTTAAGACTTTCTTTCACAGTGGTGGGGAAAGGGGAGTTGGTTGCAAAAATTGCAGCTGAAATCGCTTTGGTCTAAACCAAATATGAAGTGCTGTATAACATGGTATACTCTGGAAAAATCAAGTCCTTGATGTAATTATGGATGTGGCAAATTGCTAAAGCTATTGACTTTAATATTTCTGTGACTGGAAGTCCTAATCTGTAAAATCAAGGAAATAATGCAGTCTCATTTTTCAGGAATATTGTGGAAGTAAATGAGTGTCTGAGAAGTGATCAAATGCTTTTATGATGAAAGCCAAAGAAAGCAAAAGGTTTAGAAAGCACAATAAATAAAATAYAACATTCACAGAATGAGAAAATAAATATTGATTAACTATTTGTTAGTTGAGCATTCACCTCATATATTGGAGCCACAATATGAAGGTCATGGGGCGGGAGAATAGAATACAATTGTGTAATTATATAATTAGTGAAGTTTCAGATGGTGAAGGAAATCTTAATTTTGGCATTTTTGATTTCGATAGCTTGATTTTGCAGCTGTAGGGTTCTTTTTTAATGTAGCTCTCTGGTGGGATTGTTGCAGTCTTAATTATCTTCTTGCACTGATTTATAAGCTGCTCTGTGTTCAGTTGTGTNTTTTTTTTTTTAATATTCATTTCTGTATTTTTCTTCTTCCTTCTTCCTTCCTTCCTGGTATAAACATGCTTTGATCTACATTGTCTTAAGAACAGCATTAAATGGTGCATTTAATCCTCTTTCTGTCAATGGATGTAGCTTTCTTATCCCTCCTTCACTTCCAAAATCTCTAGGCGTCTTTTCAGAGAACACCAACTGGAGTCTTCTATGCGTAATGTTGAGTTTTCTTTCTTTTTTCCTCTCTTGTTCTTCAAAGTATAGTTTTCCCTCTGTCTTAGTCAGAACACAAGTTTATAATAATACGTATGAGTTTATTCCTGTGCCTTTATGTGGTTCTTCTGCAATGTTTCTATCAGTCTTCTAGCTGATCAGATTGTTCTTTCTAAATCTGTAGTGGWTCAGTTTCCTCATGACTTCTTAATTCTTCAAGCATTTGAGGTTGTGCTTTTTGATTCCGCATTCTTCTAAAATGGCAATGGTAGGTACTCTTATCCACAAATTAACTTTAAATRCTGTCTACCTGCTGATGACTCAAATCAGTTTTTTTTCATCTTGTCTATTCTGTTTTCTMTCTGAGGTTTTCATGGACAGCCAGTCCATTCTAAACTCTACATATTCATTGATACTGGGCCCTTAATTTTGATTTGGGGAAAGGGAGAAGATTCTGTGTACCATCAGTTTTCCCACTTCTGTCGTTTTCTTGTGATAAGTAAAATACTATTGTTTTCTGTTAGCTGTGTCTTATCTCAGAGTTGTCATTTTCAGTAGAGTTGTGCACTGATCAGTTTTAAACCCTGTAGAGTCTTTTTATTTATTGTCCTTAAACATGTCTTTCATTCGCTAAAACAAAATTCTTTCTTCCTTTTTTTTTGTTTCAGCAAGATGTTATCAAGTAAATCTAAGCTTACTCCCCAAATCTATGCATAAAGCTGCTGTTAAAAGCAGAATCCACTTTTTTAGTTGTTTGAAGTAGAATTTTTTCCTCTGAAGAGTATCCCTCTTGAGTCCCAATACAAAATATTTTTTGCCCTCCTTTTTTTCTTGAGACTATTGCAGCAGTATGTGCCTTCATCTCTTGTTCACTTTTATTATGGCAGACAAAAAGAGAAGTCAGAAATGGGAAACCAAACTCTTCTTCCCACTTTTGATTTATGGATAGTAGGTGCTTTGCTGTTTTTATTGTCCCAGATAAATCCTCCTTTTTATTTATGGTGGGTTTTTGGTAGGTTTTTTAGGTTTCCTTATCTTTAAGAAGGCAGAATTCGAGGCAAGCTAAAACAACAAGGAATCAAGGTACAAGTGATAAATAGATTCTCTTCTTTTGGAAGCAAATGAAGCTGCTTTCTACAGGCATGTCTAATCAGTGGTTCCTTGGAACTTCATCAGTATGTCCAAAATTTTCACACAGCAGCTGAGCTGTTTCTTTAATTGCTATTAGAATTTGCCTTTAATTGCCAGTAGTAAGAACAATCAGAGAAAGTTAAGGTCTGCTTTCTGTCTTGCATGCTACTTAAAGTAGTATTTCAGGAGGGATTTTGATGGGCAGACTCATGATTCGGTTCAAAAGGAGTGTTCAGAAAATGACTTGAAATTGGCTAAATCCAAGGAAATATAAAAATCTGTAATATATATATATATATATATATATATATATATATATGTATATATGCGTGTGTGTGTATATGTGTGTGAGTGTGTGTGTGTATATATATATATACACACACACACACATATACACACACACGCATATATATAAAAGTCCATTCAATATGTAGTGTGTACACAGTTTTGGAAGCAAGTTAGTGCCAGTGTGTTGGTTTCATTGTAAGAGGTAAATTGTGGAGTTTTGGTTGAAAGTATGTGATGTGAGAGAGACCCTGCACTGCTTCAATAGAAGTTTCAGTCCTGTTTGTTTGGTGTTTACTCTTAAATGTAGTTGCAAGGGAACACCACAGAGGTCCAAGCTGGAGGTGATGTATTTCCAATAATGAGATGTGACACAAGAGGAGCAAGTTCTTGCTCTCTGTGCAGCTCTTACTGAAGGATGATAGAGCTATAATTTAGAAACCAGTAGTACCTTTAATATTCAGTTAGAATAATATATTCAGAACAAATCTGAAGGGCACATTGACATTTGGTATTTTCAATGAGTGAATAGGATTTTGTAAATTAAATCTTGTAATTAAATTCCTTTTGGACTGAAGTTTTCTTTTTTGTGATGTGCTGCTTGTAAAACCCTGTTGTATGATTTGTATGTATTACGGTTAGTAAAGGATAGGAARGCTTCTGTTTGCCAGACGGTCTTTTATCTTTTGCTACTTGAACAGAAAAATTAAACTCAACCTGTGTAAGATAAAAGGAGAGTTGAGAATGTCCGAGTTACTAGATGACTGAGGTACTTAAATGACCTCCAGGTGCTTTTCCAACCTCAACTAGTCTATAATTCTGTGAGCAATACTTTTCTTGTGTTCTTCTGTAAGTGTATGTTCAATTAAAAAAATAATGCTTTACTTTGTTAAGATTCAATCAGAAAATTAAGTATTCAGTCATGCTCTTTGAAGGAGTGTATTTGTTAGATTTATTTCAGTGCTAGCAGTAGGCCTGTCAGCCTCYTTCTAAGAGAATTGTGATATCTGTGGAACTTGAAACCAAGCACAAATAAACTCAGGCTCTTAGAATATAGATTTTGAAGGCATTTGGAGCCCAAGGTCCTATATATGCAAATACACTAAAACTCCTGTGAAGTGCCTAGTTTGATTTTGAGTAGAAAAGAGTTGTATGTTCTCTCATTTCTTGCTCTTCCTAGTAGAAATTCCTAGACTATTAGATACATTTTTTATTTTGGTAGGAAGTAGTGGTGAGTTCCAGCTGAAGTATTGGAAAATATTTCTTGCTGCCTGAGTGTCAGATGTTTTCAGAGACTTTATCCTATCCCTGTGTAGTGTAGTCTGGCAGGCTTTGAGTAGGTACTTCAGAGTACATTAAAAGCTGTTCTGGAGATTGTGAGTAGTTGCTGCTCATTTGAGCTCCGCTGTTTAAGGACACCTTTATAAAATGAAGTTCCAGTATTTTGTTATTGCAGAAAGATTTGTGGAATCCTCATATTTCTTGATCTCAATTATCTAAACATTTCAAACTAAAATGTAAAAATAGATTCTGATAGGACAGTAAGTCTACCAGTCCATTCCATGTATTAGTTTGGACCTAGGAAGTCTCCAGAATATACATATCCAAGTCTCCTCATGTCAGATACTTCTGAAAGGAGTATGTGTCATACCATCTTTCTCCCCTCCCCCCTTTATTCTGCTATATCATCTAAAATCTTGGAGCGAGAACTTTAGTGGAGAGGGTTGGGGGGGGGATTAAAAGCACTTTTTCTGAGGTTACACAATAGATGTAGCAAAGAAAGGAGTAAAAGTGATCTCAGTGTTGCATGTTCTAACCACAAAGTCGTCATCTCAAATATTGTGTACATTTTGAAGGAAATTTGTAATAAATTAATTCTCTACTTTTAGGATCAAAAACGTTTTGTCATATTTTACTGTCAAAGGCTGCAAAATCTGCCAAATTTGACTCATGCCCGCACTGTACGCTGCATTTGCACTTAACACAGCTGCAGACGCCGGTGCCCTAGACCTTGTTCGTTTCAGAGTGCAGGCTGGATCTCTGCTGTCATCGTCATTCTGACTGCAAGCTGTGTGCACCCAGCTGTCTCGATCCCATGTGAAAGGAGCTCATGGGTATTTTCCAAATGAAAGATCACAAGAACATTTTTGTTTGTAAAAGCCACTGCATGTGTCATTCAGGTACTTTTCTCACTGGTATGTTAAATTGGTGCTACCTAAAGTGAGTAATTAATAACTTATTCACTGATTTACTGCTAAAGAACAGAATTGCAAGTACAGTAAGACACCATACAGGGTGGTGCAGGGCAAAAAGTGCCTGATAAGGCCAGGAAATACAGCAACCAGGAAAAAATTAAGTGTTTACCAGGTACGGGAAGTGATCATTTTGGAATTTGGTTTTAGATAAGAAACACAAAGAAATTTGCTATCTCTTACTTCATCTTCTGTTAAATCAAAATATGCTGTTTTAAAATTTTTAAAAGAACAGTATGCTTCTAGCTTGCAGCACTAGCCAGGCTTGCCTATATGGATGTACATCATTGCAGGTTTAGTAGGTTATAGCTGCATATGTCTAATACATTATCATCTTCTGGAAAAAATGTCTGTTAGCATATAGATTTCATATCTAGTCATTTTTTACTTCAGCACTTCAGGAGTTTAGTTGTTTAGTAATCCTACTTAGAAATGATAATGCATGCTACTTTCTAGGATGCTGGACTGTAGCAGCTGTCTTGGTTGCTTAGTGTATTTGGGAGGAAGTCTCTTTTGTGTGTGATCCGTGTAACTTTGTTTTTGTAGGACTTTGAGCAAAAATAGTTCTAGTTTTCTGGTACAAATGAAGGTGTGCTTTTTTCATTATTTTCATTACAAAGATCAAGTAAACTGCAAGGGTTATTGAATAACTGTGTTTATACAGTCATTTGCTTGGAAAGCCTTGGTACAAAGACTAACGTTTTTGTGGCTACATCACCACTCATTTTGAATTTTTAAAATAATACTTTATATAATGGTCTAATGACATTTTTTTTAAGGCTGGGTTTACTATTTGAAGGGCTAATTTCTGTGGCAGGCTCGCATCCTATTCTGCTGAAGGAGAAAAAGGCTTGGCCATCTTTTGGAAGAATCTTATTGTGCTTTACTGAACTGAGCTATTTTACAGAAAATGCTTTAAGGGAGACTTCTTCATAAGTTGATCTTGATTTCTACTTTCCTTCCCTCAAACCTGTAAATTTTCAGGCTAGAAGAGAACATACAGGTGCCTTGAGAATGCCTMAGGATGCCATGAAATGAAATGATAATTCTTACCTGAAAGATGTTCTTTGGGGATCTGAATCTTCTCTTTTAGGCAAAGACACAAAAAGTGTATGATAAGAGTGGAAGGAATAACTGGGTGAAGAAAATAGGCTGAGGAATGGAATGGGAAGAGACTGATACAGGCAGACTGAGTGTAACCAGTGGAACATTGTCTCTAGGTGTAGTTCCCCTCCTGACACTTTTAAAAAGTGGTCGTGACTTCCATTATATTTTTCTGTACCTTTTTTCCCCAGCTTTTATTCCCAGTTTTTATTATCTCTTCTGGCAGTGCTGCTCACAGTGTTTTCACTGCTTTCTTACAGCAGCTGCCCCCTCTGGCAGTATTGGTTCTGATATGAAGTCCAGCTGCATAAGCCTGGTGGAGCTTACTAGATCTGAAAAACTGAAATGCATACTAGTTCCCTCAAGCTCAGAGCAGTGTAGGATCCCAAGTGCAGCTCTTCCATTATTGGCAAATATGTGACAAGTATTGGGCAATGTCCCATTCTGTCTTCGTCTTGGCATTCTCATTAGACATCATCAGTGTTTAAACCTTTATTTTCAAAGTATGTCTTTCCAAGGAGTTAAGGAAAACTGGCAACAGTAGTTAGTCTCRTTCTCTGTTAAAACTACAAGGAGATGGAGGTGGGATGATTGTGCTGTTTTTACAAGTGTTTCCTGAGAGTAAAGGAATGGCAAGATTTAAGAATTCTGGYTTGTGTTCTGTGTTTTAGAGAAAAAACTCTTGTGTTGATCACGGACTCTTCTTTTCTTCCTTTGCAAGCACAATCCCTTTTTACTTGTTCTYAAGTTTGTCACTCTGCTGTTTCCTCATCAGTCGTGTTCTTTCACTTTGATCTGAAKCTCTACTCACTCAGAGGATAAAAATGTACATACTTCTACCAGGCAAATCTTGAAGCAATCCAGCAGCTCTTTATATTAACTTGTCTCTAAACTACTGTACCTTCTTGCCTTCCTAATGCACATGGTTCCTTTGAATACTCAGGCCTGGATGGTCTCTTTCCTCACAGTGCCAAACTCTAAAGTCCTCTTAACATGTCCCCCAAACAAAACACTCCAACACGTTTTCTCATTCCACCTCACATGCTCTTTCCTTTCTTGGATGCATTAGGTCAAAAGTGTGTGCRTTAACTCAGGCTAGTACCTACGATTCCCTCATCTGTGCTGGGGATGCTTCATTGTACAGCGATAAGTTAAAGTTGAGTAACTGTCAACATAGAGGCAAACAATGCTTTCTGTAAGAGGAAAAAAAAAAAAGATGCTGCTGCTATGTATCCCATCACAGTGCTTTGTCTATCACTAGTAATGTCAGAGTTTGTGAACCTTCTCTTTAGAAAGAAATAAATCACTTTACCAACTTCTGTTTGCCTAAGGATACTTTTACTGTGAAATAAACAAGTTACTTGCACTTTCCTGATCAGGAAAAAATGATTGAGAGAGTTTGAAATGTAGTTGAATGGACATCTTTTTGGTATAAAATTACTTAAATTGCCTTTTACTTAAATTCTGTTCCTTGAAGTTCTTTTTTAAAAAAAAAAAAAAAAAAATGGATTTTGGTCCTTTCTACTCTTTCCATTCCCTTTCTTTAACTGCTTTAACACCAGCTGCATTTGACAGTCCCACTGGAAGTTGGTCATGAGTCTCTACATCGGTGTTTTRATTTGGACCAGGGGTTGCCTTTTGAGTGGCTGTCCTTATCATCTCTCCTTGCTGAAGTTCAGTTCTCATTCTGGAACAGCTTCAGACCACTAGCTGGATTCCTCCTTGATCAAAAGCTATACTGAGAGATGCACTCCAGGAATGTGCTGAATGTGCTGCAGTCCTTAATGAGCATTTAGTACATGGGACTGTGCTACAACTAGTCCAGGGSAAAACTGCTAAATGTGACTAATGGAAATTCTGAGTTTTTATTACCAACTGTTCCACTCTACAGATATGTTTTTGATATGCGGCACTTCTTGCTAATGTCAATGTAGCCTTAACTATCATTTTCATAAGTCTAATTTTCTTAGACTAATCACCATCCTCTCTGCCCATTTTTATAATATTAGCTATTCTAAAGCAGTCTGGTCAAATATAACAGGAATTTTGTACAGTTGAGTCATGATTTTCTAGCTAGCAGTAAATTCTTATCAAAAGACTGGGATTTTAATTATTTTCTTCCTTTGCAAGTGAAGTAAGATACGAGAAATATAAAAGAACAGAAATGGTAAAGAGGGTTGCCTTATGCTAGATCTTCCTTCTAAATGCAAGTGTTTTCTTGAGCTCGTGGATAAATGCAGTCAGTGTCTTGGAAATTACCCATCTGCTCTTGCTGTTAACACAGTAGTTCAGTCATGCCCTATTGCTTTGCTCTAAAGGCCATCAGCTAACTTGCAAGGTAACTGTGAAGTGCTGCCAAAGAAAACCCTCCCTACGTATCATGTAACTGTTTGCTCTGTGTTATAGGAAAGAAAAATGGCAGAACAGGAAACTGAGAACACACTGTAAGCCAAAAAGGAAACAAAATAGTTCTATGAGCACTAGAACTAATGAAGCTTAATCTCTTACAGATTTATGTGTCGTGGTTGATTGACTCTAGGAATATGCAAGTTTCTATTTAAACTCTTCCTTTCTCCCCAGTTACAAGGAAAAGTGGTTTATTAGGGCTATCACATGGATATTTTTCTAATATTCAATGCAGCAGAGATTTGCTGAAGCTTTCTCTTAGAGGAAATGATGCTTATTGGTTGTATTATTCTCCTCTGGCCTCCTTTTGCCATGAAATTTGTAAGTGCTTAATATCTGTCGGAACTTTTCTCTGCTATCAGATCCAGACAAAAGCATCTAGTGTCTTGAAAGTCATTGGTGAGTCATACGTATGCTCGTAGCATAATTGTGTGCACCTCCGTTCTTGAGGAAACGGGGCTGAATGTAAGAACTGATTCAAAAGGATTGAACAATAATGGCAGCAGTCAATGGAATACAGCATGACTTGCATAGTGTTTTTTTTTAAATATGAAGTTATGCCCTTTTATTAGTGCTATGTGTAAGTTTATATAAAATCTAATACAGTGACTTGTTGGTATTAGAGATTTATTATAGCACTCATCTTCTGTAATGAATTATATCCTAAATTGCCTATTTTCTGTTTTAGATTAAATAATCCTAGTCTTYTAATCGGTGTTTATAGATTTGTCAGAATTTTTATTTTTATTCCTTTTTTAAAGAAAAAGTAAGAAATATTGGTTGCCTGAGATGAAAAGTGCTTGAGAGAAAAACTAGCACAGTATTTCAAATAATAGTGTATAGTAATCAATACCAAATGTGCAAGAAAGACATCCAAAGATAAAGACCAAGTAATTGGAGTWTCTGATTTTGTTTTATGCGGAGAAGTTTAATTGGTAGGAAGCAGGTTCTATATTTTATTGAAAAGCACAAAATAAATAGAGCTACTAAAAAATTGAGACAAAAATTTAAATATGAGAAGTTAAACTTTTAATTGAGAGCTCTCATGATTTGAAATACATGACCAAAGCTGCCTGTCAAACCAGTAATTTCTGTTAAGGAACAATTCTGGAGAAAACTCGGACAGATCTAAGTTTCTCTAGAAGAACCTGATAATGTTCTACTTTCTCATTTTGACTGCAAACACTTGGCTGTTCAGAGCATCGTTAAAATAGCACTGAGCTGCATGCAAATACCAATAAAGTTTGAATGTTAGTAAAATTACTTCTTCAGAATTTTACTGCAATAAGAACTCGCATGGTCTTAGGTTGAATAGTTTGTTTTCTCTTCTGAACTATAGTGATGTCTCTCAAAAGAAAAAATCCACGATTCAAAGAAGCACTTTCTCAAATATTTGAAGTATTTATGCCTGTCTTTAAGATTATTCCACATTAGTATTGCGAATAGCAACCTAGTAAACCTAGTTTATGAGAAACGTTCCCACATACTGTGCTTGTTGGTAAAGGTTTTGCTCTAATAATCCAATATATGATAGTAAGTTTTAGTGATATTCTGAAGCAGTTCTCTCTTGAAAATATAATTAGCTTGGAGTCAAAGACTGAGTTTACTTTTAATCATGTGATGAAGGAAGTGGAACCATCCTGTGATTTTTTTCTTCATCACTTGTATTTGTGTATTTAAAGCTGTAATTGTGATAACTTTATTTTTTAAAAATACCCTTAACTTAAAATATATTTTAAAAAAATCAGTGTCTTCATCCCCTCAAAAGATACCTCTGGCTTTCACTTATATAAATTATTTCCATCTAATAAGACCTGAAAAGCTGCACAGGAGGACTGTGCCCTTCATGAAGGAGGAACTSTTGTTCAATTAGTCTTATTCAGCCCTTACTGATGAGGCAAATTTTAAAGAGGAACAGAGCCAAGCCTAAGCTATACGATTTCTATTCAGCTTATGAAGCTGGGCTTCTTCCTGTCAGAAGCAGAAGGGTATAGGGGACTGCGGACAAAGGCAGGGGTGAGAAGCAAAGCAAGAGTGGAGGTAGTTTCAGGGAGTCAAGTTGTAGAGGAAAAGGAAGGACAGAAAGTGGCAGAAGATCTATGGAAAAATATTTTGATTAGAAGAGTAGAGAAAGATTGTATTTACATGCTGGTGATCTGTTTTAAAATAGCAGTAGTGATACATACAAATACAACAGGAAGAACTTACAGGACAAACTCACTTTGTCATCACCTCAAAATAAATTGATGAATTATAATTCCACTTTATGAGCCTAACTTTCTGAAATGAAATTTATTTTTCAAAAGCTGTAATTGGCACGTAATTTATTGCCACAGGGCAATTTGAAATTGTTACAACTGAAACCCTTTATGAAAGGGGTTCAGAGGCCAACTGAGCAAAAGCAGATTTGGCTTGTGTTTTCTGC
Organism: Rhea americana; assembly: GCF_003343005.1. Classification (NCBI taxonomy): domain Eukaryota; kingdom Metazoa; phylum Chordata; class Aves; order Rheiformes; family Rheidae; genus Rhea; species Rhea americana. The sequence continues at coordinate 90,143 of NW_028186734.1, read as the reverse complement.
TAAACCTATAAAAATAGAAGTTTTTATTGTTATGGTAGCACTCTGTACGTGACATGATCAGCACAGTRTAAGTTCTTTGCCTGTGAAGATACTGTCTGATTGCATCTCTTGGAATTATGAAATGTTTTTATAAACTACAGGAAACTAATTCGAGGATAGTGCCTCCATTGCATTGTAAGCCTTTACTGTTGTTGCTGCAACTGTATTACAAAAACAAAGAAGAAAAGACAAGTAAGGGTGTGCTTTGATGTCCATTAAACATGAATGATGCTTTCCATATCAGTAGTGCTGCATAAATCCTACTGACAGCTTACTAAATGGGGAGGGGTACACTGGTGGGTGTCTTTGTCTCAGGTAAGAGTAGAAGAGTAGGAATTTCTCTATTTTATATTTTATATATTGACATCAGGAAGGCAAGGCTTAGGTTGTTATGTGTGAGACAGCTTCTAATTAAGCTTTTCCTGTTTTTCTTAAGTTTGTGGTTAGTGTTAAAAGAAAAATACTCGGGTGTGGGGGAAGGGGAGGAAAGGAGCAAACTTCAATGCAGCATTTCCTAATTTTGTGGCTTTTGGACTGGGCATTTTGAAGCTATTTCTTCTCATCTCCTACTAGAAGATTAAAAAAAAAAAAGTGTTACTTTTTGGTATACAACAGTACTCACCTTAACCAAGTATTCTCTAAGAAAATTTCCCTTAGTTTTGCTATCTATTCTTTTCTTTGTTGGATAGACGCTTGTTTTTAATCTGAAGTTTTGGGTATTGGGGCTAGTGTGCAAACCTGTTTTTTTCCRAAGTAATTTGCCAAAGAAAGAATACTGGTCTCCATTCTTGGTTACCTGTGTACAGCCAAAATGGTGTCACTGGTCCTGTAACAGCAACAAATTCTCTGTGTGATAATTGCAAAATTTTAATCATAGAGCAACAATGGAAAAGTTATACCTGAAACAATACCTAGCTGAGGTATTGAATTACTGCAAGATTCAATACGAGTGTGGCCTAAGAAAAACTTGTAACATAATACATCAGTTCAAAATGATCCATAAAACCTCAACAGCTTTAAAATGGTATCAAGTGCAGTTTCAGCTTTCACATGACCTTTCCTCTCAGGCACTCATACAAGAAGAGGCAAGTCAGACAAATGAGGTAGTTCACTTGCTTGCTTTCTCTTGCGTGTGTTCCCCTGTTGCCAGGCATTAGCAGTGTTTATATGTTAGGCCTCCTGGTTTTCACCCCAAGTGGCAGTAAGTTTGTCTTAGTTAAGCTCCAGATCTCTTCATAAATTCGGGGATTTGTGATGAGTAGTATGTGGGGACCTAACAACCCGCTGGATTCTTATCTGARCAGAATGAGTGAGAACCTGCAGTATGCCTACAGAGACCTGGCAGCAAGAGCTCATGAGTTTCTCCAAGTCAAATGAGTTATCAATACAGATTTCTCTTGGTTAGCTTTCTAATCTCATCCACCAATGTTTTCTTCTTCAGTTTTTTACCTACGCACATTAGTGAGCTGGTTTTGCCCTGCCTTTTCCCATTACATTTTAGCTCCTGTGTTGGCAGYTGTCTTACTGCCACAGAACACTGACAGAAGTGTTCTTCTCTATTCCTCTCCTATTATTCAGAAGAGATACAGCTTGCAAGTTTTTGTTGCTAAACTCACTTAATGGATTTCCCCATGTARTAAAAATTAGTGTATGATAGGGTAATTTGGTTTATTGCAACTTGTCTGTAGTTCTAACAAGATGCTGGATAAATAATACTGAAAAGAAATAGACTCTATTGCTAGCTGTGCTGGAAGTGAAAAAGAGCAGACCTCTACTCTCTCTGCTTCTGACAAGTTTTTTAGGACAGTGTGACTTTCTCTGGAAGATTTTAGGCATCTTTTGCATTGTCTTTAAGTAGAAAAGTGCAGTCAAGGCTAACATGCAAAAATCAAAAATTAGCTATGTGAAACCATAGTTGCACCTATTTCGTGTGCTCTGGAGATGRAACATGACAGAGCTCTACAGCTTTAGATACTCTAATGATGGCTTAYGTTACTCATTTGCTAGACAGTGGAAATTAAGATTCCTAGATTCAGGCCTAAGCTTTAAAAGGAAAAGGCCATATGTCTTTTTGTCCTAGCAGAAAGGATAGCAAATCATCAAGACCTGACCTTGTTTTCTGAAATATTTCATATAGATAATATTTCAGTTTGCCAGACTAGAGTGAATAATTTTGTTTGCAGTTTTTCTAGAAATAATCTTGTGCATCTCTCGTCTTACTACCTGTAAAATGAAATGAGATTTTAAACAGCAATGCACTGTCAAGTACTTAAAGCATTAAACCTGTCAAAGAGGTAAGTCAGAGGGATGAGGCAGTTCAGCAACTGTCTTGGTGTTTTTCTGGTATGATACTGTTTCCACTAGTCAGTGTGGTGTTAGGCCTTTTAATTTTCATGCCAAGGATGGAGCTGTAGCCAAATGAGATGCTTGAGGCCAGTTGTGAGTACTTTTTTTTTTTTTTTTTTAAAGAGTGCTGACCAGTTCTACTGATATCTATGACGTATTTTTCCTATAGTGACTTTGTAAATACGTGTTTTTATATAACGCATTTTTTCTTTTTTTTGCAGACACATAATGAACCTACTAATACAAGATACAACTAGCTAAACAGCTATAAAATGCCCAAATTTGGGTCCACAAAAACAGTTCAAATTGAAAATTCTGACAGTGATAGTACCATGGTGGAGAAACAAACTGCAAGAAAGGTAATAAAATTATATTCATATCTGTAATTCTGATGGAATGAATAGTGTGTTGTATCAAGATTTATGCTGTTGTAATGGGAAGAAATAAATACAAATCTATATTCTGATATCTTGAGTGCTGAAAATAATTTAGTGTAACTTTTTTTTTAACATGCTTTTAAGTGGAAATTAAGCTAGAGAGCAGAATTTAACATAACTTAAAACTTAGTCTGAAAGGAAGCTGGGGATGTTGGGTTTATTTTATGTACATTAGTGTGTAGTTTGCATATCTTATGTTATATTAAGTCTTTATATGCTTACAAGAACCAGTATTGATGTTTTATTAGATTTAAAGCGTCATACTCTCTATAATACGTGGAAGGTTTCTAAAGGCCTGCAACAAAACACMGGCCAATGAACAAGCACAAATTTCTTCAATTGTTTCATAATCCAGGACAGGGACTTTCTCTCTCTATTAGGAGCACTTGAAAGCCAAATGCTGCAAACAGGTTAAGTGTAATTTCTTTAGAGGCAAGTCTACTTTGAAAACAATGCAGTCCATTTTTGCAGTATTGGAAAGTGAGGGCAGTTGCTAAAAGGTGGGCTTACTGTTCATAAATGTGAAGGCTGAAGTTCTGCTTGGTGTTTTTTTTTTTTTTTTTTTTTTTT
>NW_028186734.1:41111-86708 GCF_003343005.1 Rhea americana | reverse complement strand
TCGTTTTTTCCCTATTGTTCTCTAACTTTTAGGGCCAAGTTGCAAATATCCCTGTTCTTTTTTTTTTTCTGACTAATGCACTCCTATAGCAGACAATTGTAATTTAGCCATAGCACTAATGAATAAAAAAAGAAAGAAGAATATTCCATGTAGTGAATACTGTTAGTTTGTGATAGGCTATGRGCAAAGAACATTAAGTCAAAAAACATCTAGTGTGTCAAGTTGAGGCTAGGCCATACCTAGATTTCTTCTTTATAGCAATAAGATTACTCTGGAAAATGATTTGTAGAGTAATGAATATGTCTCCCTTTTTATCCCTTGAAAGAAACTTTTACTGTTTGTCAGTGACAATCCAGCCACAGTTTCTGAAGGTATTTTATGATACTGAAAATACTGGTTATTAGATTGATACTTTTTGATRATTGATAACTTATTTCTTGATAATTTCTTGAGTAACGGTAGTTTAGGTTTTATGTGAAACATGTTTCTATTGCAGCAATCATCCTTAGTACATTTTGTACAACTATTATATGTATTAAATCCAAAAAATCAGATTTTAACGAAAATGTCAAGTTGCTCAGAGTTCTGAGTTCTTTATTGCTGTAAGAAGAGGGAATCCATTTAACTCTGGATTTACACACTCACTTGCTCACTTGCTGTCACCGTGTTRTTAATCTAGTTTGTCTTTTCTGTAATACCACTAGATTAATGAATATAAAGACACGGGGAAACAAAAAATCAGTAAAAGATGAGGGTGCAGCGTCTGCTTCAAACTGTGGGGTTTTTTTGTGAGACGAATCAGGAAAAACAACTTTCAATCTGTTCCCAGATTGTTTTTTTGTGTCCCAGAAAAGTGAGGCAAAAGCACACTATTTCCTCTAGCTGTGATGAGCTACTGTTAGAGAAAAAATAGGAAGATAGCAGAGTAAATAAAATGGAGGAAAAAATGGCTTGCTAATGAAGGAATGAAAAGAGTTTTTTCTAGTTGTTGCTTGAGATACCATCAAATTAATTGAAATACTCAACACTAGGAAAGAGGAGGGAATCCCTGGGGCCCCACAGGCAGGAAGAACAGGAAGGCTATTGCAATGAAATTCAATGATGTCCAGTATTGCATTTTTCTTTATTCRCTTGTAGAAAAGCTATGTTTGTAGAACTTTTAGGTTATTTAACTAACTAATAAAATAAATTGTCTTCTGGGTTTATGAACAGTCTCATATCCTGACACTTATGTATTTCTGAAAAAAGCTTTTTGACGCTTCAGAAAATCTTGAAGATGTGTAATTAAGAGCTGCTCCTGTTAGCAAATCCACTTTATGCCATTCTTTCAAGTTTAGTGTCTTAAAAAAAAAAAAAATTAGAGATTGAAACAGCTTTTCATCTTTCATTCACTTTCATCGAACTAGAATAGGGGATTTGCTGGAATGTACCAGATTAAGTTTCCCAGCATACTGTTTCCCTACTAAGGTGTAACTTGATGTTTGTAATGCATTTGTTTGTACATTTGAATATGTAGAAATAAAAGAGTAAACTTTTGTAGTGCAGATTACTTTTTTCTCTAAAGGCTCTAATTTTTTGCATATAAAGGGCTCTGCACTTTAATTAAAAAAAAAAAAAAAAAAGTCTACCTTTGAGGGCCATCTTCCTCTTCCAGTCTCCATCTCTGATTTCTTCTCACCTCCCTTCCCTGTTGCACAGTACCATAGCAGAAAAATGATACCAGTTTCTGRAGCAGCTGTTGAATGCACAGCCACTCCCAAAGGAGCTGAACTATGAGGTAGCAACTAACACCTTGCTTTCCAGTAACCTTCTACCTCAGATCCGCAGAAACTGTTTCTTCTCTGCTAATACCAAGCAGTTGTGTTTGGTGTGCCATTTACCCTCATATCATGCAGTCTCTGCAAAAGCTGGATAATCTTCTGAAACAGAGATGTTCTGGTGAAAGAAAGCTGCACAAACATAGTGATCTATATGGAGATAAGACTTGTTCATAGGACAGAATAGTAAAGGTAGTTACACTTACTAGAATTCTAGATAATATAGGTGGAAATATGGCAGTTTTTTATTTGATCCAGAAAGCAATAATTTGACATTCTGTTCTTAATAGTCACACAAATCATTTCATTGACATACTGGATCTGGTGAGAGTTTGTCCGTAACTAGTTGTTCCAACAAAAGCATGCGTGTTGTGAAGATTGATCACTAGTACAGGAATTAGAAATATGGACACACATGCTAGCTTTGATATTGAAGCATATATCAATTAAGCTGGAAAACATCTTCATTGTCCACACACTTTCCTCAGTACTGTTTGGGCTTTCATTCTGCCATCAGAGATGCCTGTGTCTAATAGTGGTATGTAAAGAGCCTGGGGTTTTCAAGATCCAGACACTTGCAATGGTCCCAAAACATTTTAATGCAAAAAATGTGTTCTACCTATCACTCTTTTTCATGTAACTTTGGCTTTTTGTTTTTTTTCTGTAGAATGTAGAGATAAGCCACATCTGCAGTAAGCTTGCTCTTTCTTACTTGCTTCTGTGTCCACTAATGCATGTTTCTTATTGAAGCAGAAATTTCTTCAAACTGCTCTTGCAATTTAMTCTCTATCACTAAAGGAAAAGATGGGCAGTGTAATTATAGGGGTTCCCTGATGTGTTTATAGATACAGTGTAGATAGCAGATGCCTATTTGCTGAAAATTTTTACATGAAACAGTGTATGTTAGGATTAAATAATGTTAAAGGACACTACTCCCTAAAAAAAAATTCTCTGAATGAAAACTAATGGCCYAAGTATGTGGTAATGGAATCCTAATGATTAATATATTAAAGATAAACACCTGGAGGTTTTTTTTTTCCTTACATAACTGAGAAAAATGTTTAGCTCATATTGATTGTGGATTCTTAGCTGTTGAACTGAGAAATTTGGTAAAGTTACTGCTGTAACAAGACTTCATTTTTCATATTTATCCATGAAAGCTAACACTTAGGCTATTTTAACAACTAGTAAATAGCTATGCGAAAAGCCTAAATTTTCAGGTGTTCAGAAAACTTAAAAAAAAAAAAAAAAAAAAAAAAAAAAAAAAAAAAAAAAAAAAAAAAAAAAAAAAAAAAATTCATTAGAACTGACATTCCTGTTAAGAGCTGAGCTTGTATATGCTTTAGGGTACATATATTTTTATTTCAGTTGTTCATCTTGGGACCATAAAATACTAAATTGTAAATACACAGCAGGTAGAACAGTTGGTGTCCGCATGAGATATTTTACAAAGATGAAAATGTAATGACTTCTTAATTTATCCTGATTTCTACTTTAAGACATAAATAGCCCAAAGTTAGAAAATAAATGATATATAATCCAAGGGAGAAATGACTTTGGCTCTCTAAGCAGTTAAGCTCRTATTAGAAGAGTCCATACATACTTATGCCCCAAACCATTTTTATRCTACACGGAATACCCTTTGGCATATAATTATCTTTGATGGGGGAGAAATAAGGCTCATTCTCCTTGGGCTTAGTGCATCTGCTTGTTTATATGGCATTCTGTTGTCTCTCTTCATGTGTTGTCATTGACTGTAGAAGTACCAGAAAATAGATTTGGAAAAGTGTATTAAGAGATCATCTAGTCTACTTTTCTTCTAGCCTTCTGAGGCTGTGTTGAACAGATTAAAAATTGTGCATGCCTCATCATAGCACACAGCTATGATTTTGTTGGTATGGAGAATTTGTCTTACTTGTTACTGCATCTTACCACTGAGGCATGCATYAAATGTTGAGATGTGCAGATCCGGTTCATCTATTTTGCCAGAATAGTGAGCTGTTCTTGATTCCTGACGAATATTTGACAGAGCTTTCCTTTAAAACTTTGGTGGAAATTTCACTTTCCTTGGGAGTTTGTTCTGGTACTTAATTACCCTGACTGGCATAAGGTCGAATACTAAGTAGCATGATAAATAACCTTACTTGTCTCTTGCTGCAGTCTAAAGCCATTAATTGTTCTCCAGGTGTAGTGGGCATGGAGAGTATGTAATGCTTTTTCTTTGCAGCAGTGATTTGTTTATTTGAACCTTATTGTGTCTTCACTGAACATATTATCTGATTAGCAGTTTTCATTTTGATTTTATGAACTTGTTTAGAAAATTCACAGATTTTTCTAATTAACAGATTGCTGTATAAAAGATGTCAACTTTTTTAGTCTGCTTTTTTTGGGTCGCTGGAAACTAAACTGTAGACTACTTAGGCTAAATTTTGAACCTTGCTTTAGGTTCCTCCCTGAGAAGGAGATGTCTGTGCCGTTGCAGTGACCTGGAGTAACTAGGAGGGTGAATGCTCACCCTTTAAGTTCAACTTCCTGTTCTGACCTCAGTGAAATAGCCTATAGGCCTTGCTACCTCCTCTTGCCTTCCTTTGCTTGAGCTTGAATCCAGGAGTCTCTTACGAGTTTCTTGGCTTTTAATGTGGAGTCTTGCGATTGCTGGTTATTTTTATCAATTTCTAAAACCTTGTTTTTTTTTTTTTTTCCTGGTCTTTTTATGTTTAGACTGTTTTTCAAGTTCGCTAGTCATTTTCTTTTCTGTTTGCCAGTGTTCTGTTCTTCTCCCTTGCTCCCAGTTGTGATGCTGTCTGCATATGTAATCACACTTCTGTTTCAGCATTGAACTGGTCGCTGAAAATGCTCACTAGTGTTAGGCTTCTCCAGCACCTTCTTTCATTGCACCTTGCTAGTTGCAAAGTCACTCAGTAGTTACTCATCTCATTCCCAGGTCCCCCTTAACCTTTACTTAGCAGGCTTTATTACTTGTGGCAAGTCTCTGCCATTTTCTTTTTGGCTGCTCAGTTTATTTAAAACTTTATGAGGTACTCTGCTCTCTGCTCTATAGCATTTTAATTGTCTTCTATTTATTAATAAGGGTAAAAATACTCTTTTTTTCTATGCTGAGTCTTCTGTATGCATCCCCAAGTATAATCTAAATTATGTTAAATCTAATAGAAGCATTCAGTTTAAATGAGAGAGAAAAAAATGCTTCAAAATAAGTGTCTGAATACARTGCAACAGCGAAATCTGTCTGAATACAATGAAAAAAGTAGATTAGATGGGTGCAAATTCTATAATATTTCTCGTTTGAAAAGGCTAAATGTTTCTTTCCGCAGTAGCTAATGAACAAAATACACTCATCCAAAGATATGTATTTTTTGGTTTCTATGTATAGCCTGTTCTTCTATTTCTCAGTATATTTCATTTGTTTATATGAAAGTATTCATTTTCAACTGGATGTCCCTCCTTCTAACTAGATAATCTCACAAATTAGCATTCAGTAATACATCAAAAAATAGTGCACCATTCATAATTTTCTAGCATAATGCATGTTTGAGTTTTAAGAACAGGAATAAATGTAAAGCCATCAAATTACTTAAGTAACTTACATCTCTTTGTGACCACTTGCCCAATATATCTTACTGATTAGTGCCAAAAAAGCTAATCTTTTTAATGAATACCAAGCATGGAGAATTTGCCTTTTTTCTCCAGAACAAAGTGAGAACACTTATTTAAATAGGTTTCATGTTCTAAATTATTTTTAATTGATCCTTTCAGTTCCATAGTAACTAACATAAGATAAAATTCTAATAAATAAAATAAAGTTTTAACACCGTATTATCATACTGAGGGAAATTTAATGTGTGCATATGAGAAATGATTGAATTAAGCTGTTTAGAACAAAAAATAAGAGGTCCTGGTAGGTCCTGCCAACTGAGATGGGAAACTACTGTCTGGTGAAAGAAAACAATGGGCTTAACCTAGTTCTTCCTAGGCTGTTCTTCCTAGATTTATCCACACATTTGTAAGAGGTAATGATCATTTATGTTTGATCAGTTTTCTTCAGAAATAATAGCATAGACAGTTTATCTCCCAAGAGCTTAGGCAAGTATAAGGGATTCACATTTTGCTTGTTCTAGCACACAGGAGAAGGACTTGCTTTTTATTTGCTTGTTTTCTTTTTTTGTTGTTGTTGTTTGTTTTTAGTTCAGATTTTGAAATTCAAAGTGAAAGTAGGTTTCTTTGGGGGGCATCTGAAGCCCTTTACTTCAGGAATACTCCCTTTAGACTGCCCTGTATCCTTCTTTATGACCTCCCTGGTACAGACATTTGTCTTCTGAACTGCGTAGAGTTTTTGTGGGTTCATTTTTGTAATCATTTCTATCCATCCTTTTAGCAATAGTTTAAATTAAAAAGTTATGATATGATTGAATTACTCTTCTTACCTGTGTATTTTTTTAAATAAAGAAAAGGTAGTCTRGAGAGTAGTACCTTTACTTGGAGTTATTTTCTGATTTCTTCTAACCAGAATAAATCTCTTCACTTCCTGCTTTGAAAGTACCGAGGAACAGCCTTTTATTTACTGATTTTCAAATAAATGTGTTCCTCTTGTGCCCTTAGGAAATTAATCTGTTGGTGTTTTCACTCATCATCTCTTAAGAATGACTTAAAGTTGTGGAGTTGGGGTATATGACATAGCTGAGTAAAGTGTTTCTGTAGCATGTAATGAGAAGGAAATGCTACCTCTCTACCTTGCATATTGATCAGTAGGCAAAAAAAGGCATCTTTTGCAGAGGGTTGTCTCAAGCAGTCGTCTTACTAACCTGCTACCTTTTACATACTTCCATCTCCTATATTATCAAAGGAAACAAWTACAAATTAAGATTATGCCCATGCTGGATTTTTTTTTGTTTATCTTCTGAATGTTTTATATGCCAAAAATCTCAGGCTTCTATACTGAATATTCCAGGTAGCTTGTACTTAATTTTTTTCTGAATTAGGTACAAGTTAACTTAAGTTTCTTCGTAGATTTTCTAAGTTCCTGGTAAATTGTGCTTCAGAATATGATACATTGCACTATTTTTCTCCTTGAAGTGGAAAAGGAGTTCTGTATGGAGGGTTTTGGGGGATGGATAGAGGTAGGGGGGAGGTTGTTGGAGGGATTTTTTATTGTTTTTTACTATTCTTAGTCTGAATTGTAGTCTAGGCTTTTAATGTGATTATTATGGTCAGAGAAAGAAAGTAAGAATTCTCAGACTTGATAAAAATTTTTGTCCAGTTGATATTGTTCCTTTGCTTATTAATCAAGGCTCTAATAATGAACAGGAGTCCCACAGTGATGTATCTGGGAAGTATAAATAACACAGAAGGTTCTCCTTTTAAAAGAAAAAAAGACATTATTTTTAGTAAGGTTACTTGTAGTTTTTTTAAAAAACTTACATAATACACAAAAATTACTATATACTACACATTAATACACATGCACCTACCCTGTTATACAGCAAATTCTTTTCAGTCTGTATACATTATGAGACTATTCTGCTTTATGCAAAAATTACTTAGTATACTTTTTATTTATATCAGAGCAAGGACAAGATTGCATCCTACAACAAAACTCCAAAAGTGGATAGGAGTGATGTGGGGAAGGAGATGAAAGAAAAGTCTTCCATGAAACGTAAACTTCCTTTTACTATTAGTCCATCCAGAAATGAAGATCGCAATTCAGACACAGGTAGAACCTTTTTATTTCCTTAACTAATTATTTGTTAAAATACATCCTAATTTTATTAATTGTATATTATGTTTTCTACATTGATTCTTTTCCTACAAAAAAGGATACTAAGTATAAAAGTTGCTTGCTTCTGATTGTGAAATCTCAGTCGGATAGGCTTTCATCCTATCCGACTTTACTGAGAGCTAGCATGCCAGCATAGTATCTACATTTCCCAGTCATTCCTTAACCTCATTCTTTTGCTTCTATTTGAGCCCTAAGTCTTTCCTTTCATTGTCATTTAGGGGTCCATTTGCTTAAAGAAGTAAACTAATGAGAGAGATGCAAGTGTCTTGCTTTGAGGCACAGTTCTCTGCCGTTTGTAGTCTTTTCTGGGCAGGGAGTATTGGAAGTGTGTTTTGTCCTCTATTTAAAAAAAGTTGCAAGAATGACAGCATTAACTATTTTTAAAGTTCCTTCTCCATGACAATTTTTATTTGGTTTAAACTCTTACGATTTTTTCAGGATGCTTTTTCTGTATGGGCTGATCATTTTTGCTAACTTAAACACGTGCTATTAGAATAAATTTTAAGACTTCAAGATATTCTTAACATGGCTCTTTTCAAATCAAGAGGGAGTACTTTAGATACAATTCACAGAGAACAGTTATCTCTGCATTTACATGATCAGATGCATCCCGTTGTCCAGCAATGGTTCTGTTGCTAGCAAGACAGTATCTGTGCCCTCTGGAAGACCATTGGAAGGCATATTCCCCAAATTTCTCCATACTATGAACTACTAATTCAGTACAAAGATTTCTCATACAGTACCTGTTGTAAGTTTGACTGTTTTCATAGACTGGAAATTCTGTTAACGTGTTTAGAATCAAATGCAAGACAGAAGTATAAGCATCAGTATGTGTTTGCTTTCTGTCCAGGATTTGTTTCATGCAGAAGGTTTGCCTCCTGGATGTGTACTGGATGTATCCTGGATATATGCTTACTTATGTTACTGTGAAGAGAGTATGATATTATATCCAAATTTGAAATAGTCACATTACCAAGAAAAACAAACAGCCTCTCCCTCCCCCTAAAAACCCCAAACTTTTGGCTTTAGATTTCAGTTTTTAGTGGTATTTTATGGAATTTTAGAGGCTTATGCCACTTGATTCTGAAAAGACCATGTTCCTGGTATTAAATTCTAAGTATGTTCCCAGCATCTGCTTTCTTAAATCTRTTGCTTAGTATTAGACCATAACTATTTTTCCTAATGTAAATTAATATATTTAAGCATAATATTTAGCACTTATAATGTTTTTCATGTTGAAAATTTTCTGTCATCTCTCCCCACCCACATCAAATAATGCATTGTCACGACATCTTGTAAGGTAATGTAAACTTTTTGATATTTCTCTTGCTGTAGTGTCTCTTGTTACAGTTGCCACAAACAGGATGGATTGTACTAGGCACTCAGACATACACAAAAAGATCATATGCGTACTACAAAATGTTTGATATGAGAAGTAGCAGGGAGTTGGGATAAGATGCAATATAACAATAGAAAGTACATAGCTTTTAACTGTTGTGTGGTAAGCCTCATAGCTTGTTAAAGTCATTCTGCAGATTTTTGTATGCGTCACTGCTGAGGCGGGGAAGTAAGAGCCACCACACTGTTTTGCAGATGAGGAGCTTGAATTATGAACCTAAGCTTTCTAGAGGCCACAACATTTCCAGGACTAGAATCCCATTATTGCAGTGCTGATTCTGTACATAACCAATTAGATCATACTAGTGAGAATTAACCGTTTATTCTGGTACCACGTTTGGCACTAACATGGAATAGGATTGACATCAGTGATCATAAAATGCAGTGTATCTTTTTTTTAAAAAAAAAAAATCACATTAGACACTGAAAAGGTTTGCCATCGCTGGACTAAGCTGTTACTTCTGACAGACTGTTTCCCTGCTAACTGTATACAGAAAATGGCAAATGTTATCTGAGCAAGAAAAGAAGGAAGAGACTGCTTTTTGGAGATGAGAGAGTAAATGGAGACAGAGGGCAAAAGATAATGTGATAAAAGGCTTCCTGTTACGTTTTAAAGGTGTCTTTTGTATTATGCTAGAGAAGGAAATGATATATATGCCTTCAGGGGCATGTAGAGTGTGTTCTAGTGGGGTTCATTCTTTATTTTTAAAGACTTCTCAGCTTTCTTCTGATACTTCACAGAATCACAGAATGATTGAGATTGGAAGGGACCTCTGGAGATCATCTAGTCCACCCCGGTATAGTTACATATTCTGCAGTCGAATTTAATTGCAWTGTAGCTTTACTCCTTACTAAAGTTAATTATATGAAAGATTCTACCTGCATACTTTGATTTAGACCAGTAGAATTGATGGGGGAGGGCAAAACACTTCTTACCTATTTATTTTTATGGTCTCTGATTTCAGGTCTTCCAATCCAAAGACACCGTTTTATTTAGAGGCCATCACAGATTTAGACTACTTAAAGAACTTTATTTAAATTTCATTAATTTTTAAAATATTTTGGTAACTCTTAAATAAGTCTCTACACGGTTATCTGAGTGAGAATAAGAAGCAAGTGCTGTTTTTGTGAAGGACAAGTTTCTTTGATTGCTTCGCCTTATTAATCTGAAGACAAACAAGTGAATTTGTGTAGAAAGTTGAGCGTAACTGAAGATGGCAAAGATCTCTTCATTCTGAAGATAACCATAGGCTGACTATTCACAAAAAAAAAAAAAAAAAAAAAAAAGGAAAGAAAGAAAGAAAGGAGAGAAATACCTAAAATAGAATTCAGTCTTGGAACAACACTGAGAATGTTTAGTTTTGTTGATCTTTCTTTCAAATGATGTTTTCCAGACTGTTTGTAACAATTTTGGTTTTGTTTTCTGGTGTCTTCAATTGCTGTTTAAAATTGCCCGAATATGTTAGTCTTATTTCTTTTGACACTTATCTGTCATCAAGAAAAGTAAAATAACTCCTCTTTGTTCTCCATGCATACATCRTAGTAACACAGTGTATATACTTCCTCTAGTTGCACACTTACACATTTAAATATATGCCCTGCAATCCTCTCATGAAGTTAGTGGGGCTCCTAAAGGGTCTGTTTAAAAAACCATGACTGCTTAGTGGATTTCGACTTAATGTATTGTTCAACCATTATGAAAATTTTTTTAACTGTAGTTTGCCTAGAAGCAGTAGAGTGGAGAGGGTGTGTGTGTGTGTACATACCTGTCCAAGAACTGATTAATTAGGCATCACAAAAGTACTTGTTTCTCTGCAGTGAACAGTATACTGTTGTTCCCTTCATCACATTTGCATCATTCTTTCTCTAACTGAATATAGGAAGGAGTGGTTAGTCATGATGCGTTTCTCTTTAAAATAACTTAAGTCAGATTATAGATCACAGAGATGTCATCATTTTAATAGTAACTGTAGTTCTATTAGCATCATCATCTGTAGATCTGATCATCTTGACCTATTTTCTACTGTTTATTACTAATAAGGATATTAGTCTTGCTGTATACCACTGAATCTTATAAATTCACTAGAATTTTTTTTTAACCAACTTACCTTTAAGCTTCACAGGGACACATTTATTACTCCAGTTATTCTTTGTAACTCTCACTGTTGTGGGAGTTTTACATGAAACTATAGACTATTATGAACCACTGAAGTTTGAATTTGTTTGTTTGTTTTATTTCCTTTGTCCACTAGATGGCTGTTTGACCAAAGTGATTATTGGGTTAGTTTGGCAGAGTTTATTTTAAGAAATCCATGTTGTATATTGTTTACCAGCTTCTTTTCCTAAAGAATCTAGAAATTATTTGCCCAACAAATTTGTAATGTCCAAATCAAAACAAACAAACAATTATTGACTGCCTTGGGACATAATTTGTCATGTGTAAGTTCTCCTAGAGTACATGTCAGTGGTGCTGGTGTTCTTCCTGCCAGTACATTTAAGCACTGTGAGCAAATTCCGCGAAGCCCTTCCACAAGAAAAGTGCTTGTGCATCTGCAGCACTGTTTCACATACCTTGACTATTTATAATCCTTTTTTAAAGTGTTAGATGGAAAGCATATATTTCAAAAGGAAAAAGTTACAAGGAAGTTGTCCAGGCAGATTTGGCTGCATATTTTGGAGATTGTTCTATAAAGATGATAAAACATAAAGCCAGTTGAAGAGATTTGGGGTTTTTATAACAAGTGAATTCCCAGATGTTATGTTTCTAACTCTTGAACAGCACACAAAAGTGACAGGAAAATGAATATAAAAGAATGAAGGTACTTGTGTTGGCCATAAATTTTGAAAACATAATACTGAAAAAAAAGAAAAATTAGGCTTTTAAAAATTGTCATTGACAGTCAATTTTATAAGTAAATTTCTACAAAAATTTTTTAATGATACTGTTCCTCAATTAGATAAGTCATTACTGTTCAAATTATATAAGCATCAAGTACACAATTGTGACCACAAAATACTTCTTCCTTTTTGCTTCCTTCCACCCCTGTGGAATCCTGTGTCATCTTATCCGGTAGATTCAGATCCAGGCATGCACAGGACTACTGCTACTGGGGGGAGAGTTTAATACCTTCTTACAGGACATATTCAGGTAAATGGATGATCGACTGTGCCTGCTGGAGTCCTGTAACAGATTTTTTTTTTTTTTTTTGGTTAGTTTCATTGTTGAACATACTCATTCAATGTATTCAGCTATTTATATTTTCTGAAAGCACATAGAATTTTAACATAAGTTAAACGAATTTTTTTGAATAATAAAGGCACAATTATAATTTGGTGAGTGGAGTTACATTTTTACTTGGTACTTTAACTGGTAAGATCTGTAAGTGCTTTGCACGCTTTATGTAGAAGAATAATTCGACACACTGAAATGCATTTGAATACATAGGTAGGACCTTGCTTTTGTCTGACAACACTGAACACAAGACATGAGTAAATGGCACTCATATACTGAGTAGTCTTTTCTAACAAAGTGATAAAAATATAGATTAAGGTAACTAGAAAATTACAATACGTAGTGAAAAAGTAAAAGCTAGATCATGGAAAGTTTTGTGGTGGTGGTTCATTATTTTCCCAGTCTGAGTATAGCTTAAGTATGAGGAATAATTCAGAATTAAAATGCATCTGTTTTTCTAGAAAACAACCATGGGGAATAAATACCATAAGGAAGAATCAGCAAACTGAAATGCATTGTTTTGGTGGGAGTACTAAATTAGTCAACAAAGAGTGTGCAGTAAGTTATCCTTAGAGATAAAAATGCATATTCAGAGTGAAAGTGCAAAGTACAGTTTTGCTGTAGGTTTTCTTTGGGTTTTTCTATTGCAGCCTTTTTCCCCCCCATAGGACACTACTGTTGATTTGGATATTAAATGCATTTTTAGATATTCAGAAGTATGAGATGCATGCAATTAAGGAAAACATCAACAATTACATATGTAAAAGGGATCTCCTTGTTTCCTTTTTAAATGTGATGGATAAATTTGTAGTTTTTATTATGTACATAGGTCTGTAGTTTTCCATTCTTAAAGTAATCTTGCTTACAACTGTTTAGATTGTAAAAACATGCTTTTATTATTTGGTCACTAGAGAATTTAAGATACCCTCCACTCTGTGCTTTCCTGTACCTCAATAGCATTGCATTAATAAAGCCTATGTATATAATCAAGCCTAGAAGATGAGATGTAGAGAGCACTAGGAAGGCAGAGAATGAGCCGAGAGAGGAAGCGAATGAAATGAGGAGAGGAACAGAAAAGGACTGAGGCAGAAATGAAGAAAACCAGAAGATAAAAAAGGAGCAGTTCAGGGCTGAACACCGTGTGGAATAGTACATGGTTAGGAACTTCAGTGGGACTTAAGCATGTAATCTGTAATTCTTATTTTTTGGCTCTCTGCATAAGTGAAGTTTGCCTCAGTGGAGACTTCTGTTTTAAGATTTTCTGCTTTTGCAGATGATAGGTTTTTAATTAAGCTTTTTTTAAAAAAAAAAAAAAAAGAGAGAGAGAGAGAGAAGGAGACATATTTTAAGTTATGTGTCTTCCAGCTCAATGATTGCCTCCTGCTGGTACTAAATGACTTGAATCAGGTGTTTGTGGTTCAAATTCAGAAAGGAAACTGGGAGACCAATTAACAATAAGGATGGTGATTAAAAAAAAATAAAGCCCCCCAAAATCTTCAGTGTACCTTAATTGCATTTTCATACACYTTGTTCATGTGGTCCAAAATATTAAGGCTAATTAAAAACTGAATGAACAGTGCCTCATCAGATGGTTATCAGTTACAGTAAGAATAGGATATGGAAAGGTATTACATGAAGGGCTAAATAGGTCAGTGTGGCAGCCAGGCTTATATAAGTAATATAAATGCCAGACAAGCTTTGGCATTTTAATATGGCTAAGTCTGGTTTATCAGTCCAACCTTTTTTGCTTTTTTCTTATTTTCTCCCTTTCATTCATCGTACATTCCCAGTTATAGTTTTTAGATCTCAGCTTTGTGTCGTGTTCTTTACTTACTTTATGGGTTAGCACGTCAGCCAGCCGCAGAGGAGATAGCAGGCAATAGACATCCTTCCTCCTTACGGAATTCCATCTGTTGCTTTGCTATCAGTAACGCAGTCTGGAGGGTGGGTTGGGGTTCCCTGTAACTGTAGAGAGCAGAATACTGTCCGCTTAATGGCCTGTTAAGACGGTAGAAGGTAAGAAATTTGCCAGAAGGAGTGCAGTAAAGCAAACGGTATCACTGGAAAAGCTAGTACTTGCTGGCATTGTTAGAGAGCTGTTTTGTCTGCTATATGCATTACTTAAACTGGGCCTTTCTGGAAGGAAAACTAAGGGCATTATTTGCTAAAGGATTTTAAGATATTATTTCTGTTGATTAATGCCATTAGAATATTCTTCAGCCTATTCCTTCTTGACCTTTTTGGTTACAAATTTAACTGTTCAAAAGATCTTTAAGTCCAAATCATCAAATATGTTCCTAAGGCTCTTTGAGCTATCTCTTGATATCCATAGTGTTTATATTCAAGCGGTAATATTAGGGCTCTGGGGAGAAACAGAGATACTGTACATGTAACATGCAAGTAATAYGAACTTTTTACAGAATGTAAAATCCTAAAGTTGACAAGAACTTTTTAAGATTGGGCGGGGGGGGGGGGAGGAAGAGCAATTGCTTGGGTAATTGCAGAAAGTGAATGGTCTTCACTGTACATAAATGCAAACTAATACATCTCCAGAAACATACAGTTAAAAATTATTTACGTGGGAGGGAGGTCCCTGGAAAGTAGTTGTACTGAAAGATATTTATATATGAAAGTTTGTTTTGGTGCTAAGCTCATTAAATACTATTGCAGTTAAAAGCAATTTAGTCAAAGCTACCTTACCACAAATCAGTTGTTTTCTATCATGCTTTGAGGTTAATGCTTATGTTTGATTTAGGAGACATCAGTAGACAAATGAAGGAAGAGCTTTTGAAAAGGATGCAAGATACAGACCAGAGTTTCCAAACTATACAAAACTAGTTTCAAAATTTGTTACTTGAGTTATAAAAAAAAAAGTTGTCTGATTTTTAGAACACATTTAACTGATCTTGAGTTCTGGGAGAGTTCACAGGTTTTGAATAGGTCTGAAAATGATCTGCAACAACAGGCTTTTCATCTTCTAGAATTTTTAAGTAATCTTCCTTAATGCTTTAAGTAGTTTACTCAATAGCTTATTATCCTGGTACCATTAGAACAAGTAACTAAAACTAACACAAGTGTAACAAATCAGAGATGCAATTTCTGTTTTTATCTTCCTTYCTTCCTTCCCCCCAAGGGAAGCTCACATACTTCAGAAAAGAATGTTCTATTTCTAGAAATATGTTTTAATAAAACGGCAGTTTCAGAGTATTATATGTTAATATTTCCAGAAAAAGAAGGTCCGGAGAAAAAGAAAATGAAGAAGGATGCTGGAAATAAGAAATCAGCACCAGTTAGCATTCTTTTTGGTTATCCTCTGTCAGAGCGCAAACAGATGGCACTTCTCATGCAGATGACAGCAAGAGACAACAGCCCAGGTGATACTCTCACAAAGTTAACAATATTCTTTCTCCTGCCTGTCTCATTCCTTCCTTGTAAGATTAGGCTGAAACTTGCAGTTTTTTTCAACGATCCTTGATTTTTTTTTTTTTTTTTTAATTGAAAAACTTTTTGAATTATGAAATATCATTTTCTCTGTGCAAATAATCCTAGTAAAACTCTATTTTGCATTGAAGAGTGCATGGATGGAAAACTCCTGACCTTTATTTATTATGTGCAAAAGTTACTGAGTTGTTATATTAGCTGTAAAACCTGAAAATCTGTTTTCTTTGATTATTTCACTTCTCAAACACTCTGTTTCATTATTTTATTTTTTATTTTATTTTTTAACTGAAACACCATCTGTTTTATGGAGTTTAACTATTGTCCCGTTGTCTCTGTTTGGAGCAGAATTTCRATATTAATTTAGAATAAAACTGGAATGACTTGCTGGTATTTCATGATGGGAGAGTATGCTTTTACAAACTATGCTTGGTCCAATTTTGTTGGGGGGAAAAAGTATATTCCAAAGGTGTAATGGTTTTATAAAATCTGCATTTAAGAGTAAGTAGTAGTGTTTCCTAAGGAATTTGGTGTCAGTTAATTAATCTTTGATTATCCTTCTGAATTTAAAACCAGATTTATCTACAGAAAGGCAGGCCCATTCAACAGCAGCAGGAGGTGTYTTTAGAAAATTCCTCAGGCTTTGGAATACTCTCAGAAAAAAGGATATTCTTAAGTCTCTGATGCTGGGGAAGTTTAACCTATATATGAAAATCTGAGTCYCTGAGCCATAGGCATGCTCTCAGTTTGAGGATTAAACCCTCGGAATCGTGAAGATGAAAACTGTGGGACTGTGTGGGTCTAGCTTCCTATCAGGTGTTAAAGTTGCAGAAGAATTTGCATTTACAGGCGCTCTCCTTTCCATCAAACTGTAAGAATCTGAAGTATTGTATACTTTTCTCCAAACTGTAGTTGAAATTGAACCAGACCGTTTTGAGGCATTACACTTTTAGATGGTAGGCATTCTTCAGTTGAATAACATTTGAAGGGAAGTACTTCAGATATAACCCTGTGTTTTCAGTATGTATTTATATCCATAGATCAATTTTTTATCATAATATAATAATTAAATACATGAATAACAGTAAGCAACAACATAATCAAATACATTAATAACTTTTAATTATTAGAATAATTAAAATAATATAGAATAGTATTTTAATTCATTCCCTGTAACCAGTACAGTACAGACTGTCGAAATACAGTCTTTCTCTTTGTTTTAATCTAGTTTTGTGGCTTCTTCTCTTATTTTWGAGATAATGCATTTTATCAAGCTACTGTTCATGAGAATAGATTTGAGACCAGATTTTCAAAGGCATTTTTAAGTGCCTGTAATTAGGTGCTCATAAATGCATAACTTAGCAGCTGCCAAATTAGAAGTTAGCAGTTTTGGGGAAGTGGGTGGTTGATCTGCTCAGGTGCTGTTGAAAATTCTACTGGATATGTCTGTATCTTTAGATGCATTACATGCTGCAGATCTGTTTCTTAGCATATGTCAAAACAATTCCATACAGGCAGATCAGGATACAGGTTTTGCTATGTCTTCCTCTGCAATTTAAAAAGTTGCTATCCTGGCTGCTACTTTCTCCTCTCTGGACTATTTTTTAACCTGGAATACTTTATTGATGCTATTTGCTGCTCAGCTCCCAAAAAGCAGTGGTGTTGGCACAATTGAGAAGGTGCTGTGAGTAGAATACACAGCTATTAATTAAACCTTAAACTGGCATCCCACAAGAACCGTAGCTGGAACTATGCTGGGGGAAGAAGGGGAGCGACAGTAATCTGTGTGGTGATGCCTTGTGTTATTTTGAAAGAGTCTATACTGGAGTGTGTGAACCTTGTACTTTGGATAGGATTTATCTGTCCTTGAAATCCGTTTGAAAAATAGTGTAACTTTGTGAACACCCTTTCTTACATTGCAAATGTGTATTGTGTATACATGTAAAGTCAGTTACATTATTTAAACAATTATTTGCTGATTTTTTGTCATCTTT
Organism: Rhea americana; assembly: GCF_003343005.1. Classification (NCBI taxonomy): domain Eukaryota; kingdom Metazoa; phylum Chordata; class Aves; order Rheiformes; family Rheidae; genus Rhea; species Rhea americana. The sequence goes on along the minus strand of NW_028186734.1, from coordinate 69,035 downwards.
AAGAGTTAAAACAAAGTAAAGTAAAAATAGTGTTAAATAACTTAAAGTGATTGTTTTAAAACTTACTTGTAGATTCCACCTTAACTTTGCAAACAACCCCAGCACAGAAGAAAACTTCCACCTCTTCTTCAAGACAAAAAGACAAAGTTAACAAGAGAAATGAACGAGGGGAGACTCCTCTACATATGGCAGCCATTCGAGGGGATGTTAAACAGGTTAAGGAGTTAATCAGTTTAGGTGCAAATGTGAATGTAAAAGACTTTGCAGGTAAGTTAATACACATTCTTTTAATCGTTCAGATTCAAAATTAATATTGAACTTCCTATCAGAAGTTTAATTTCAGTTTATTCTGCATGCAAATGAAAAAGTATATCTTAATCAACTATGACTTTTTCAAATCACGTTTTTAATTTTAATGGCAGAGGTAGTACTTGGATAGTATAGTACACAGTATTTTATTAGTAGAGTATATTAATATCTGCGTATTCAAATTGTGGCCAGGACCCTTGCAGGCTATGCATGCACAAAAATAAATGGGCATGCTTGTTAACTTCATAAAATTATACTAAGCAATGTTGGTAACTGAAAAATGTGTTTGTAGGTTATATAAGGAGATGGAAATTTTAGTAGTGACAGTGAATCTGGTAGCACTATAGTATGCATCATCTCGGGGGGACAATATGCAATAAAGCAGACAAGTGTGGTATAGCTTGCAGTTGTCATCTAGGTTAATACTAGTTTGGATATGCCAGTATCTACTGTGATTACATCCCTGATCAATAATCATTAAGATAAGGTGCCTCCTGTTCCATATTTTTTGTATCTTTTATTTAGTATCTTCCAGTACCTTTTTTAGTATCCTTTTTGTAGGGAAATAAGTCTGTACTGCTGGTTGCTTTGTCTGTAAGACCCTCCCAAATAACTTCTAAAACCTGCTGGGAAGCTTCTGACTACTTTGCTTTTAACAGTGTTGCAATAGGCAATTTATACATGTCTTTTTGGGAAAATGAGGGGGAGAAGTACATTTGAGGGACCCAAAGTAATACCTCCACAGAAAACAGATTTGGCAGTTGTGACTTCAGTAGTTGCCATCTGTTGATTGGCCAGGCACCAAATTAAAGCAAAGTACTTTCTAGTTTTTCCTTAGCTAATTAAAAAATAAAATGGCAAAAGAAGTAGCTAGGGTATTAAGTAGAGATTTAAGCTCATAGAAGAGGGGTTGAGGTAATGAGGAGAGGTGGAACAGAGTGAAAGGAAGGATGATTCAGAGCAGTGCAGGGTTAGGTAAGCTGGGGAGGTGGTTGGGGGAGTCTAAGGGGCATCTGTAGAAGATAGGATTCAGTAGTTTKTTTTATTTCTTACATGCAAGGGAAACTCAAAATCAAATACATATTCTATAAAGAATGAATCATGGGAAAAGGGGGAAATAACTATACAAAAGAGCAGAGTTGCAGATTTTGTTGAGATCGCTTTCTATAAAAAACGTGATGCTGGAGAAAACTTAACAAAAATTGTGGGAATCCAAAGAGAATATGGAGAATATTGAGAATTTCTATAGAAAGCATAATGCTGAAGAAAGCATAATAAAATTTGTCGGAAGATGCTGATATCCCAAGGGAATACAGAGAATATTGAGAGTATCAGTTGTTATAGCTAACTGGCAGTACCAGCAACCTAACCACTTTTGATGGTTTATAGGCATTGCATAATTGAAGCAAGAATATATTGAAAGCCTGGATGAGAGTTTTGAGTGTGAGAGATACTGTTGAAAGAACTTTGTGGGTCTAGACTTACGGAGAAGCCTGTTGAAGATGTTCAGGTTACTGGTCTGAATGACCCGTAGGTGATGGGTGATAATGATTATGAGGAGAATTATATTCTCAACGGGAATAGTGAAATAAGAGTTAGAAAACACCAGTGAAGGCAAATAACTGTATGGTGTGGTTAGTTACCAGCTCCAACTTGACATCAAAAGAAGATATCAATGAGATGGACTAAAACATGATTTAAGTGAGAAACAGAAGAGTAATTTCTTGGAATAGAGAGGGTAACTGCATTTGTATTTGAAGATGGGGCTGCCCAGGAGTGATCTGTTTAAAAAAAAAAAAAAAAAAAAAAAAAAAAAAAAANGGGATCTTCAGAGAATTTCAGAGGAGAGATGAAAAGACCTTGTTGAAAGAGCAGCTTTAGAGAATGAGTTGGAGGTTCAGGAGTAAAACCAATAGAAATCTTGTGGTAAACAGAAATGCTTCAAGAAGAGAGGTTTGGTTAATACTAGAAGTAGGGTGAAGGATGGGGAGGGTGGTTGTGAGCTGATTTTTGAGAACTAATTAGGAGCAAATCAAGAGACTTAAGAATTCTAAAAAAGGTGTTTGGGGTCAAAKGAAATGCTTTTCTATGGGTAATCTGAAGTGAGAAGCAGAGGTGGCTGAGCTTCAAAATCCTGTGAAGAGGAGGAAGTCAAGAAGAGAGGAGGATTTGAGGAGTGACTCATGGATGGAGACAAGTGAGGATTTAGAATTCAAGGAAGTTAGAGAATTTGAGTGCGATTTATCTAACAATTTGGCAGAACTGAAGAGAGAGAAAATGAATTAGTAATGGAGGAAATAACCATGCTCATAGGATATCTGCCAGCAGTATCTTCTGTGAACAGGAGCGAAGAAAATGTTGAGAGCAAGCCAGGACTGGAGTTGGCAGACTGGTCATTGACAGTTCAGAAAGATGAAGCAGAGATGATGTGSAGAAGAATGAATTATGGAGAGAATTAGTGAAACACATCACTGATAGAAGGAAGATGATGGGGTCAAAATGCTGAGAGCAGAAGACTCTCATTACTGGCAGGGAGTGGGAAAACAGCAAGTGTCAAGAAGAGAGAAAGAACAAAGTAGTCAGGAAAGTGAGTGACTCAAGTGATGACTGGAGAGGAAATTCAGTATTGAAGGCTCAGTATTTAGCTGCAGAGTAAGTTAGAAGCTCCTTTTTATTAAGTGAGTGGAAGGTCAGAAGTGGAATGAGAGTTGAAAGAGTATTATTTTACTAAGTAATTAGTAAGTTTTGGGTTCCTAAGCTGAGGTGCAAGCCTGCTACTGATGAGAGACAGAGTCCAAGTGAATAAACTCTTCCAGACTTGCACTGGCTATGTTTAAAACAAAAGTTGAATGCGTTCCCAGAAGTGCGCTTTGAAATGGCAACAACAGGCTGGAAGTTGAGGGCATCTGTGGCTGAGGGTATGCTACAAAAAAAGTGAGGAGCACTGGATTATTAATGTGAAAATCAAAATTCCTAAAAATGACTAATATTCTAGAAGTCAGTTTTCTTGTGATATTTCTAAGTAGCCTATTACCTAGATTAATTGTGGTTAAATGTCACAAATGATTCCTGGTACGTGTTCAATGACTTTAAAGAAACACTGATTGTAATAATTTATCATATTTATTCTATCTAGAAAAAGTTTGGAAACCATACTGTTGGAAAGAATAGTGCTGTGCATATGTACCTAATAATGTGTTTAAAGAATTTCTAACATACTTAGCTTTGGATTTTTGACCAAAATTTCTCTTTCACTATTTGATTAGTGACTTTTGTATTCAGTTTAATCACAGTGAATTTTGTAATTTGTTGGCATGAGACCTAAAGTTGGAAAAGCATGTGTTGATCATCAGATGGATGCTATAACTTTCTTGTGAATTACTGTGTGATTATGTTTTGAAATATTTTAAGGAAATAGAGATTTAGAGTACAGGGAAAAAAATAAAAACCTTCAGTCTTTGACCTTTCAGACTTGCACTTACCAATTTTTACTGTAGGTTGGACACCTCTGCATGAAGCTTGTAATGTTGGTTACTATGATGTTGCTAAAGTCCTGATAGCAGCAGGAGCAGATGTGAACACGCAGGGCTTGGATGATGATACACCACTTCATGATTCTGCGAGCAGTGGGCATAGAAATGTAAGTGCATTGTGGGAGTGGTGGAGGATAAATAAGTAGTTTGAAATTCTCAGTCATTAGAACAAATTTTAACTGTCCTAATTTCTCTCAGATGCTTTCATAATGTTGTTTCTGCTGTTTGGGGGACATCTTAAAGTTGTTTTGGTTTTCTGTTTCATCTTGCTTTTCACCTTACTTCCATTGCCAGATTTTGTATTAGTGTCTGCTTTACTAAATGGTTGGAAGTTTTCTTTTACATTCTTTTTAATAAACAGAAATATTTTGGAAAGACATACTGATTTCTCAACAGAAAAATGCTTCTAAACCATGTGTATATGTGTGCACACATCATATGCRTACAGGTAAAATATACTCCAAATTTACTTTGGTAAATTTGTTTATGGGCACAGAGCTTAGGTAAATATATTCCTGCTCTTTTTTCAAAAATAACAATTAATGACTTAGGGAAGGTAAATGAATCACTGCCAATACTTTATATCACTTTGTGAATCTGTTGTTGTTTTTACAAACCAGATGCAAAAATGACTCCACTCTGCCTTTGTCTTTTATTTACTTACTGATTGTGTGATATGCTTTGTAAAACAAAAAGTAGGAGCTATTCTTATGTCAAGATGACCTTCCACACAAGACATACAGGTTGATAGGCTATTCTTTGAAGGCTAGAGGGAATTACAATAACCTGATTTTGATGTTTTTATTATTGCCTGTTTCTTACGGGTATCTTAACACAAATGGGTCTTTATATGGACCTTGAATAAAATAATAGTAGAGATTTGGAAAATAACCTTATCTTGCTTGTCCAGTCTCAATATATATAACGTCACCAAGATGRTCACAGGTATGTATTAGAAAAGAAAAATGAAGCTTCTTGTTACTGTATCACTGTCTGCAAAGAAAAAATGTTACTGGATATTGAGCTGAAAATGCAGTGGCCTTGGTCTTGTAACTTTTCAGTTTTGCARTTGGTGTTAGAGAAATTGATGATTTTGTTGTGATCTTACTCAGTTGGGAATGGAAGTAGTTTGATCTTCCCCCAAGGCATTTGGATCTGTAACTTGAGCTTTTTTGAAATGCTGTAAAAATCAATAGTAATGCTACTTAAAATCTTTTCTGATCCTTAAAGTACTATAAAATTTGGAGCAAGGAAGTAAATTGAGTGCACAGGAGTAGAGAGATCTGGTGAGGAACGAGATGAATTGTGTGAGGAAATGCTAGAACAGCAAGAACAAAAATGTTGCTTTTCTTTATGATAATAAAATATCTGTATGATAGTGAACACCTTTCTTTAATCCTTTCTGTTACCTCTTTTAACAAATAGATTATGTGTACTTGGACTTTACATCCCACTACTGAAGTTTTGCTCTGCAGTCTCACCTTCTTATCTAAGGGTTAGAGATCACATTATCCATGTTTCATGTGCAACTAAAGATTTTTATGCTGAAGTAACACGTTTGGAAATACTGAAAGCTTGTTTATTTAATGCTGCAGATTGTGAAGTTGCTGCTTCGTCATGGTGGAAATCCATTTCAAGCCAACAAGCATGGGGAGAGACCAGTTGATGTGGCTGAAACYGAAGAGTTGGAAATGTTGTTGAAAAGGGAGGTGCCTATTTCTGATGATGAGGAGAGTTGCTCAGGTAGAAGTAGCCCTTTAGTTGCGTACTACTGCAAGTGTATTACTTCATCTAAAGTTAGATATTTTAATCTTCTGGGTAGCATTAGCTACTAAAAGCTGCTGCAAGTAGGAACGGATACTGCTAAGGTTGTTTTCTGCTTTTCATTTTCCAGCTGCTCAACTGAATTGAATTCTCTGAAATTTTTATGCTGATTTTTGTTTGTTTGTTCTTTTTCTCTCTCCCTCTCTTTATTAATTCCTCTTCTCCTTCCCAAATCAGCCCTACTTCAGAATGGTGGTTTCTATCAAGAGAAAAGTATGGAGAAAATACCATATTTATTAGATTGTAAAGTGCTTGGTAAGAGGTCTCTTTGGGAAAATCCGCTCCAGAGTCACTTATTTCATATCCTCAGTAGATGAAGCAGGAGCTGGTGTTATACATGAATATTAGTTAGTTATACTTGCTTTGTAAGTCAAAGTTCCTGCCTATAGGAGAATCACTGATTTGYGAAGGTGAGAAGTTAGTATCTTGTTTATACAGAGGCAGTAATCCTTGGCCCCTCTGTATTCCTGCAGATTTGGGAGCAGGTATCACCTCTGAGAGCACAGAAGGAGTTACTGTCACCATAGAAGCAAAGATTCTTGACCATGAGTAACTTGCTTGAGTAGTAGACAGGAACTTTTAATTCCTCTTTCGTAGTATCTTCAAGAACTCTGATTCTTTTGAGTAAAATTATATGAGTGAGAGCACCATGTCATGTAATGGTTAAAGTCAGTCTAGTTTTCTCTGRCAAATTGAAAAAAGAAAAAGAAATGCTTTCTGTTCAAGATTTCCCTATATTTCAAGAAAAAAAAAGCGTATTGCCCTATATATAGGGTAAGTACATGTTGTAACATAGTGTTACATTTTTTGCATACGAAAAGGGACTTGAAGTACAGTGCATAGCCATATTGTTTTAAATGTATAGACCTGGCACTTCACCACAGAGTCTGCTTAAGTTTGACCAAATTACTAATCTTGAAAGATTTTTTTTTCATGCACATGATTGGAACTTGTTACTACTTAGCAGTTGATTCTTCAACATTTTCTGACCGTGCAGAGTATTCTGTAGTTTCCGTGAGATGTCTTGTAAGGCCTGCAGAATGTTTTCTTTAGATTCTCAAGGAGAATTCTCCAGGAGAATAGGTGTTGATCTCCTATATTTCTATTATTTTACYCTTTGTCATTCAAGAGAAAGGAGTAAACTATCTTGTGCAAGTGTTTGGAATGGGGAAATACTGTTTTTTAACTGTTTCTGTCTCTTGTTACTTACTTATTCAGTATGTAAAATCTCTAGTCCATGATACTGAATGTTAGAATACTGTTCCCTTTTAAAAGTGACCTGATAGATCGAACTGGAGAGACTTGACTTAGAACCTTGTTAGGAGGGAACAATACACTTTCATGTTCTATGTTTTTATATAAGCAGGTTGTGAAAAATTTAATTTTAAGAACAGTTGAGAGGTTTACATGCATAACATGTTCTGAACWTGTAAGTCAACATACCAGGTACAGCCTACTTCATACCATGCAGTTATATAGCAGAGAACAGTTCTGCAAAWTTACAGTATAGTCTACTTCAGGCTGTCTACCTTGGGCCCTCAGAGATTCACAAAGGAATTCCCTTATACYAGCAGGTCTTTTCTTTTTATGAGGAAAAGTTCATCTACTGTTGCAGTAAAGCAGAATATTTTGACTAAGTAGTTGATATGGAGGAAAATGGCTGAGTTGGTAGAGATTGTAAGAGTTGGTGAGTTCCTAGAGGAATGAGTTGTCACAGGACAGTGTCCTTGAAGAAGAAGTTAGATTAGGCAGGAATTATGCTCAATAGATGAATTTTAATAAAGTAGATTACTTTTATTGTTTTGGGATATAAATGCTTACATACCTGACTGACAGCTGTACAATAGGAATATAACTTTTTTTTTTTTAATCTTTTGATTTGACTTAAAAGCCTTAATTCTAGGAAGAAGGTAGATTGTGTATTTTGAAGAATTTTGCCTCTTTCAGTTATATAGCAGTGTAACTGAGGGCTTTCATAGACCTTTGGTGTATGTGGTAGACTTTTATGAATACTAATGACTAACTCAGAAAATTTACAGAAACTTCTGGTTTTATTCCTGAATTACAAACCAAACATAACTTCTGTTCTGTTAATTCTGTAGTACAAGACTATCGTTCAGCGTATTACTCTTTCACCTTAACTTTTTAAATACTTATTTTGAAAAATACAAAATCTTAACTTACAAGATTAATCTTACTGCATACAAAATAGTTAATAGATTTAAGTGTGTGTGTAAGATAATGTTTGAGTATGGTATTTGTAGTAAGTGTACATCACGAAAGTTTGGGGTTTGGGGTATTTTGTTTGTTTTTAAGCATAAACTGCTATGTGACAAGAACTGCAGCAATGGTGGTCATTTTTTTTTTTTTTTTTTTTTGAACAGGCCATGTTCATTGTGATATTCTACTTTGATATTTTTGTATAAAGTTGCCATTTGGTGCTCAAAGCAAGAAGAAACATTCAACTAATTTTTGCTTTTCTCAATCTAGATTCTGAAGAGGCTCCATCTGTAAATCCTTCCAGTGTAGAAGGCAATGTTGATTCAGAAGCAGAAAAAGATTCTGTAGTCAATGACAGCAAACAAATGGTCCCTAATAAGGCGCCACCTCCCTCTGCGGTTGATGAGTATGAGTTTAAAGATGATGATGATGATGAAATGAAAAAAATGATTGACGACAGACATATTCTTAGAAAAGACTTGAGGAAAGAGGATGAGACTGAAGCGGAAAAGAACAGTTTATTTGTGAAACAAGAAAAGGTTGTGTTTTCAAAAACACTTAAAAACAAAAAACAGAAATCATCTAGGGTTTTGTATTCAAGTTCTGAAAGTTCAGATGAAGACGTACTTCAAGACAAAAAGATTGTCTCTCCTTGTTCTATTTCAGAGACATCACATTCTGATGTAAGAGTAAAGAAAGAATACATAGGTATAAATGAACACAAGCAAAAGGGCAAAGTTAAAAAGAAACTAAAAAATCAGAGCAAAAATAAAGAGAATCAAGAACTAAAGCAAGAAAAAGAAAATGCTAGAGTCACAAATGTAGCTACTCCGGGGTTGGATTCTTTAGATAAAACTAGAGAGGAGGAAACTTTTAAGAAGTCTTTCAGCCCAAAAGAAGATTCTTCTTTACATCTGTTTCATATCACTGCTGGCAAATCTCCTAAACATCCTTGTGGATTAAGTGAAAAGCAGGCAGCACCACTAAAGCAAGAAAACACTAAAACTTGCTCATCACCAGGAGGCTCTGAAATAACATTGCAATCCGAATTAGTTCGGTATGATCACAACACTGATTCTGAATATCAAGTAGAAAGTTCTAGTGGCAAGTCTTGTAAGCATAAAGAAAAAAGCAAGCATCATCAGAAAGAATTTCACTTAGACTTTGGTGAAAGATCAAGTCCTAAAATTAAAGAGGAAGATAATAGTCCAACATTTGAGAATTCTGAGTATACTCTGAAAAAGATGGACAAGGAAGGTAAAACAATTAAAAAGCATAAATTGAGACACAAAGAAAGAGACAAAGATAAGCATAAAAAGGAGCAGGATGGGGAAAAGGAAAAACATAAACATAAAGATAACGCTAAAGAGGTCCAAAGAAGTATCGAGTTTGACAGAGAATTTTGGAAAGAGAATTTTTTCAAAAGCGATGAAACTGAAGATACTGTATTAAGTATAGAACATGAATCTCTTTCTTCAGACAGAAAATCAAAGTTTGAAAAAGCTGTGGTGAAAGAAGATAAATTAGTTAAACAGTTCCAGAAAGAGAGAAATGTTAAAGAGGAGAGAGAAAGAAACAGAAAGGAAAATGAGAAATTTCTCAAGGATGAAAAAACAAAAGAAGAAAAAGAAATCGTGCTTGCAGATAAAGAAATGGAACTGTTTTGCTTAGGTGTTAAAGATGAGGCAGCTGCCATGCATTCAGTAGAAAAGGAAACAGATATTGAAAAGCAAGAAAAAACTTCAAAGGAAAATAAAGAAAAGACTGAAAAACGAATCTCAGTCAAGGAAAGAGATGCTGAAAAGATGGAAAGAAAAAATGCAGAAAAGGAGAAAAAGGTAAAACATGAATACAAGTCAGAGAAAGAAAAAGCAGAGCTAAATGAAGGTATAGAGAAAGTAAAGGAAAAACCCAATTTCCAGCAAGCAGAAAGATCCCATAAAGAAAACGATAAAATAAAAAGCATTAGTACTTTTAAAAAACTTGATGACAAAGAAAGAAACAAAGAAAAGTTTGAGAAGAAGCATGATAAAGAAAAATTTGATAAAGACAGACATTTGGCTGAAAGCAAAGAAAAACACTGTATTGAAAGAAAAGTCAAACAGTCTGAAAAAGAATCTGACTATATTAAGTCTGAAAAAAATAGAACTAAAGACAAAGAGAAGGAACCTGAAAAAAAAGACAAATCCAAAGATAAAGAGAGCTCGACAGTAGCAAACTCCAAGCATGTGCAAGAAGAAAGGAGATGCAGTATTACAGAAGGTAATAAAACAGTGCATGACAAACTGTCGTCTTTGAAAGAAAAACCAAAAGATGATTTGTTGAAAACTCCAGATGGTAGAGAGAAAGATAAAAAAGATAAAGATATAGACCGATACAAAGAAAGAGACAAGCATAAAGATAAAATGCATCACACTAGCTTGCTTAAACTAAAACTTGAACATGAAAAACTTAAGCCTAAGCCATGTCCTGCACCAAAAGATGCTCGACCTAAAGAAAAAAGATTAGTCAATGATGACTTAATGCAAACTAGTTTTGAAAGAATGCTTAGTCTTAAAGATTTGGAAATTGAGCAGTGGCATAGAAAACATAAAGAAAAAATAAAACAGAAAGAGAAGGAACGTTTAAGGAATCGCACTTGCTTAGAACTTAAGATAAAAGAAAAAGCAAAGCATTCATTAGCGGAAGTAAAAAACAAGGAACTGATTCGTTCAAAAAGCTCAGAGTTGTCCGATGTTTGCCTGAAGGAGAAACAGCAGAAAGAAGGTACAATTAATAGATCTCAATCAGTAGATACAAAAACTGTAAATGTAAAACCATCATTGGTTTTAGAAAATATAAATAGATCTCCAAAATCAGAAAGTGAAAAGACAGGTTTGAGCTCCAGATCAGTGTCTATGATTTCAGTCGCAAGCTCTGAGGATTCTTGCCATACCACAGTAACTACTCCAAGGCCTATAACTGAATATGATTCAGACTTCATGCTAGAAGGTTCTGATTCCCAAATGTCTTTTTCACAATCACCATTTTTGGCAAGTGCCAAATCACCAGCTCTTCTTGAAAGAGAGACTGATAGCATTGCTGAGTTGGCAGATCGCAATAAGCCACCTTTCCCAAGCAGACTTCCACCAGCCTATGTTAGATCGGCATCTGTTGAAGATGTTAAACTAGTTTTAAATGAGTGTAGACCTGTTGTAGAGGTGCGAAGGTGCAGTATGCCTGCTGCTGTTCCTGAGCATAGCAAACAGGCTCGGATATCAGAAGAAAATAACCAGAATGCTCTACCATCAGTTCAGAGTTATGCTTGCACTTCTCCTAAACCAGAACTATCATGTAGCATGCTTGAAAGAGATTTTCAAAATAGTATGTCTGGTTTGCAGTCAAACTTCACATCCTCTCCAACTGGAGCTGTTAGCAGCAACAAGCAGGTAATAACGGGTACAAGTGCTATTAAAAATATTGCTCAGATAAGCCCTTCAGAAGAATTTAATATGCATTTAGAGTCACGTAGTCAAAGTGGTATGACTCAGCAGACCAAACCATGGGATGTGCCTTTTGACAGACTTAATTCATTAAACAACGAATGTAACAGCTCAGGTTATGGTATATCAGAGCAAGATACTAATGTTGTAGCAATGCATAATTCTGAAAACAGGACTTTAAAAGAGCAAAAATTACCTGAACTTTTGCCTCAGCATGCTGAAATCAAGGGAAATGCCAGTTTTCAGGAATCTGCATCATTTTTACCTTCTCAGTCGCCTTGTTCTTTGCCTATCCAGCCACTCCCAGATATATCTAAACACATTTCTTTACCAGGCACTAGTAGTCAAGATTCATTATTTGTACAGCAGCAAAGTATAGTTCAAACTGCAATTTCTACTTTGGATACAGATGCTAATAGTACCAGAGAGACAGAAAATTCTTTCTTCCCTTCAAGTGTTAAGAAGGCTGATGTACCTGTTGCTGTATATTCCGAGAACTCTGCTAAGGATATTTCACAGAGTTATGAAAGAGTGAATGATTTGCGTACAGTAGTGATAGAAGAAGAGACTACTGAGGGTGATCCCAGTTCACAATTAAATACAAATCTGTATGCATTCAATAAACTTGTTTGCAGGAATGCTCAAATTGAAGTGGATAGTAACACAATGGATACTACAGATAATAGAAATGAAAAAAACCAACAAGAAAATTTGGTGTCAGTTGATGTTGTTAATAATAATGCTGACACAGATCTTTGTGAAACAAGTTCAGGAATGTTAAAAGAACTTATGAATGAATCAGCTAATAAAAAAACCTGCACTGCAGATAGAGAAAATACGTTAACGGATGATCCATCACAGTACTCTTTATCTAACTTGGAAAATAGTTCACAACAGATTATGCAGGAAGAGGTGCATAAATATAGCCAAATAGTTAAACTAGAAGGAGAAGAAATTGCTGAGGATCAGAAAGTGGAAGAGCAAGAAATACCTCAAAGAATCACAAGAAATAGAGCAAATTTGCTTGCTAACCAAGGTAAGCAGAATCCTGTTGGGTGCACGCTGACATCAGAAAAAGAGTCTGAATCATCAGCATCTATGAAAGGAAGAATTAGATTAACTGAGGAAGATGATGCTCAGGTACATCACCCACGTAAAAGAAAAGTGTCTCGTGTCCCTCAGCCTGTGCAAGTGAACCCTTCTTTACTGCAAGCTAAGGAGAAAACACAGCAGTCTTTGGCAGCTATTGTTGATTCTTTGAAACTCGAAGAGATTCAGCCATACAGTTCGGAGAGAGCAAATCCATATTTTGAATACCTACACATAAGAAAAAAAATAGAAGAGAGGCGTAAATTACTGTGCAGTGTTATTCCTCAGGCACCTCAATATTATGATGAATATGTGACCTTCAATGGATCATACCTGCTGGATGGCAATCCCTTGAGCAAGATATGCATTCCAACTGTAAGTAACATGATCTTCCAGGATTGCAGTACAATGAAAGGCATATTTTGTTTTCACTTTTGTAGCTTTCATATTCTTCATAAGTTGCTTCTGAAAAATCTCACCCTTCATCTTTAGGGTTCAGTAAAATTCTTAGGCTGAAAATCATGAATTGGCCCATGTCAAATTAATACTGACATCATACGTAAAAAGCCCATTTGATGGAAATATAAGTAGTGCTGTAATGGTCGTTACCAGAYGAGCAATCATGTAAGACACCTGTAAAAGGTACATAAGCAATTTTTTCTCATATGTCAAAGTGTTTCCTAGTGTAAAACCTTTCTTCTCCACATTTCTGCTGACRTTACTCCAGCTAAAACTAATTATTCAAAGCTGTGTTTTGCTCTAAGATGTTCAGTTTATCACCTAAAGTTTTAAATAAGAGTACCTGCTAACTGTTTAAATTTCTCCTTCGTATCCTGAAGAGCATAAAATGTGATCTGCTGTGTCCCAGCTTTTGTAATACRTCAGTTTAAAGTGTTCTGAATTTTATTTAATCATGTGAAACTGGTTTCCATTTCATTGAAGAACATCTGTAGTTCAAGGACATTTGTCTAGTTTTAAGCTTGCTATAGGTATCATTAGCAGTATGCTCATGTCAGAATTGTGGAAGAGATCGATAATTTGAGACCTCTGTGTAATGTAGCAAATAATTGGCACAAGTGCAGTTGATATTCTTTGCTGTAAAGGTGCCCCTCAAGGTATCTTAAAATACTGTGATCACTGCCAATCTCTGTTCTGAACTGTACAGGTTATACAAGTCCACATAATCACTGTAGCACTTGAATAATACTTCCTTTCTTTGATCCTTAGCACAACTGATTCTGTGTTTATTGTTACAAAAAGTAGGGACAGGGGAGTTCCAAAATGTAGTGTATTTGCTAACCACCAAGAAACAGAAGGAGACTTTATAAGTTTCTGCCTATCCTCTGACCAGGTGCTCACACTTAAACCACCCCAGTTCTAAGGTAAACATACTAACTTAAACCTCTTGGAAAGATTTAAGTTAATGAGCTTGGTAGTTGAAATGGGCTGAGGCCACACACTTGATTTCCTAAAGCAGTTATTTGGCCAACATGCAGTAACTTGGAAATGTCAGAATTCAGTAGTGTTTGATTAAATGCCCATTACTTGTCAAGTTATGGAAACCTCTGGCTTTGGGGCGAATGGGGAGAATACCTTAATCCTTCAGTCTGCTAGTTTGAACTGTTTGTGCATATGAAATCTCATACACACAATCTAAGCATCCAGTATTCAGTCTCCAGATTTCTGAATGGACTGTTGTGTTTACTCCTTTAAGATAACTTGCCCCTACTTGAGATGCTTCCTTAATTTTCTCCAGGAGAACTGCAGATTCCCTTGATTAAGTAATGAACATAAACTTTACGTATAGAGGTAAATTCTAAAATTTGTCCTTGATTCATTCCAGAAGTAGTCATAATTCCCAGCTCTCAGTTTTCYACTAGGTCCCATATCTGCCTGAGAAATATGTATGCATGTATATCCTCTCRTACTCAGCAAGTTCTCTTTTATCTGATAGTGATCATAGTTCTTTGAAATAAATAACAAGTTAATTATGGTTTGAGGAAAGATACAGGCAAGATAGCACTTTTTAGTCTGTAAATGGATTAGGATGTGTAATGAGGCCAGACTGCCAGCCTTCCCCAGTCTAGATATCTTTTTCAGTAGCTGTTGCAGTTTCTATACTATATCTTTATCACCAGAAGCAGAGTGTGTGTGTTTTTTATAGTAACTGCTAGTTGAGTACATACTGTTTCCAAGCTACGACTCACTGATTTGGCATCACACTCAAGTGCTTCATTTGGAATAACCAGAAAGTGGAGAAATGTGGCTTATTTTTTCCCTAGCCCACTTCTACCTGGGCAGCGCAGCTCATTTCCCTGTCCTAAATGGGAATGTGTGTAGGCATGAGAAGAAAAATAGAGGGTTATTGACTTGATATTTAAGAGTTGCCTCATACTTCCTTCCTGTCTCTCTGGCTATGTATAATAAGGACTCTGTAGCTCATGAGAATAAACTTAGGGAGTTGTGTAGTGCAAATTTTTAGGTAGCTGAAGTCCAGTAAGTATCAGAGATGCATGCAGGCTCCCTATTTTCATGGCTTCTAATTACTCTTTTTTTTTTCCTGACTTGCTTCCCTATACATACATGTCTTGCTGACACCAGCATTTAAAGTTAGGTACTTGTTTTGTTTGTGTATTTATAGTACTGTCAGTAGTTCACAGTTGTAGAACAAACATGACTTTTTTGTTGTATGCTCAGGAGGAGGGAGAAAAAAGATACTAAGAAGTCACGATAAATCTTTATGAAATTAGTGTTCATTTCCTTTAGGAGTAAGAGTGTATGAAAGCAGTGGAATTTGGAAACTAGGGGAAGCTTAGTGTTTATATGCAAACTATTCCAAGTCTCAGTGTTAAAGCTAAATATATTGTCTTCACATTGACATTCACACAGTGATATTAAATGTAATAGGAATTTAAGAAAGAATATCTGATTTCTAGTAGCCTATGTAAATTATGAGGCAAAAATCAGATTACTAGAGAATCATTAAAGAACCACCTAAGGAAACTCTCCTATCATAAAGGTTGTTTAACAGTTGCATATTATATTATGCATAATAACACATGCATGTTGTTAATCTTCCATAATTGTTGAGARTCCAGGTGTATCCCTTTACTTTCATGTTGCTGGAAAATGTGTACATCAATTTATAAACAAAACATTCATTTTTGAGTATGAAATCTTCAGTTTTGCTAAACTTTTTTTATGGTATTTTTAAAGGGAACTATCATGATTGTTACTTCCAGTAGCAACAAACTAAAATTAGTAAGTAATATACACGAACAAGCTCCACAAACAGAACACTGTTCTCCACACAGGAATTCTTAATGATAAACTATTGTTTGTATGCTTGATAAAACTTCAAGCATCCTGTAGATAGGAACCAGGAGATGGTGAGTTTAAATTTGAGTTCCATTGTATTGTTTACATATTGTAATTTCTAACCCATATCACCTAAGGCCATAAGAGTAGTTGCATATGAACTATGACTTCGCTCTCACCAGTGTAAGTATGAAGTAGGTGACATCAGCTCAGTTCAACAAATCTGCATCTTCTAGTACAGCAAATCTAAATTGTACTCAACTGTGCTGYCTTTCAGATTGATGCATTAGTAGGTTGTGTTGGGTTTGGTCATCCTTATTTATATTGCTTCCTGAGAAAAGATACCAGGATTATTCATTTCCAGTTTTCTGTGGCTATCTAGCAAACATGTTTCTAGGAAAAGGGGTTCTGTCCAGGCTCTCAGGCACTGTCTTTGAAACTTAAGTGGCAAAAGCTCACTTCAGAAATGTTACCAGAAACATACTTCCCAAACTTATTAAATGTTTTAATGGGAAAGTGGCCCGGTTGATTTTGATGGCAGGGGCAAGGTGAGGAGGGCGAGGATGTATGAAAGTAGTCATGGAGCTTTTGCTTACGTGCGAATCTTGAGTTGCTGATGTTGCTCTTTTTCTGTAACAGTTACAGAGGAGGATTGAAGGCCAAAAAGAGAAGAGTTGGTCTTGCAGTTGTTGCTGTGACGAAGGAYGCAAAGAATGCGAGGAACTTTGCGTGGTTTTGGGTGCTTGGGTGGTGAGGGTATGTCTTGAACCTTAGCTGTTGCTCAGCAGAACTCCTTTTTGTGCTGCAACGTGGAGGACTAGTGTCTAGGGCAGGGGAGCAAAGGGCTGAAGGGCCAAGTGTGGTCTGGTCCTGGGTGCTGCTGGTTCCTCTGAGCAAGATCTCTGAGGCAGCATGAGAAGGCTTGGGGGTCTTGTATTCAGAGTACTCAGCCATCCTTATGGATTCTGGACTCCTAGGAAAACAGCCTGATAAGTAACTTAGGTTGTGAAACAAACTGAGGTCACTTTTTCCTTCTGGTGTGTTTAGTTTCATGCTCTGTTCCTGTAGTTCAAAATATGTGTCTGTATTTTCCCTGCACGTTTTACGCTACCTCTTTAGTTACCATCACTTTGACCAGAGGAGGAGGAGCCCCTGGCTGTTCTTGCMGGCTTGAAACCCTTTTTTCCTTGGAACCTTTTTATTTCTGTTTTCCTTGAGACAAGAACATTTATTTCCTTTGCCCRAATCATGGTCACAGTGTGGAATTCCTAGTAGGTGGTATCTGAGGACAGAAACTATTTGCAGAACTTAGGGATCTGGGGCTCTTTTTTCTTTTTCCAACCTTTTCAAAGAGAAGGAAAATTTTGCTAAATTACTGTAAACAAAGTGAGTCCTGTGCTTAAATTTATATTTTGAAAGACAGGATATGACTTGCTGGAGTCAAGTGTTGTTAGCAGAGGGGCTGTAGGAATCTGTAGGACTGGAAATACCTGTTGCTGTCAGGCGGGAAGTCTTTCCCACCGCTGGTATTCAGTAGTCGCGGAGGGTTGCTCTGAGGCTCGGTGTAAACTCAGCCGGGGCTGTGTCCTCATCCTGGGGGCGTTTCTTCTAGCACGGTTGAATCTCTAGGGTGCACGTCCTCCTAGTTACAAGAAATAACATTTCTGTTTGCTTCTGTTTTTGAAACAACATGTTGATCAACATCGTGGGTTCTGTAGGAGAAACCGATCCCGGTCGAGGAGAGCTGAATTTCGGAGGCTTTTTTGGTTTGCGAGTTTGTGGCGCCACCTGCKGTTCGGCAATGATTTAGTTGTGCCCTGGATTTCGGTACCGCGGCCAATTTGCTAAGAACGTAGGCGGACTGAAACTTTCCTTTCCTTTTGCGATACCGGTTGGAAAGTCTGTATGTTGATAATCAGTAAAAGCAGTAATCTAATGAAGCAACGGTGGGATTTGAAAGAGACCTTTCTTTTACCCCAGTGTGTAATGCCAGCTTCAGAGGCAGAGTTCTGGTATACATTTAAATAAGCACGTATACAAGTTTGCTGTTCAGATAATCATCCCTTTCCACCTATTTCCTATGCTGCTGATTCTTATTTCTCCTGGAAAAAAAAATACATGGTATATAAATCTAGAGGAAAGAACAGCATTTTAAATTGTTCAGTCCATATGGATGCTTGATGACTCTGAACTACTTGTTCCTGCATACCTGAACTGCATAAAATCAAAGAATATTTAGTCAGATTTATTATCTTCTGCTGCTGTGTTTCTCTATTGAGAAAAGGGCTGAGATTTTTGAGAGATTCTGCATTTTTTAGTAAAATTCTTTTTTAAAATGGTGTTATTAAGAGCATATTGTCTTTATTGAAAGAGCATGACAGTGCTGTCAAAATTTCCAGACAAAACTGGTCTGTAAAACACCTCAGGCAGACCATGAACACATTCGAATCCATTATAATTGAGAGAGTTTATTCCAGTAGCTTTTTTTTTTTTTTTTTTAACATACTGATGGCTTTGACGAAATGGCAAATGCCATAAACCTTACTCAGTGTTTTGGAAGCCAGACCATTTTCATTAAAAGAGAAATGTGTGCTGTTTAGCAGTTTGAAACTTATTAGGGAGTTGCATATACTTTTACAGCAAAAATAACTTAATGCAAAAATAAWTAGTTATTGAATATGATTGTTAATTTTAAATACTGGCTTTCAGTTGGGGAAAATTATCCTGAAATAATTTTCCRTGATAATAAATAACTTTTGGTAGATAAATCAGTTTGTTATTGCAGTGTCAAAAATACCTTTTCATCCTTACAGTATGCATGATGGTAATATGCAATATCCAGACAGCCACAAACATTTTAGTAGTTTTTTAACACATTAACCRTATCAATGCTCTTACATCTAGCAGTTACTACACAGCATGCTGAACTGGCAGAGAGAACTTGCATAGGGAAAAGTAAACTTTGGTAGGAGCCTTAGAACTTTGTTTATTGGTTGCTTCTCAAGAAGCATCTAATTTCTGTAGCTGCTGTGAGGGCTCCAGGTATCACTTCAGATACAGGTCAGACAGGATAATARTATCTGCTGTTCACTACAATAGACTGTAAAAATGGGAGATGTTTTGAGTGTAGCCAGTCAATAATAGTGTAGATAGCTCATTCAGAGAAGTCTGTCCAAACATTTTTCTAGGAACAAACTTTGTTGTTGTTTGTTTGTTGGTGGGGTGTTGTTTGGTTTTTTTTGTGTGTTTTTTGGGGGAGGGGGAATAACTTATGGCTTTTTTTTTTTTTTTTTCCAAGCCACTGCCTGGGGTTCTAGTTACTTGGTGTGCTTGCTTATTCTTTCTGTTCCTAAGATTAGGAATATGATCTCTCATCTTCTGTGCTATATAGGATGCCAATGACACTGTATAGATGCATTTCTTTACTAATCTTTAATTTTTCTTTCTGTGTTCTTGTATATGGATAGACAGTTATTAACTTCCCAAAATGAACAGTTTGTGCTTTAAAAAGTCTAAAATTTGAAGCAATTGTATTTTAAAGATCTTCTTATATATAGCTCTTTTAAAGAGTAACTGTGGCATTCTGACAATGACTGGTTAAAATCATTAAACAGTATGAAATGCTATTTTAATCAGGTTTATTAACTTTATSATAAACTTCATAACTTGTTATTGCAAATGGATTGAAATCACCTAATTAATGGAACATAACAAAATGCTCAAATTTTCCCTAAAAAGTAGTGTGCTAATGTTTTCTTAAATGAATGTTCAAATCATATAGGCCATGTAAAACATGTGTTAAACACATGTTCGCTATACTATTTATAAAACTTTTTCCATAGATTACACCACCTCCCTCACTGTCGGACCCGCTTAAGGAACTGTTTAAACAACAGGAGGTTGTAAGGATGAAACTACGTCTACAGCACAGTATTGAAAGGGTAAGACTAAAGTAACCTTTCTTAATTCCCATTTTTAAACTTCAGGACAAGGGGGGTGTTCTAATGGATAGACTATACTTTACTCAATAAAATAATGCTTTAGAAATAAAGTACTTTCTAAATCTATGAATCAGACAAATATTGCAAAAAGGTAACTATAAATTCAGTATTATGTGGTAATCTAGAGAACTATTATTAGTAGTATACTGAAAGGGCAAGAAGCTTTTTGAATTACATCTTACAGCAGTTAACAGCAAACTCTTCTATGGGCCATGGGGAGTGAGAAGAAAGCTGCGGATTATAGTTCTGAAAGCTGATAATGGTTGTAAGCTGTAGAAATGGTCTTTGAATTTAACTTTTTTTATTTTTTTAAATAAATAAATTTAAGCAACAGTAAAATTCTGTAACTGACAGCTACATTTGTAGTTTGTTTAAATCRGAAGACTCATTTAGCTCTAAGACTAAAATGTTAATATTTACAATATTCTGTTTGTAAACACTGCCTAAACTTATGTTAGAACTACATCTGTAGTCCTTACWGAATTTGAATACAGAATTGGAGAAAATATGCCTGGTTTAAGGGKTTTTTTTCTAGTCACAGATTGCCCAAACATTTTTCCTTGGCAGACTGAGTTCTGATACATTTAGTGTTGTAGGCTAGATTGCTTGTGGACACAAAGACAGGACCCCTTTTTCATGCATAAAATACATTAGGAGCTTCGACGTGGTTTCTACAAGCAGCTGGCTCATGAAAACTCAATGTAGTAGTTTTTGATTAAGTTATTTTTGATGTAGCTTAGAAAATCAGTAGAAGAAATCAAAACTAGGTATAAAATAACAAGCACCGTGAATGTAAACAAGATTCAAGTTCTGACTAAAAAGAGATTARTTGTGACCAAGAAAAGACAACTATTTTTCTATCTTCCTAACTTCTTTTAATCCACTTTGTTTTCTTTTGAAAAAAAAATCAAGCTACTGTGGTGCAGAACAGTAACAAATATATAACTACTTCTGTGTCTTACAAAATTCTGCATATGTTTTGTATTTTTGTTATTTTGCTTGAACGCACTGTTCTTCAAATCCAACTCCATAATCCTATAAGCTAGGTTAGGCCAACTGAGACGATATTTTTTTTYCCTTAAATCAAACAAGAATTTTCATGTATCTGTGGATTTATGAAATTTCTGTGTATTTATTTATTTATTTTTAAAAAAAGTCCAATCACAAAGCATATTTCTACTTCAGTGTGCCTGACTTTACAAGCACATGACAAAAATCTTCATTCAGTTGAGAGTTACAAACCTGTATCTTAATCCTAGGTACCTTATCTCCTACAACTTTTTTTTTTTTAATTCACCTTCTTCATCAACTGGAACTTGTGTCAGGAGCATTAAATGGAAAACGTGGGCCTGACTTTCATCCAACAGTGAAAAACATTTTTTCAGTTCCAAGATTTAGGAAACATTCTTGGTATCAGTAAATAAATATTTTATAATCAGTTGAATAAACAGCCACCACTCCTCCTTTAAGTCCATTTCCTGCATCTTTCAAAAATGTAAGCCAAAAAAAGAAATATTTAAATACATAGACTTTTTATGAATGAAATTGAAATGCTAATTTATGAAATGTATACTTATACATTGATATTTTATTCTATTAGGAAAAGCTTATCGTTTCTAATGAACAAGAAGTTCTACGTGTTCATTATCGAGCAGCAAGAACTCTAGCTAATCAAACACTACCATTCAGTGCCTGCACTGTTCTGCTAGATGCCGAGGTTTATAATGTGCCTCTGGATGCTCAGGTAAAGAGATGTGTTTCGGGGAAAAAAAATCTTCTGTAATCTGACTCAAAGGGAGCATTTGGAGAGAATTCTAGTCTCATGGTGAAACTGTCATTGGAATTAAGATTTTGCACRTTATAGATGGCCATTTTGATTAGGTTTCTTTTTGAGTTTCTTTGCAATGAAAAAAGGATACAGATGCATGTATATGGCTTTTCCATTGTACTGTGTCTATTTTTCCAACACCTACAAAAATGATACAAAAGATAAGATGAGAATACTGCTTTGCTGTGTTTTTGTGAAATCTAATTTAAATCGTAACTACATGTTTATTTTTTTGTTTTTTTTTAAGGAAGCTCACAAACGTAGATCAAACCAAACAAAAACTGTCTGTAGTAACAGTCTGTAGTGTATCATCAGTCCAAAGAAGTGGGATGATTTTTAAAGCTTTGAAATGTTTTGTAGAGATATCTACATAATGCCTTTCTGCTCTCCATAAGATGATCATTAAACTGTTCTATAAGGAGCAGATTACTAGCAGTGAAGGCCTTGAACATAACCGGATAAAAGCATTTTTTTCAAAATCACCTCAAATCTGGGATCTCCTTGTTATTTACATGTTCAATCTTAGCATATAGTTTCTAGTTTAAAATAAAATGGGCAGTATGCTATATAAATCTGCTGCAGCCCTGTGTCTTACAGAATATGGTTTTATGGTATCAGTGTTTTGTGAGCAGGTCTGCTAACAAGAATGGAAACTGCATCTTAACTCATTTTGGTGTCTGTAAGATGCACATAATAGAAGGACTTTGAAATTTGATGTTATGGATGTAATGAAAATGTTGATACATTGAACAGTGGGCATTTTAAAATGAAACACCTACATTTCAGACATACATGGAATTCTACTTTAGTTTGTGAACCCATTATAAGCTTATTATAGCTTATAGTGTTTTCTGAATCTGTGCTATTATGTTTTTCTATCTTTTAAAGAACTAGAGCTATGCAGAACAAGGTGATTGAGCAGAGGTATCATCAGCTTTGTGGAGACTGTATTGTTCTCCCAGTTTTAGCTTTGTACTCACAAATTTTTAAATATTCATTTCCTTAAAAACCCTAAGTGATGGGGCAAAACTGAGATCTTCTCTTTTGTTAACAATTAAAATRCCATTAGTTCTAAGGTTCAGAATGTCTCTGCTTTTTTTGCCCTAACTAAAAGGCAACTTAAAAGATTTTCAGAATTTTAACACACATCTGAGTTAGGTTTATATTTGCATGCTGTTGATGCTTTACAATTGATTTTAAATAAGTTGGTTTTCTATTTGAATTCTGTGAGGGAAAAGGAACTCTTATGAGAGAGTCATTTTTTCCTCAAGTATTGCTGCCATTTTTTACTATTTTACTATTTATTATTTTACACTTAAAATAAGGGGCACACTCCTGCCCTCTCATTACTGCAGCCTGGAACACAAAACCGCTGAAGTAATTTTTCATGGAAGAGAGTAATACTGCACATAATGCTCAGCAGAGTATTAAGTATACTTTTAATTATCACTGAAGCCTGTGTTTTTAAACTACAGACTTGAAAGCGATGCTCTAATTTAAATTTGTTTAATAGGAAGGAAGTGAAYATGTAAGAAATCATTCTCTTGTAGTAATTCGTTCTAACCCTTTCTTGTTGCCCTTCCCTCAGCAAATCTAATTTTATTGTACAATGAAGAAACATCTTCTGAATAACTTTTTTTTCTTTTGAGGCAAATAGCTGAGAAAGATGCGTAAGCAAAGATCACATTTATTTGGCAGGAAAACAACAGTCTCAGTTCTTCTGAGGGATTTCACAGTCTTGCAGGCTTGCCGAGAGAGCTGTTGATGTRCAGACTAAGTAGAGCCTCACAGTCGTGTGGCTGAGAGGCTCAGGTTTTTGGTGGACAGTCAGCTGGGTACAGCTCACCTAAATGGCTACAGTTCAGAATTACAAGATCAGTGTTGTTGAGGGCTCTTTCCAGACAAATCTGAGCTTTCATTTTGGGAATATCTGAATCCTCAAACAGCTGTTTTCTAGACATTTCTGTGGCTGGCCAGCTTTTTATTTTTTCTGTTCTTGCCCATTGTTGTAGTTAATGTGTTCCTGCAGTGTCCAAGAGATTTGGCTTTCTTTTCTAGAAATAACAGGAGCTTGTGCTGTCTAATGATTACTATTTAAATGTTGACATAATCTAGTTTTAAGACCATCTGTAGAGAATCGAGTTTCTCACAGTGGACAAATGTGGTATTCCAGATCCTTAGAAAATAGAGAGGGGTTATATATATATTTTTTAATGGATTTGATTGGCCAGGACAAATAAGTGTCCTCTCTCTTTTAATCTCCTTTGACACATCTTTCATTCCCCAAAAGTCTGAAAAAGCGAGCTAGTTTTTCATGACTGTTTTGTGGTAATTCTTTTTTCTTATTCCTGCCTTTAAATAGTTGTGCAGCCAATTAAGTCAGATTGCTTAATATTTACTAATTAATGTTTTGGGGGATAGAGGGATAGTGTAGTGGTTATCACATTTGCTTTACATGCTGAAGGTCCTGAGTTCAAGCCTCAGTGGAACCAGCACCGGGAAATCTTTGGGAGGTAGGACTAGATGATCTGCAGAGGTCCTTTCCAGCCTTACTCATTCTGTGATATTTCTGTGATATTTTGCTTTTCTCTGAGAGGACATCCATTTGTTACTGGAATAAAAAGCAAACAAAACAAACAAAGCACGGATAGCAATTTTTTGAAAGATCTGCCTTATACTGATTAAGACTTTAAGGCATAAATCTTGAAGCCTCCTACTTTAAATTTTAAAAATAGCTTTAGCTTGAGGGAATCTGAAAATGTTCGTATTTAGTGAGGAGCTGATTGACAGTGGAAGTAGTCGTCAACAGATATGCTTATAGCTTGATACTTAGAGTTTATTTTTCATCTGAAGCACTGTTTATGAATGTCCCACAAAACATGTTTTACAGTATGAAAGTGAATTATCAAATAACTTGGTTTTTAAAAGACTTTTGTTTCTTTGTAGGCTGATGATAGTAAAACATCAGTGAGGGATCGATTTAATGCAAGACAATTTATGTCATGGTTACAGGACGTCGATGATAAGTTTGACAAATTAAAGGTATATTTCTTTGTCTTTTCATATCTCTTAAAAAGAAAAGCCTCTATTGTCACTACAAAGATGGTACTAGATTTAAGTGCAGTATAAATTTTTGTAGCAGTTTTAAGGCCACATACGTCTAGCCAGATTTWAAAAAAAAAAAACTTTTTGTTGATGCCTAATTTAATGGAATAATCTGTGACTTCCTAAACACACAGTGAGGAAATTATTTATTCCCATATAAATGTCTTTCACACTGCTGAAGAGATGCCTAGATATTTTTTCTTTCTTAAACTTTCATTTTTCATACTATTTTTCAAATACTGAAATAACTTATTTTTGAATTTTAAAATAGACATGCCTTTTGATGAGGCAGCAGCATGAAGCAGCAGCTTTAAATGCGGTACAGAGACTGGAGTGGCAGCTTAAACTACAAGAACTTGATCCTGCTACATACAAATCTATCAGCATTTATGAAATTCAGGAGTTTTATGTTCCTCTTGTTGATGTTAATGATGACTTTGAATTGACACCAATATGACGACTAGTATCATCTGTCTCTTTTCTGTTGTACAGCTAGAGACTGATGTGCAATCATACAGAAATGTATTTTTCTTTTAAGACAGGGCACTTAATTTTTTCAGTAATTCAGCTGTCCCTTCAGAAAAATGTTAAACAGTCTTGTTCAAATACAGAGGATGGATACTAATTTGAAAAATCAGTTCCCCAGTAAATAACATTATTTGTATTTTAAAAGTTGTGTATAGTTGTGCGGCTTATTGCTAAAAAAGATGACAAAACATGGTGAGTTAACAGCGCTGGAAGCTGTTAATAACTAAAACAGCCACCGAAAAACAAGTGATACTTAATATGCTATAAACCTTTGTTGTATTATGAAACTTCAGTAACAGTTGAACTCCCACAGAAAAGATGAAAAAGCCTGTGGAAGCAAATATAATATTTGGAGGAAAATAGTCTATTAATCTTATTATATTTTGTAAATTACTGTACAGTTTTCTTTTTGGAAAAAGATGTAATATTGTCTTCATTTTTTAATAATTTATTTTATACATATTGTGCAAATGTAAATAGTCTTGTAATGTTCAAACCTGTATAAAATAGATATTTTAATTTTTTAATTATAAAACTGTTTTTGTCTGTTTTATTGGACCAAAGTTGTAGGGGATTCTCTCTCTCTCTCTCTCTCTCTCTCTCTCTCTCTCTCTCTCTCTCTCTCTCTCTCTCTCTCCCCCCCCCCCCCCCCCCCAAAGTGTAGTGTGTTCCTGTTTGGCAGTTCTTTTTAACAAGGCATGTGTTTGATTTAGCTGCTTGTTTCATCACTGTAACTGTAAAAGAACTGAAACTGAACTGTATTGCATGCTTCACAGAACTCTCAACTCCTTTACTTCAGTAACTGATACCTAAACAATTGTAATATCTACAAGACTATATTTCATATTAGTCTGTAATGCCATACCTATGACTTACTATACTAAAAATATTTTTGTGTAAAACATTAAAAAGAAAAAAAAAACTCTTATATGGTGGTCTCGTAATAGAGCCTATTTTTTTCCAACAAAATGCCTTTGAATGAAAATTCTTAAATTGTATATTGTCTATTTTAATATTAATCTATGGAAGGATATGTAAATAGTTGTAAATATAATGTTTAATAAATTTTATTGGTCACATTATTAGTTGGAATTTCTTAATATTGTAACACTTGATTTATCAAATTTTATCATTCCTGCTATAGGGAATATGTAAAGAGGGTCAACTGAAACCCACAAATTCCTGCGTTACAAAATTTAATACTTCTTAATCCTTAGTATTGTTAATGAGCAGGCAGTTAATTATTTATTAGTGGAAGGTTATAGATATTCATGAAAAGATTTGTTACCATCTAGGCCATAAAATATTCAAGAATGCTTGGGATCCGATTTCAGTGAAATTACATCTGAAAGAAACGGGGCTTGTGCAAGAGACCTTTACCTGGAAAAGAGATTTATAGTACTTGGTTTGAACTGATTTGTAATTATTTGATGAACTACTACAGGACACTATTCCGTATGCTTATATGAATGCCCAGTGTACCTTTCTTGTGATGGAGAGCAAACAAGCATTAGACAAGAGACTGTAAGGACAGTGTTACTTTCCCATGTGCACATKTTTGCTAGTTAGAGTCAAGAGTAAAGTAATAGCTACTCAAACACGCTAAAGCTGGATAAAGCACCGATTAATGTGTAATTCCTGCCCTGTACTACCTTTTATTCACCCCACACACRCTTTTGTTAGGTACTGGAGGAGGAGGAAGTTGATGTTGCTTTTACAAAGGAGTGCCTTACTGATACCACTCAAAATTGAAAATGTATTGAGGAACATACCTCCAGAAGAGTATTACATTTGTAGCAGTTAAATTTGAAAATAATACAGATAGCTGTAGGTGGAGAAGCCCTTTAAAAGAATGGAAAAAAATGGATAGAGCTGCAAGGTGCTTCAAAAATAGTAAATGGGCACAACTTCACTGCTTCCAAATATTTAGTCTAATAAGAAGTAAACATGCATATCTGGAAGAACTTACACAGACTTTTTGAAATGTGGGTTGGGTTATGAATACTTCAATTATTTTGTTTAAAAAAAAAAAGATGGATTGGGTTGCAGAGTGTTGGTTGCCTTCGGCAAGGGGTGGTGGCAGTGGGTGAGCGCAAAAACAACAAAAAAAAGGTGGGATGGAGACAATCAGGTAGACCTGTCGCTGGAGCTTGGTTTGGAAGCAGTAATTACACAGGGGTGCCGCAGTACGCAGACGTAAAAGGTGCTCGCAAAGAGCAAGGATGTACGAGAACAGTGCTGTGAAAACCGGTGCCCCGCGCGGGTCACAGCCTTGCAGGGCAGCACAAGCCAAAGGGGAAAGAAAGTTCATGGTCGAGAGGGATCTGAACCCAGGCTTTGCTCCAGTAATGTATTTTCTCACGTTTACTTTGTGGGGTGATGTTGAATCCATGTGTACTTCCATCGACAAAGTGGTGCAAGAGTGGAGGGAGGAGGAGGTGGAATGGGTTCAGACTGATTATTTATTGGGGAGAAGGCCTCGTTTCTGCTGTCTTCGGGGAAACTGTTCGTATCCCTGGGTGGTTCTGCTAGGGATCAAGCTCTTCACGCGGGTCCCTCTGAGCTCGGCACGGGGGAGGAYAAACCACCAACGCAAGGACGTTTCCGAGGCAGATGTCGGCCCGCAGAAGACTGCCGCCGCCAGGCTCAGCCAGCGGCGAAACGCCGCGGCACCCGCCGCCGCCGCC
>NW_028186734.1:10718-40356 GCF_003343005.1 Rhea americana | reverse complement strand
CCGCGGCGCCCCCGGGGCGGGCAGGGGCGGGGGGCGCCATGTTGGCGGCGTGCTTCGGGGCCGCCGCCTGAAGCGGCGCGGGCTGGGGGGCTCGGCTGAGGTGCGCTGGGTTTGGGGGCGTTATCCCCTACCCACCCCGGTGCCCCAGCGTGTGCGAGCCGGCGTGAGGCTCTGCAGAGAGGAGACGTACGGGAACGGGGGCTCGTCCAACCGTCGGGGGGGCCCTGCGAGGCGCGGCGCGAGGTGACTGAGCTACAGGTGGTTACGGGAGAGGACGGGCAGAGAGGTTGTGCGCTGAGGGAGAGAGGAGCAGCAAATAAAAACGCTCGGGAAGAAGGAGGAGGAACAACAAAGCAAACGTGTTACGGTGAGAGGTGGGAATCCGAGGGAGCAGCGAGCGGTCAGTCCCTCGTTCCCCTACGCCGGGTTAATCTAACGCTAGCAGGGTGTTCACAGGAGCGGCCCCTTTCCAGCTGGGTTTTCAGGAACCTTTTACATAACAGACTGACGTTGAAACAACATGGTGCAGTGCTGAAACACGTCTTAATCACTGGTCTGTCGAAGCAGAAGGCTTGCCTTGGCCTTCCTCCGGCTGCGAGTTAACACCGCCTGGATCTTGTGCTGGACCGTTTGTAGTTTTCTAAGGAAAACTTCTTGCACTGCAGTAGCAGAGAAAGCGAGTGATGCTCTTGCGTGAGGAAGGATCCCGTGTTCTTCGTGCGTGCYGCTGGGTGTTACGGTGGAGGTCCTGCGCGGGTACTGACCACRGCTGTCTGAGCGTGGAGAGATTCAAAAGCATTTAATGACCGTTATAAGAAATACTTATTTAAAACTGACATTACGTATCCAGATGGTRTTTTATTTACATGTTGGCTAGGTTTTCTTTTTTGATTTTTTTTTCCATGTTACAATGTTGCTAATTGACGTTTTTTTTTAGGGGGTGGGGGGGAGTTTGTAAAGTGGAAAAATATTTCTAGATGCTGAAAGAAAAGAATCCAGTGCTCCATTAGCACTTTTTTTCCTTCTGTGAGAACACTACAGGCTCACTGTAAGTTTGCCCAAACATGGGCTCCCTTTTACAATATATTGGTACAGTGCCTAGTGCAGCAGGGTCTTGTCTTCTCTTTTCGACTAGGTTCACATGCTAAATACAAGTAATAAATAGCTGACACTACAGTAATCATCCTGTATTTGTAACAAGTACCACCTGCCAGGATGGTGAATTTTCCTGAATGGAAAAAGCCAAAAAGCTTTGAACAAATCTAATTCTTCCCTCTGAAGTAACAGATGTTTGTGTCCTGTTGACTTCAGTTGCTTGCATGACTCTATAATTACATCRTTTAAAGTCTGTAGTACTGTTTTTAATGTTGGTATCTGTATTCTAAAAAGTTCACAAGTTCACAACAAGTTGATAATTGAAAACCTRTAGGCATCTTACTGTCGATATGAAAACTTTTTTTTAATTGTCAATGCTGATAATATATCATATTAGATGATGTGAACTACGCACTGTTCATCTTAGTTCATTGCTTTTTTAATCTGAGGGTGCAAATTTCAAATAAATGACTTTGCTGTGGGAAGGAGGGGTTGGGCTTTTTGTTAAGCACCCAAATTTTACTTAATTTTTCTGCCCAAAATGTGAACCTATTTTGAAGGACTCACAAGGGGAGGGGAATAGGATTTAACTTTTGCTGTAGTAGGCTTTTCAGTTGCTGGTTTTTATTTCAGTGCTGGCTGAAGTACTTGTGAAAATTGCTCACCTGCAGGAAACATGAGGTCACAGCACGTCGCAGTGCCCACAGTAACTGCCCTTCTATTCTTGCTATCGATCCAGTCTTCAACAGGCTGCAATAARGCGCTCTGTGCTAGCGATGTCAGTAAATGTCTGATACAGGTATGAGTAGTATTTCTTTCATTTGCTTTTAAGTTTTTCAAAAACAGTTCCTAAGTTATGTCTTGAAAATACTCAGTGATAGAATTAACCTGTATTTAAGATCTAAGACGTTCATTATGGACCCTTGCACATGTAATGCAGATTAACAGCCATGTTATAGATAATACTAAGTGCATGTGTATATGTGCATGTTTGGGGTTTTTTATTTTCTTTTTTTTTTAATGGAAACAGTTTCAAGTCAAGGATTATGATTTTTTGGATTATTGTTATAAGCAAGTACTAGTCATGCTGTTGGTTTTCAATATCTTTCTTCTTTATTGGTAGTATTATGAATAGACCTTATAATTTCAACTGTTCCTTTTTTTCAGAAAGGTTTATGAAAGACAGGCAGTGTTCCTCAAAGATACCTGTAATACCATACCTTCAAATGTGCTTACTAAGTTCCCTTATCTGTCAGATCCTTAACTTGCCATCTATTCAGTTCCCTAAATCTCTTGGCCCAGGCAGAGGGTCAGTAATTGGTGTCTGATGCTCCCCATAATAAAACATTTGTATGGTAGATAAAAAGATGCTTAAAAACTCACAAGAAAAAGAGTAGCTAACACCAGGATGGACTTAACTTCTCTTAGAGTCCCAAGGCACRTCTGGAAAAAGATGAATCTCGGTTTTGATCAGATACTGTGAGCACCTATGGCTGCTCACAGTAATGACCCAGCTCAGAAAGCATATAGATTTACCTTTAAAAAGAAAAAAGACTTTTCATTTGAACTACTAAACTGTGATGTCYAGCTGCTGCTTTTGACTGTGTGTATGTCTACACAGTTAAAGAAACAGACTGAGACTAGCTTACATATCTTTTAGTAACAGTTAAGAGGTAWAGCGTGCAGTTGAACAAAAGCTTCTTTTTTAGCAGGATTGCAGGCAGTTCTGGTAACTGCCAAATCTTTATTTACTAAAGGTACTTTGAGGTTGTTCTTTGATTTCAGATTGAAGAAAGCAGCCTTCATGTAGTCAGTTGCAGCTTCTTTAAAAGAAACTGTTCTTTGCTGCCTCTCTGTAGATTAGAAACATGAAAGCAGAGCCATTGCTAAAAAAAGAAAAAAAAAATTGCTGCTTGTGCTACCTCAGCCCTTGTCCCTGGAATTGCTAATTATGGTAGCTTTTGCCTTTTTTTTTTTTTCCCCCAAGGTAACGACAGCCTTTTTGGTAATGGGCATCATGTGATATGATGGACTACCATGCTTTTCAGTTCCTTTCTATTGCATTTTTCTGTATCACCAGCTGGCTTGAAACCTTTAAAAAGTAAGGTGCCAGATACGTCATTGGATTACAAGGCACTTGAATAACCAGTGCAGTGATATAGCTGTGTTGACAAGTATTTAGAGAAGAAAGCTTTTGGATGCTGTCTTGGAATGGGGTTGAGGGGGCAATAGGGAAGTTTATATATATATATATAATTTTTTATTTTCTGCCACTGATGGAGGGAGTCCACCATCCATGGAAGGACAGACCTTCTGTCCTAAGTATTCACTTCCAATGTATCAGAGTCAAGTTTGAGAGACCTAGCATTTAAACTTTTTCACCTAGTCTGAATATTAGAATAGAGGTGGGAATATTGGATGAGAATAAGATAGCTGAGGTTCAGTGCTGCTTGGATTTGGCTAACACAGCTCAGCTGTGTATGGATTAAGTTAGTGTCTCTGTAGTGACACAGTCCTGTGCATGCAAAGAGATAGCTGTACTGCTTTGTTACAGATCTGTTCTCTCATTTTATACAGGTGACACGGAATCCTTTTTTAATGTATTCCCCTAAAATCAAAATTATATGCAGTTCTCTAAGGCCATAAGATTACACATTGACTATTTGAATTGTGCACTATTACATGGGAATACTGAAGTTGTTCATTTTCACAGTCTGGCAACTTTCTTCTTATGAACAGGCTTGACATACCAGTCGGTATTCATTCGTTATAGAAGAACAGATCAGGTCAGACTAGTCTGACTGTGGGTATAAAGACTCCTAAAGCCTTAACTTAAAGGGGTTAAGCTATCATCATCTTTCTTCTTTCAGTGTTGTGGTATAAGCACTGCAGTGCTGTGTGAAGTTTATGCTATTTCTTGTATAGGTATACACARTACATCCTAGTAATTTTTTTCTCCTCTAAACTCTTCTGGAGAAATCTGACCCTGAAAATAAAATACTCTGTTGACTGAGTTTGCTTGACTAAACCTCACATTTTTTTTCCCCTAACCTATTTTTATAGTTATTCTAGTTTGGCAAAATCCATTGCCTGAAACCAAAATAATGGCGAACAGAATGTGAATGTTTGTGATCTACACGCAGAAAGTGAGGCTGCTGGTTTTGGAGAAATAAAGCAAAAGACCTCAAAGACCTGTACACTCTTAAAGAGTGTACAGTTAACATAAATGTTTTTGCCGTCATGGCTAAAAGTCGGTACAGTCATTACTGCCACTCCTTATGAGCTGCTTTCTGCTTAAGGGTGGTCCCTACATAAATATTTATTTTGTTAGATCCAGAACAGAGCATGAGATCAACAACTTGCATGCACTCTGCTTTCCTTTYACATCTCAAGGTCTCTAGCTTTATGGTGCTCTTGTATGCTTAGGTTTTGTGTTTCTCTAAGGAAAAATCTGTAAGAAAATAGGTTGGGCATTTCCCTAAATGAGCTTAGTGTTTGCAAAAACATTTGATTTCCTATTACTGTTGAAGGAATTGTGGATGTGACTTGAAAGTGTAAGGAGAACGAGCCCACAAAATCAGTTCCCTTCAAGGCTTTGGTGTAGCTCCTTCCTATGTCTCTGGGATTAGGGGATTGAAGCTGACAGCTGACTGTCACCTTGCTTTTCAGGTAGGTTATTGCGTCCTGGTTGTACATGGCATGTRTATTTCAGTATTTGTTCGAGAATATCTGTTGTTGACTTGCAACACATGGGTTGTTTTGATGTTTCCACCTGTAGAGAGATGAGAATGGCAGTTTTGTTAGCTGGGTGGAGTGGAAGTGTATTGTGTCCCTGCAACATGGAGGAAGTCCGTGAAAGCAGAAACTTCTGGGATGGGATGTTCCCACGATTGTTCTTGGCAAGCAGATGATGAGGCAAGTTCCAGGCTGGCTCTGGAGGTGCAGAGCTATCTGTAGTAGTATGAATTGGGTGATATGCACATCTGGTGTTGAAATCCTAGCTTCATCGTCTGATCTGGAACAATAAATATTCCCTTCCTCCCTGCTTCTGTGTTATAGCTACTGGTAATGTGAAAGACATGTCTCATTGATACCTCTTTCGGTAAAATCTGCCAAAGATTAAGCAGATACATACAGTTAGTTAAACTCAATATTGAAATGCAAGGCTCTTTAAAATATTGCTGTAGGTAGGAAACAAACAATGCTATAGTTCAAGCATGGATTTTGGATCCTTGCAAAGAGGGGATTGTTTTCTGAAAAATGCAGTTTTTTCTTTGTAACATCATGTGCTTGTAATAACCTTGCTTAGTGCTGTTTCATTCTGGATAAAATCTCTCACCTTTATCTTCACCTCCTGTTCATCTTGTGTGCAAACTTGTAGGTCCACTTGAAAGGATTTCCAAGACTTCTTTCAG
Organism: Rhea americana; assembly: GCF_003343005.1. Lineage (NCBI taxonomy): Eukaryota > Metazoa > Chordata > Aves > Rheiformes > Rheidae > Rhea > Rhea americana. The sequence continues at coordinate 34,846 of NW_028186734.1, read as the reverse complement.
CCTTGTGGTATGCTGTAAGCACTACTTTTTTTACTTYGGGGCTTAGGTATCTAAAAATTACTTTTAGTATGTATTTTGTAGCTGTAGTACATAACACATTTGGTTTAACAAAATAGTTCAGTCTGGTTTGCTTCCAGGAGATTTTCTGTTATTAAACTGCTCTAGGAAAAAAAACACCAGCTCTTTTTTGCTTCCACTACTCCCCCTCCCTCCAGTTTACAAAGATGTTGCCAGTGTCTTCAGGTCCTGTTTCTCGCTGCACTAAGAAAATGGTTTGTGTCATTTCAAGAAAGCTTTGAAAAAATGCAGGTRTTAAATACCTTGCAAAAAGCTTTATTTGCTTTCTGGAGCAGAAGTGTCTTTATTGTATGAACACGTTTGCTCTCTATTTAATGCTCTATTTTTAAACTAGGAGGCTTATTCTTGCCTAGCAAAAAAACATTTTCTGATGCACCTTCAGTAGTTCAGCTTGGGTAGTTGCCAGGTTGACTTATGAGTAATATTTTCTTCCACGGACGCCTCACCACCTCCAGCTATCAACAAGGAGCATTTCTCATTCTGCTTCACTTCACCCACGTCTCATGTAAGCATTCTTTTAAAAAAATGTATCCTGTACAAGTATCCAATGTGGATGAGTCAGTCAGAAGAACTCAAAAGTGGTTAAGGAAACCATATACTTATAAACACATACATGGAAAAACATACAGTTATTGCTCTAAAGTCAAACTCTGAGAAGGAGGAGTTGAACAACTGCACGAAAGACTAATTAGATTGCTCTCTTCCATCCTCCTCTCCCAACTGGCAGAAAAAAAAGTCAAGTTACAATGCTCATGAAACCTTCCTATAAAGGTTTGATAGAACACTAGTAGGTGTAGTGATACTATCCCAAGATCATGCTTACAAGTATAAACACTAAGCAGAATTTTTTTCCCTTAAGTTGCAAATGTGAAATTTAGGGTTACATTTAATTCCGTGCCAATATTTTCCTGCCTTAGGCTCACATAGTGCAACCTATAAACTAAGTCAAATTCAGTGAATCTTATGGCTTTGATTCATAATTACATTTAATGGCTTATGGAGAATAGCCTCCTCCCACATACTGACTTGTCAGTGTTGCAGTGTTTTTATTATATTCTACCTTGTTTGCCCTGTTTTATTATTGAAAAACAAATATATAGGAGATTTTTAATGTTAATACATATTATACTCTGGCCAAGGTAATAATRCTTTACTCGTCGTTTTTAAAGTTGTTTTATTCAGGACCTTTATTCTCAAGWCTGACACAATATGTTTATCAAACAGTAAAATAAATATTTTAGAAATGCGTCATTCATTCACATAAGTCATCTTTCTAAGTTTGTGGTGTTTCCTCTTATGGAACACTTTGTTTATCTTATTAATGAGCCTGTCCTTCATCTTTCATTTGGAAACARCATAGCAATAGGTGGCATTAAGAAACTTCAGGAATTAAAAAGTAAAAAAGGTGCAGTAGTTTTCCYCTCTGTAAATAGCACTTCAAGACTTACTACAACAGCGTGTTGCAGAAGTGCATGTGGAAAGCAGAGGTTCATGCTCAGTCACTCTGCGGTGCAAACTATTCAGAGTAACCTAGGCTGGCAATAGCATTTCTCCAGCATTACCCCAGCACACACAACAGTTTGTAAATCTTGTGCTTATGCTGACTTTCTTGTCTAAGATGAAGTACACAAGGAAAAAAGATGGAGTAATGAATTTCTCCTATATGGATGCATTGTAGTATRTCTGTAGCAAATTTGGAGGTTTGTTTCGTTTTAGCTCTAGGAGCTTTTTAACTGGGGAGCCCTGAAATTTCATTCACTGTATTTTTAAACCTTGGCCCCAGAAGCACCTTACAGTGGCCTCACYGTCTTAAATGCATTCTTCATTCTTTCTTGTACCAGCATGATGATCCCTTTGCACTGAACAGAGCATGAACATTTGTGGCAGAATGAAGAGAGAATGACAGTCGTACAAGTTTAAATTCACCTATCTGCTTTGCCTTTGCTAGCAAAAGAGCTTTGCAAGTTTGGTGTAGAAGTGCCTCCTGCGGAAACTTTTTAGCTCTGTTGGTTAGAGTGTGGTGCTAATAATGCCAAGGTTGTGGGTTTGATCCCTATATGKGCCACTCGTTTGAGGGCTGGACTGGTGATCTTCAGAGGTCYCTTTCAACCTTACCAWTTCTATGAAAGCATCTMTGAAATTCTTCTCTGCCTAATATTTTTTAACAATGACAGGCAAAGGCTTATTTAAAAGTGGGGTGTTCACTCTCTCAGCTTCTTTCCAAGACACTAGAGAAAGATTTCCTTTCATTTAAGTTAGTAGCTGATGTTTGTGTCTGGTTTTAATGAGTGGGGTCTTGAAYCAGCTGTGGTTACATAAGATGGAGCCTTCAATGGCTATTCCAGGTTAGAAGAATTTCATACTGAACCATCTTCCTTTTCTTCTCTCCTGTTCTACTGGATGAGAGAACTGAAGTGGATTTCTCTCCTTTTAAGCCAGATGAGTTTTTCCAATCTGTTCCATAGCACAGATGTACAAATGACTATTCCAGTAAAATTGATGGTGGAAAGGATCCCATAATCAGTGTTTTCACTAAAGCCAGTGTCCAGCAAGAGCATTCTCAGATATTTTTTGAGAAATAAATTTAATGGAATCTTTAATAAGAGTTTGTTTTCTTATCAACTGTTTGCAACATGACAGTCAAACAGATGCCATCAAAACCAAATTCTTTGGCAATATAGCTAAAAGTTACTTCTCAACTGTTCAAATTTTGCACTATGGTGTGATCCAAGCCAGTGTGCTGTTGCTAAGTAGCTACAGTCTTTCAGTTGAACTGGAATTACTGCAATGTATTTGTGAGCTACAGAGGGAGGTAGATCACCTGGTTTTCAAACTTCCTTCATACATGTAGGGAATTTGCATGCTTCAAAGTTAGCAAGTGTCTACCTTCATCAGGGCTGCCAAGCCAGTGCCTCCAGATTTGGGTAGTCTGAAGAAAAAGTTTTGAATGTTCTTGCTTTCATGCTTTTTCTGGCATACTAGCTTAGTAACTGCAATAAAAATGCATATGCCTCCCATTTCTGCTTTCTAGAGGCTACAGAAGTCTTGGAAATATCCCAAGATGTTGTTTTTCTTAATAGCAAAAATGAATCAGCTGGACTGCTAGGCTAAAAAAAAAAATGTGGTCACTAATATTTAAAATAAAGACCAATGARGTGATTGTAATAGTCCAGATTTCACCTGGTTAATGACATGGTAATCAACKGCTAATTTTGTCTCTGAGACAWAAACTCTTTTTGAACTGTCACCTTAGTGAAACTCTATGCAGCACCCACTGTATGGAGGTTTCTAACTGTAAAGTACATCAGCAACAAACTTTCAAAGTTAGGCAAAATCTTGTGTTCATATGACTTCACCAACTAAGTTTATTTTAGAAACCATGCATAGGTGTGACGGTAGACATTGCATGTCTTCATAAATACACACATGTTGCTTATAGTAACTTTTTTTAGCTAAATTATAACTTATGCATACTATTTATATACAAAGAAACACCCATCTTTAAATGTCCTTTTGTGATAGGAAAAAACATTCAAAGAACCTGTAGATTAAGGAGTGAACAGTTTTCATACAATAGAATAGGATTTAAAAAAAATTTTTGAGTGTTGTTAGATGAGTTCAGATTTGTTTTTAGAATCTCACCTTTAAAAAAGTTTGCAAATGTTCTTTTGTAAACTAGGACTGATTCTTTGGCTAGAACTATTCTACTATTTATTCACTATGTTAGTATATTAAGCTTTTTTAATACCATAATTTGAGTTATGGCTTGAGGAAAAACTGCTCTGCTTTATTTTACACCTGGGATTGTTGTGGTGTAAYGAATTTATGTTGTTTTCAGGAGCTGTGCCAGTGCCGCCCTGGGGAAGGGAACTGTTCCTGCTGTAAGGAGTGCATGCTCTGTCTAGGCACACTTTGGGATGAGTGCTGTGACTGTGTTGGTAAGTTTGTGTTTATTTGATTTCAGATTTTTTAATTGCTTCCTCCTGCCACATGTTGAACTTTCAGTCTTATTATAGAAGTAACACATCAGAATAGAATCTGTGCTTTTAAACATCTTAGAACTCATTCTCTGGATGCTGAACAAACTAGTGTGAGGAACAAAATATTAGGAGGCCCTGTCTACTTTATGGTGGTGGTTGTGATAGTCCAGATTTCTCCTGGTTAATGACATGGTAATCAACTGCTAATTTTGTCTCTGAGACATAAACTCTTTTTGAACTGTCACCTTAGTGAAACTATGCAGCACCCATTGTATGGAGGTTTCTAACTGTAAAGTACATCAGCAAATACCATGAGGTGACAATTTTAGGTTTGAGTTTYTTTGTGAATCCTTGGGACTAGCAGTAGATATGCATGGCCCAACATTTTCAACAAACTTTTTTTTTAATAAAACGAACTCTTTCTAGAGGATAAGAAAGAGGTATGCCAGTTGTTACTGTAAGATCAGATGACAGTCTTGACCAGAAGAGCGGTGTTACTAACATAGTGTTCAGAGCGCCAGAATTTCTGCAAGTGAGTGCTGCCCCTGCTTCAGGAGGACGTATTCTAGTTCCATCTCACTTTAAGCATCTGTATCAAAAGTTTCATCATCCTGGGACTGCTGGAAGGGTTCCTCTGCTGCTATTCAAAATCTTTCTGGCTTCCATGAAATGGATACATCTCAATTGTTGTACCTGCACTCAGCTTCTCAGTCTGGTTGGTTTTTTTTCTCTGAATTCGCACTGATGGTTACCTTCAAAATGTTCTTTTTCAGAGCAGTTCATTGCTTCCCCTGTTCCATAGTAACGTGAATATTTTCTGACATTCTGTTCTGACTAGTTTGCTTGTACTTTATTCTCTCTGTCAGCGGTGGAGAGGTGTGCTCCTGTGSAGGTGTGATTCTTCGAAATGGCATAAAGTATTTCTACCTCTGCACCTGCATAGGCTATACATTTAGAACTAGGTCTTAGAGTTTGTTTTTTCTATTTGATCTTAACTTTTTTCAGTGGTCTCCTTGCACAGTAAATTTTTTTTCCCATTTTTTTTAACCCTTCCAATGTCTGCTTAATTTTTGTAATATAATAGTGAATGTGCTGTTGGCATGTTCAGTCATGGGACAGGGAATGGAATAGCAGATTATTTCTCTAGTTCAGAACCATTACCTGCTGTAGAAAGCAAGCTTTATTATGCAAATATTCTCTAGAGAGAGGAAGACTCTAGTTCTTGGGATTATGAAGAAAAAGAACCAAGTCCAAACAMAGGTTTAATTCTAAATCTGCACATTGTTCCCTGTTCTGCAGCTGTTTTGAATAGCCAGGAGATGAGTTAACAAGGCTTTGGTTTAAGTTTCCAGTATTAATTAAGCTAAAACATCTCTTAATAGTTTTGTCAATGCCTCAGTTCCAGTTGGTTCTGTGTTGCTCCTGTGTGAACATTGGTGGAAACAATAGGAACTGGAGAGCACAGATTGAGAAGGAATTTTTCTTTAATGTAGAGTCAGGGATGAGATATTTCCCTGTCGTTCTTGCTGAGGCTGAATATGTCTTGTTCAAATAAGAAAATGGGAGTGCAAGACATCCACTGCTTCTTAGGAGTAGAGTTCTTTGCTAATACTTGAGCTGATAGATAAGTCTTTTTTATAAACTGATCAAGTCTAATGTAAAGGTAGACAGATTGTCTTGTCTTTCAGGTCATGTCTGTTCTAAGATTAGGAGTTCACTTCTGTCCTCCAGCACAAACTTTACTTAAGGTCAGTTGATGCCATTTGTTTTGTGTGAACATGCTCTTCCGTCTCTGACAGGGACAAAGGCACTGGAAGAGGGAGAACAACAACAGGTTCCTCTTTCTTTTGTTTTTCTAAGCTATGTTTAATCAAGCTTTTCTACTCCCTACATGTAAAGAGTTTTCTACTCCCATTCAGTAGCCTATTCTGCATCTTCTCATCCGTGCCCAAGAAAGATAGCGTACAGTTCTGTGTGCTGGCTAGAATCACTGTGGCGAGAACTGTAGTGTTGGAAGGGATCTTGGATTTTCGATAATAATCTATAGTAAGAGAGAGGGGTAAGAGGAGGAGCGGAAAGAAAGAAAAGATTCCTAAATAGAAAGGAATATTATATGAGTTTTTACAACTTGAATACATCTGTGTTTCTYCTAGTTACAGGAGACCCAGCCCTAGCATAGTGGCATAGTTACCTTTTAAATGCTGATTGTCARTTATTGCCTTAAATCATTGGTTTACAATAACAGTAATGTGGACATGTTTGTTCTTTACCAGTTGCTCATATGCTGAGATTTTATTTTATTTTTTATTTTGTCCAAAACTGTGATATTATAATCAAATATTAAAACACTTTGTAAATGGTAAGAGTGAAGGATCTTTGTGGAATGAGTAGTTACCTGTTAAACTAAGAGAAATGGTTTCTTGATAGCATCTTAATGTATTATTTTTCTGTTGGATTGGTATGTACACAGACTGTACACATCCTGCAATATTTCGGTAAACATTCTTGATAATTTTTTTTTCTGTGTGTTCTTTTTTATTGGTGAAAAACGTATTCTGAATCCAAGCTGACAGATGCAACCTCTATAAAACTTYGCTGGTTTATGCTTCGCAACCTTAATACAGTGACATCCAATAAACTTTCTGTTGATGTGTCTGTACCAAGCTCTTACCCAATTGGGTATCTTCCTAATGACAATTTTGTTTGACTGCTTTTTTTTAYAGTTGTATTGTGAATATTCTAAGTACTTATTAAAAGGTAATAATGCAGTGATAGAAATTTGTTATAAAAGCAATGAGTCCAGGACCATTTGTGAAGAATGAACTGCTTTCAGAGGGGTAGCAAGAGAATTATCTGTGGTAGGAAGTTTGCTTAAGTGGAATTATTTTTTTTAGTGGGATCTGATGCTCTTTGGGGGAGAAGCTAACTGCTTGCTTGAGATATGCCAGATCTCATGCTGAAAGCATCGTGGGCAAAATTCACTCTTGCTTTGTTCATTACAAAAATTATACCTACTTAAATTGAAAAGCTTTTTGGTATACGGTTCTAGTTAAATCCACTCTCTGAAGCTGGAGTCCTAATGCATCTACAAGGCAGGAAATGCCTTTTTTTTTTTTTTTTTTTTTTTTNTAACCTGTGCAGTTAGATCTTGAATATGTATATCCCATTATTGCTCTCACACAAGCAGCTCTAAGAATTGRTGTACTTGGCAGCTGTAGCTCTCTAAAACTGTATCTGTAAAACTCCTCAAAATCGTATCCAGATATACATGAGGAAAATGGATTTSTCTCTCTCCTGCCAGGTGACTTCTAGTAGTGTTTTATCACTTTTGAGTTTAAATACCTATACAGACATAACTTTTCACTTAAACTTGATAGTTCCATGTTCAGATTAAATGAAGGTACCCTTCAGTTTCACTACTAGTAATAAATTGTAGTGTTTATATTGTTGATGAAAAACTGGCATCCTCATTGCATATCACCAAAAGATTTTGCAGGAAGTGGCAAAGAGGATTATAATAAAGGACAAAAAAGATACCACAAAAGATGTTGAAAAATGAGGAAGAGGTATGTGCATTGCTGAAGCAGATGAAATTGAATACTTGAATTATGATCAAAAGTTTCATGTACCTCAGGATTTGTCTAGATGCTATCTTTGTTCAGTCATAAGCTTTATTTCAGATTTATTCTAGTATTGTTTATACTGTGCTTTGTCTCTTTTCCTTGGGGGAAACAAACCTTTAATTGAACTTCTCATACTCTTAACTGAAATCCTAGCATAAAAAAGGAGATGAAATGCTATGTAGAAGAGGTTTTCTTGTGAATTCACAGTTTGCATGTGTGTTTTCTACAGTTCTGAAACCTACCGTATTGGAAGCTAGTCCTACTTAGTCAGTGGTTTCTGCTATTGAGTTCAGAGTGGCATTTGTGTGAAAGAGTTCTGCTTTGCTTAACAAGAAACAATTTAGTTTTTTAAGTRTTCTCACATGTTTGAAGAAGAGTTTAGGAGTTTTGTGTAACTTACCRTTGTTTCATTCCTCTGCAGGTATGTGCAATCCTCGCAATTACAGTGATACACCTCCAACATCCAAGAGCACTGTAGAGGAGTTGCATGAACCAATTCCTTCACTTTTCCGGGCACTCACAGAAGGGGATACTCAGCTGAACTGGAATATTGTTTCCTTCCCTGTAGCAGAGGAACTGTCACATCATGAGAACCTAGTTTCCTTTTTAGAAACAGTGAACCAGCCACAGCATCAGAATGTCTCTGTTCCAAGCAACAATGTCCATGCACCTTACTCTAGTGACAAAGGTAACAAGTATAGTGTCTAAATTTCTAGTATKTCCTCATCTCTTCTAGCAGGAGCCTTCTCAATGTGTTTTCTGTGCTCACCTTTTCTTTTCCCAGATAAGATGTGTGAAAAGTTCAGTCTAAGTTTGAATGTGACGTAACAAAAGGAGTGAAGCAAAAGTACTGAGGAACAGGGAAGATGCTGTTGAAGTCTCTGATTATCTGGGCACTGAGCTACTTGAGTTTGCCATCTCTAAAATTCTTCCTGCAGCATGRTGGCATCTGTTCATGTTATTTTACATGCACGCACTAACAGTATATGCTCCTTGAATCTGAAGCAGTCACCTATGTCTTAGGAAACAGGACAGATCAGAAAGTGAATCCAAATCACGTATCAGTGCAGAGCTAGGCAAATGAAATGCATGACTTTAGAGATTTGAGAAAACAACGTGCCATAAACCACTACATCTGGAATAGATGTTTAACTCTTGGTTCTGAGCTGGCATAACTTGAACTCTTTAGAATGATGGTTTGTAGCAAATCTAGGATTAGTAGTAAAACTAAGCAAGTAGCAGGGTCACTCTTGATGTTGAGGAGGGAAATCAGAATCTTAAAAATAAGTAATTTGGGGGGAGTTTTTCCAAGATATGGATTCATTCCCCTTATTTTCACTTCTAGTGACAGACTTCAGAGTATTGTTAGCTGGAGAGTAAAAATGAGATACTTGAGTTAGTGACAACAGTGTGATAAGGAAAGTTCTCTCTGCTTCTTGATTTCCATCCTATACCTGAAATGTCTTTCTCTGAAAATCTTTACATCAAATTCAGAAGAATATCAAAAGCAATTCTTGGTAAAACTGCTGCTGAACTGGAAAAAGAGCATCTGATTTGTTTTATTATAGTATAATTAATGCTGTACTTCCCTTCCCAATGTGCATTTTTAATGTTAGTAATGCTGTATGTTGCTGCTGTGATGGCTTTTTTATCTTATCCATGAAAGATRCACTAATTGATGGGCGTATTGTTTTTCCATACCATTGTGAACCTTTGACCTAATTGCATGTCAGAGTAAGGCTGCTGTTGATTAAATGAAACTGTAGTGGCAACATTTCTAATTTCCTTTGGTTAAGGCATGTTGGAAAAATAAATTAATTCCAGAACTAGGAAACCAGATGGTCCAGAAAACATCTCATTCATATGTCTTTGACATTATTAAAATGGTTGCTCTCCATTATGAGAATGATGCAGAGAGCCATGTTAAAAGGCAAGCCACAGAAAGCCATGTGTGCAAACAGCACAGTATTTAAAGATGTAAATTATACTTAGAAAAAAAAGTTATAGTTGGAACAGTCTTGAATATATCCCAGTGTATTTAAGTACTACAGCCCAGATGGCAGTTCCCTGACAGTCCTTTACTACCATACCAACAGGATGGGCTAATGATAGTTTTGAATTTAACTTGGAATTTGAAATGAAGCTCAAGGGTGTGGAGGACTTTTGAGTTTAACAAAACAGAAGGATATATAACATGGCAATTTTTTCTTAGTGAAAAGTCTCTTTCATTTCATTTAGTAAGAATGTATTCGAGATGAGGTTTAGAGAGGTTTCATAGGAATGATGACATTCCAAAAATAATAGCTATATTTGGAAATAGTTACCAAGTTCCACTGGTTTTCAGACTTAAGTAGACTCTTGGAACAGAAATAAGTGTCAGATCTTTTCTTATGATTGCTCACTATCTGCCTCCTCCATCTTAGTAGTCAGCAAAGAACTGGAAAAGGTAGAAAATGGCTTTCAAAATCCTGTACTTTTAAGTATCTAAATAGATAACCCTGTTGAGGAGGCTATCTTGGTCACAATGTAGGTAACTTTGTAGTGCTCTGCTTTTGCAGAAGTGCTGTTAAAGTTTGYTTATAATCATCTGTGCTTTATCACAGATATTCTATGAGAACATAGAAGGGTAGACAGGAAATGTTGATTGCTGGCCTTGGTCAGTTACGCTTACTATGGTGCAAGCAAGGACAAGTAGGAAACTACTCCTGTTGTGTTGGATGATGTGTGAGYCATGACATTGTTTCCATTACGTTTTTTGGATGAATTTATTTGGAAAGCATTAATCAAGTAGGTAGAGGAAAGACAGTGAGGACTAGAAGGTGAAGTGCCAAAGAACCTAACTGGCATGGGAGAATAGGAGGTGTCCAGGAAATTCTTSTACCAGCTGGAATCAGATGACTTCTCCCCACGCAAAGTTTAGTCACGTGGTYAAGTCACTGTGGCTTAAAAAGCTAGCATTTTTTAGAACAACTACTGTAATAGAGGGAGACTATATGTGTGTTTACTCAGTTGCAGTATATTCCAGTTTAGCATGCAGTGGAAGAGACTGAAAACACAGTATTTTTACCCTTTCCTTCTCCTCAAACATTCTGCTGGGMTTAATAGTATATCTTACAAATGGAGATGTCCTTCAAATGACTATCTAGCGGTCTTCAAGAGGGTTCATTCAGGGGGTTTACAAAAACAAAGCAAAACAAACAAACAAAAAAACTTACAGGGAGCAGGAACACATGTGCTTTGAGCTTTCTTTACAGTGCTGTACCTCCTCCATTTTGTGGTCCACCTGTGGACTCTTGCGTGCCTAGGTCTGGCATGGTATACTGGCAGGAGCCTCTTTTTGTTGTTGCCTGTGAGGGGAGAGGAGACTAATGAGAGGTAGATTTTGGGAAGGRGACAGCAGACTGTGTGCTGTTTTATGGAAGGCATCCCAAAATTTTGAAAGGTTCCATCTAAATATAYCCCTTGTCATGTTGTGTAATGCAACTCTGATTTTAATTTCAACAAAGATTCATGTAGGGACTGACGTTAAACTCGTCTAGGATGCCAGACTTGCTATATTCAATTCAGAGTGTGTGCCAGAAAAAGCAGTGCTAGCCACAGGAACCAAACTGTTTTGTATTTGAGGTATCTGAAGTCACTGGGCCCTGAAAGGATTGCTGTGGATCACTGGGAAGCTGGAATGCGGTGGGATATAAAGCATTCCTTTCTAGCCCTGGCCTACTGTGAACTATTAGACCTTAAACTTGCCCGTTATGATCTTAATGAGTGTCTTCCATTTCCTCCTGTGAATTGACTTTTAACATTTTAGCTGCCGAAGTATGTGGAACTCCTGGAGCTAGCTTAGTTCTCTGTAGCAGAGTTTTTTTGGCATTTGAGCTGTCTCTTCAGAAAGAATTGCAAAGATTATTAATTTAGAATTACTTTTATACTTTATTCTTATTTTTTGCTTTACTTTTTGCTGATACCCTCAGAGCTCTGAACTGCAAGTTTAAGTGCTTAACTAAGCTTATTGTTTCAGATCATGACAGGAAGTTCGCAGGGGAGGAGGGAGGGAAGTAGATTATCTTTTGGCAACTGATGAAACAAAATCTGTGCTGGAGTTGAGGGTTGCTTACTTCAGCCACTTGGTGACACTATGGATGTGTCAGCTCTGCACTTCCACTCCCTGCAAGTGCGAGCCAGGTAGAGAAGATCAGAAATTCCAATGAAGGACAATTAGTTCTGTACGTGCCTTTGGAGTCTATCAAAAAATACTTTTTATATCTTTTATATCATTTTATAACTTCTGACTGGCATAAAATGGTATGGTTGCCTGACAGTTACCTTTCTAAATGCTCTTAGAGCTACTGATAAACAAATCAACAGACAAATTTATATAGCATCCTTGATTTGAAAGGTGGCCTATAAGGAATTGTAATTAACTCTTGGAWTTTTTTTTCATCTTTTAAAAAGGCATTTTTCCTTAATTTACAAGAAGTAATTTTTTTCTGGCCTCTGACTTGCTGAATTCCTCTGTAGTGTACTGATACAGATCTTGCTTGCAGCACAAAGAATATCATAACAAGGTCCAATGGAAACGTCATTTCTTCTGATCATTTTAAATTTAGACTTGATCCTACATTATTCTTTCTCTCATACAGCCTTCATTTAGTATGATTTGGGAAAAGGTGAAAACCTTTCATATTCTGAGAAGTGCTGCGTACCTGGGATTCTTCTACTTCGCTGTTCCCACCTGCCAAGACTCTATTCTGTAGTCCTTTCTCTGTGAAAATTGCCAGAATGCTAATTAAAGAGTGGTTAGTGGAATAGTGGCAGTTAGAGGTAATACCTCTTTTATCTGCATTGAGGGAGTCAAGCGATAACTACATAATTAGGTTTTTGAAACAATTTAAATACTCTCCAGGATCCCTAGTGTGCCTGTAGATACATTTTTTCTTTGAGATTGTTTCTGTAGCCTAAGAGGGATTTAATGCTTGATTTGAGGAAGTCTGTCTCCTGCTTTCAAGAAATCAGCATTCATACGTACAGAAACACAGACTGCTCAGGAGGTGAACAGGCATATCCTGTGATGAGCAAAGTACGCTCTTACTAGCGTACTGCTTTTTACCTGGTAAGTCTCTGAATGACGGAGACTTCAAAATCAGTTGTTTTTTTTTTTTTTTGAAATTTTTTCGATCAGTTTTGAATTACATCCTTTAGCCTCTTGCAAAGCTATTGAGAACTAGCCAGATCTGCCACCAGCAGGTGTCTTTCCCAGTCTTCTCTACTTTTACAGCATTTTGGGGTTGGTSTTCTAGAACCTATTTCTTTTGGCTTCCATATGCAGGTGGAAACAAACTTTCTTCTCCACTCCATTCTGTCRATATTCCTGGTTATTGTTGCCACCTTAATAAGATTGAGGGCTGGCTTCCATTCCCATTTTGATTCTGAAGATAGTTCAAGCCATCAGTCTCTCCACAGGATGTGACTGCTGTCAGCGGGTATGAGTCTATTGCTGCCAATCCTCTGGCCTACTTCCCACTGAGAGAAATGTTTATTCTTGTAAAAGATCATCTCAGTGTTACCAGTAAAGAAAGGCCTAAGCACCTCCAGCCAGGACATGATCCGCAGARGGAATGTGCTAAGCTGATTGGGCCCCTAGTGGGAGGAAGCTGCCCTGGGTTTTTTAATCCTATGAGAAGATGGTGTTCCAAGTAGCCACTTTCCAAAGCTAGTTCAGTGCTATTTACTGTGGCCTGTAATAGTTGTCAGGTGTTTAGTGAAGGGAATCCTTAGACCAGATGTGAAGGAGATTGCCTTGAAATCGGTGTGCAAAAAAAAAAAAAAAAAAAAAAGAGAGAGTTTTGTCTTTGCAGTGAAGAACTAGACTAGACTGTCTTTGTGTGGATCAGAACTACTTTAAGGCTTTGCAGTGGTACATTAAGAACTGGATTTTGCTGCTCTGAAATCAAGGGAAGAGCTGGGGGTAGCCATCTCCCACTGTGGGAAGGAGTAAAAGGGGAAGGACAGCCCTGGAGTAGACACAGACTGGACAGGCCTGCTGCAGCAGAGGTGAGACTGCTGGAAGGGGGTGCCAGTTACAGCTACTGGCCGCTTTACACGTCTTGTGGCTGGAGGAGCTTGCTTTTCTAGGAATGGTTGCACTGGTCTGCTGCACGTGCTCTGCCTTTGTCTYATTGCCTACTTTTTCACAGGCCATGCCTGCATCCTGACCCATCAGCGCAGTGACATGCCTAGATTTTATTCCACTGAGCAGTGCAAGAACTTCAGCTATAGGTTGTTCAGTAGCAATGTTCTTTACATCCTGGAAATCTCTGGCTCATCTTCCACACTAAGAGTCGCATTTCAAGTTTCTGCAGGCACTGTCTRATGAATTGGGCTTCTTCAGGACTTGTGAACTGGTACTTCTGGATTCTGCTAACATAGACCAGCCTGGTCATTCTCTGGTGTGCAGACAGCCTGCAAGTGGCTAGGAGTGGCTAACCAGAGCGTGCATAGCTTTGAGCATCCCTCACCTAATGGTTTCCCTTAGCACATTGCAGGTAGGAGGGCAGAGGTCAGCACAAGAGCAGAGAGCACTTCTGACCACTTTTTAGAGCAGACTCTGGCTACTGTAGTATATTATCTAGAGAGAGTCATGAGTGGTCTTGCTGTCTATAGTTGATCTAGAGACTAGGTTAGTCAGGTGGAGATAGCATGCCAAAAGCTGATTTTGCAACAAGAAATCTTCCTGGATTAGCAAAAATTGCTGTTTTGTACCTGAGAGACTGTGCCATCTAGCTGACATCTTTTAATGCCAACTCCCTCTATAGCATTTAAGGTCAAGCTCAAAAAGGTATCAAAGGAGTAAACTGGGGTCAAGCAAGAGGGTGCAGAGAGGATGAGTACTTCTGAGAGGAACTTCTGTAGGGTTCCTGTGCTTGCATGTCTGTACTAAACTGAATGACTGACAGTACACTGGTGCTTAGATTTTATGAGGAACTCTGCTTGGAGACTTACCTCTGTCTTTTTACACCTTACCTTTCCACCAAAAATGTCCTATGAGGAGCGAGGCAGGGACAGATACCTGGGATATGCCTGGGCCTCCTAGGAGATGGAGGGTATATGCTGCTTCCTGGGATTCAGGCAATTCAGAGCCTTTTGTTGGCGATGATTAAACACTGCTGTGTCCTTATGTGCTGTCTATAACAACATGTAGCTGCTTTATGGCACCTGGGTGACTTCTTAGCAAGTGAYTTTGGCAGCTACACCAGTCACTGCTGGTGGTGTCTCCCTAGCGTTGTTCTGCTTTCCCTGAGCGTTTTAGGAATATGCTTTGTCGGTCACTCTTTGCATGCTGTTTGTTGTAGCATATACTTCTGTTTTGCACTTCTCCTCTCCCCTTTCTGAATAATGTTTCCTTACTAAAGTTGTGGGTATACAGACTGATTTTAAGTAGAGGATTTGTTCTCTGAGAACTCTCTTTTCCACTTTATTATCGAGTGTCACAGAAATAGAAGTGCCAAGAATGGGACAGAATTCATACAGCTACAGTGCATTTTGTTGACATTCCCAGCAGTACTTCAAGTACATCAAGATTGCTTGGACAACTGCAGCTTTTCTCACAGCACAACTTCCCTGTTTGGTCCAGCTAGTTACAGAAGCAGCTTGCTTCAGCTATAGACTTGCCCTTCCTCCTGAAGACCCGTATTGCCCGTTTCACGATATAGAGTGTCCRTGATAAGTGTACATCAGTGTGGAGCCTAAACAAGTAGGTTTATTATCCTGCTTTCAGTGGACTGGCAGCACATCCTGTGATCCTCTTGCAGCATTTCAGATAGTAAGTAGCTAAATAGTTTGATAGTGATCAGGTTTCCCTCATGTATGTTTCCATATATGACAGTTCTGAAGGGTAGACTGAGTTTCCAGGTTTCCAGGAGGAGGAAGCATCCACAGAAAAGTCAGGAGGTACATGGTGCTCTTGTTTTGTACATTGTGTTGTCCCTTGCCACATGTCTAAAAGCATGGGCACCAAAGAGATCATCTGCCATTGATACGAGGGAAATGGATTGCCCAGGTCTGATTGCTTGTAGAGTGATGGAGCTCCTTGCTGGCCTCAGCTCACCTTGGGACCTCTGCCTTAGGAGCTTGCCACAAAAGCTATGTACCATGGAGGTTGCTAATCACCAGTATTCCACACCGGTATTTCGAAGGGGAGGTTCTGGTGCACTTGGACTCCCAAGACTGACAGGAGACAGAATAAATGCTGCGGTTAAGAATGTTACTGCTCCCAGAGTCCTTTGATTATGCTCCCTTCTYCATAATCAGTCAACAAAAATAAACACTAACTTAGCAGGTATATTTAGATTACTTTTTTTTCCGACTCATGTTGGAATGTAGGTCGTCATGTTTCTCCTGGAGCTGCATATATTAAGCAAGTAGTAGTAGTTGGCTGGAAACTCTCTTGACTTCTCCACGCACGGATCAGTCTGTGTGCAAGTGAGACGTGTGTCTGTAGACAGCCTTCGGTTGTACTTTCCCCAGAGTAAGCCATGTTATGCTGGGCTAAGTGTGATACAATCAAGATCCTTTGGGTGATGAATGGAGCAGTGGTATAAGTTTCAGTGTGCACAGAAGAAAATTGTTAAAACCTATCAGCTTTGAGAATTAGAAGTAGGCAGGGGAGGGATGTTTTTGTTTTATTATTGTGGTGAATGCTTTGACTCCAAATTAGGGTTACAACACCAAACTTCAGGGCATTTCAAGTAACTACATGGAGGCTAGAACAACAAAGTCAACCCTTTAAGAGAAGGGTTTTCTTTCTCAATCTTAGTAGTAAAGCTGATGTTGCTTTAAAAAAGAGAAAGTGTGCAGTTTCAAGTTGAGGAAAACTGGATTCTCTAGCTCTATGATTTAATATAGATTAAGAATACTGTTGAAATGTAGAGGGGAGAAGGAAATGTTTAAGTAAGTATTTTTTTTCATTAACTTTTCTAAAATAAGTTTTTCATGATAGCATGTAATAAYTGCTGGCAACTGTAAAACTGATAACTTGGTAGTATAGATTTTACCTTCAGAGGACACATGCTTGTTTGTTACTTTGACATAGGTCACATTTACAAGGTATCTCTCATAACTTGGGGGCAGGATAATAGTGTTCTTGCCTGTGGCTATAGAAATAATTACACTTTGTGTGTCTGCATCTTTTCTCTGCTTTTACTATCAACTTTTTTCCCCCCTTGTGGCTCAATCTTAATGATTTGTATTCCTACTTCAAAAGATATATGTTTAACTTAATTTTGTTAAGCTAATTTTTTTAAAAGTGTTTTGAAACTTTTTAAACCAAACTTTTTCCTTCCCTTGGTTTAGARCACATGTGTACTGTGGTGTATTTTGATGACTGCATGTCAATACATCAGTGCAAGATCTCTTGCGAGTCCATGGGAGCATCCAAATACCGATGGTTTCACAACGCCTGCTGTGAGTGCATCGGGCCAGAATGCATCGACTATGGCAGTAAAACTGTAAAATGCATGAACTGCATGTTTTGAAGCAGAAAATTCTAACATAGTAATATGGAGGCCAAAGTAATCTCTCTCAGTTAAAGAGATGGGGGATTGGAAATATTGCATTCTAGTGGAATACCTACTRGTTGCAATTAAATGTAGCTGGTTTGAGAAGAGATGTATAAAATTTGAAATCTTTTTTTTTTTCTTTTTTAGTTCATGTAAGCAAGGCTAAGTAGTAGAATTTCAAACATAATATTTTATTTTTCTTTATTTCTGCTCAAATGGTACAGTCATGCTCATACTTGCTGTTCTGATTGTTTTGCTTTGATTTGAATGTATTGACTATACTGTATCTAGTAGTTTAGAGTAGGGACACCTTAGTAATATGATAACAAGATTCCCATCTTCTAAGTYTGACAAATAATCAAGTGGATACTGGTTTTGGGGGAGGTTGGTTTCAGGGAGTGAGAGGAGGGTGAGKTTTTTTTTGTTGTTGTTTTTTCACTTTATTACCTTCCAGTTTTTGAACTTAGCCTTCTGTTGTGAAAAGAATATTTGGGAAGAAAAGAAAAATTATTTTTTTAAATTCATTCTTTCTCTTCAAGTTTAAAACATGGGCTGTCATGGATCAAATCCTAACTTCTTAGAAGGGCAGCCCAACAAAACACTATATATGGAACACTTTCAGGTTTCATCTGCCCCATTCTCGTAAGTAYATTTAATGCAAGTATTGCATTAAAAAATATATATATTTTCAGTCTGGTCTTACATATCAAAATAAAGCTGTTAAGTGTAGTTGCATCCCCCTCCTTTCGCACTTTGCCTAGAGTTTCTTAATCCCTGAACATTCAGTCCAGTAAAGGAAACATGAAAGGTTATTGTGAAGTAATAGACTAAACACGTAAAGAATGAAACTAGATGAACTAGCAAGTACCACAGGGTTATCAGTTGAGCAGCTGGTAGCAGGCCCATATCATATTTGGTAGTTGAATGTTTGTTCCAAAACCTACTTTTTTTCCCTCCATGAGAAGTTGTCAATGACAAAGGGAAGATCTATCTTCAAAGGTAAAACCAGGATGTTCTGAGTACACAGCGCTCTGTCCATTTTTCTAAGTAAAGTTTTAATATGCTAGCTGTTACAGGGTAATTATTATGACCCCACTAGGTCTCCACTGATAATGGTACTAAATATAAGAATGAAGCATGGTAGTTAATGATCAGCTTTGATATTTATAATAATGTTGGTTTTAGCTCCTTATTTTTTATACATATATGTACATGTATGAAAATTGTTGATTATTCCCAGTATTTTCCCACTAGCCTCAGTCTAGGCAGATCAAACTCTTTGCATGCACCTATCTATACCAGGTGCAAATGAAAGCAGTCGYTTTAAACTTATTTTATTTGAAAAGCTTTCCTGAGTGTTTTTTTTCCATTCTCTTGATACAGCACTCTGAATAAGATGAAATGAAAATATCCTACTTTTGTGAAGTAATGTTACTTTCTTCAGTCTCTCTTTCACCTATACACAAGTACTTGAAAGATAATTTTGTTTGTTGTTCTGAACTAGTGGCTGACAAAATATATATAGTCCTACTTTAAACTTGGAATTAAGTGGGAAAAAAGCGTAGATATTAATAGAAAAACCTGCTTAATGAAGGAGTTGTTCTTCCCCTGTTTGACAATATCTTATGTTATCTTTTATTCTAAATGAATTTGTTTAAAATGAATGGAGAAAAAAGAGTATGTAAGAGTACCTTTGACTACTTGCTTTTAGCTGGAGGATAATGCATCATTCTTGATCCAAATAGAAGCATACAGTAAGCATGCCTACAGATCATACATAAGATTTTGCAATGTTAGACTACTTGAAACAACAAAAATAAAATTATAGTTCAAAATCTTCTTGGGGAAAAAAACAGGGCTAATGTTTTTGGATAGGAGCCTGCTGCCATGGATCTGTGACACTATATTCATTTACATCATTATGATTTCACTATGAAGTCAAGTCAGAGGAATAGCATGGGTGGATAACAGGAGGATAGAAGAGACTCTCCTAACAAATGTCCAGGAAAAATTGTGGGAAACAACTTCAGAATTTGATACATCTGTGTAATGGGCTGAAAGGAGGTAGTGAGGATGTAAGCTCTCTGAGGCTTGCCTTATTTTTGTAATTCTTGATGCTGTCTAGAATTTGCTGTGCATGTTGGATGTATGTGAATGTCATACAGCAACATCAAATGTATTTTATTATTTGTGGTTTAAGAGGTATTTTAATAAAAAGACATTACTGGTCTGTGTAGTTTCTTTCTCATSATTTTCTCAGGGCAAAAATTACTGGGAAGCATGTTATAAAAGTACTATTGTTACTGTTCTAAACTGATAGAATA
Source organism: Rhea americana (assembly GCF_003343005.1). Classification (NCBI taxonomy): domain Eukaryota; kingdom Metazoa; phylum Chordata; class Aves; order Rheiformes; family Rheidae; genus Rhea; species Rhea americana. Next base: position 15,287 of record NW_028186734.1, on the reverse strand, counting down.
ATACAGAGAATTTTTACCTTTTTGTATTATTTTTTTCCAAAACTAAAATTTTTATCTGCTCTTGGTAGTTTTTCCTTCAGATAGGTCAATAAAGAAGAACTTCCTTAATAGACAAAAAGAACTTCCTAAGAGAAATTTAATCATTTTGGATGGTTGTGCGTTTAGTCCTAATTCACGTTGCAAGAAAAACTGTTAAGTTATTTTGGGGGCTCTTTGCTTCTGCTTGCATATAAGCAAACTGTCACCTACATATGTACTTGAAATAACTTAAGAACATGCTTAAAAAGTTTCAGCTGGAATTAATTCAGTTGTTGCAGTAGAATGAAATCAAAGGCAGAGAATACAGCTCAGAACAGGACCAGGCCATCTCAGCAGGCTGCTGTGACAACATGATGGGAACTGGAGGGAACTAGAGGTAATTTTTCCTGTTACAGGCCATCCTACCCTTCTTGCCTTTAAAGCTGAAGCTATACTGGTCAGAAGATGATGAGATTTCTGGCAGAGGTACAAAGTAGAGTGCAGTGTACATTTAGGATGTGCACCTTTAGAACAGGTTCTTTTTTAAGGCACCTTTCCTGGAACACTAGTTGCTGGGCTAAGTCTCTACAGGAATGCAGCATGAAACTGGAAGTAGAAAGACCTTAATGCAATGGATGCATCTCAGGGATATTTTATCTAAATCTTAGGATCAGCCTTTTGGCTGATTCACACGGATGTACCTTACTGGCTGCTCCCAAAATTAAACTGAGATACAACAGCAGGGATTGGCTGTAGTGTCYGTATTTTGATTCTGGGAGCCCAGAAATGAAGCCACTGTATATCAGAGAAAGAGTACTAGGGGATTCTGACAATCTATTTGTCAAGACATAATGCTTTGAGGATGTGAGCTTTGTAAAACCTGGAAACTCACCTTCCTGATACTTACTTGCAGCTGTCAAACTGAAAGTTTTTTTTTTTTTTCTCACAGGTACTTGTTCCCAAATTTCAGAAGCACTGATGCCCTGCAGAGAGGGTGTGAGAGTGATACAGTTATAATGTAACATTGCTTTTATTCGATTTCTTGGGTTTCTCRGCATGCTTTTAAAAAATCCAGTGGATTTTTCATCTAGTATTTAAAAAAATAATTATGAGGGCACCTGCTCACATCTGTGATAGCAGCTGAATTTATTCAGCTACTGTCTTGCTCACAGGCTTGCTCTTGTTTTTTTTTCTGTATGTGTTGCTATGTTAGCAGTATGGCAAATCTGTTAGCCTGATAGAGGCAAGGGTACCACAGCTCCAGGCTCCTATGTCCAACCAGCAGCAAGGCTGAGCATGTGATTCCACACAAACACATGTGTACAACACATGCACACAGCTGGCCACAGTGACCAACACAGGCAGAAGCATTCAGCAGTAACACAGGTGGTACCAACAGCCTCATCCTGTTCCCTGCTTCAGGGTGAAGGTCCATTATGGGAAATCTATATACATAAACAGTATGGATCCCCCAGCAGTTGGCCTTGGATGCTCAGCTTACCCTGTAACTGGCCTRGCTCACAAGTGTCCCCAGTTGCTGGCACGTGGGCATGTCAGGGCCCACAGCCCCACTCCAGCTGCTGCTCCACAGACCCCCTTGCGTATACCAACACCTGCAGAGAGACACACACACAGCAGATCCCTTTGGTAATTGGCYTTGGACACTTGTCAAGCTAGTAGCTGGTCCTGGATCTTCTTGTCTTGTGATTGCCACACAAATGTGTTTCTTAGTTAATTCAGTCAATTCCCAGACCCCATGGTCTCTCTGGTAGTTGGCTTGGACCTCCTGGCCAGTTGCCAGTACTCCAGTAGCCAACTTGCAGGCCCTTTGGTCTCTGCCTGCCTTCCCAAGCCATTTACCCTGCTACTGGCTACTCCATTACCTCCCCCTCATTCAAAACAAGTTGCTGTGCAGACAGGAGTAAAGAAAGAAAGGGCCATAGGAGGAGCAGGCCCTTCTTTCCAGTTCTATCACACATGGATTTTCTTCATCTTTATGGGAGCAGGTGTTTCATTACGATATCTTCTCAATTCAAATACGTGCTTGGTCAACAAAGGAAAATTGAAGGTTTGTGTAATAAAATGACTGTGCTCACTTTGGCCTCTCTGGAAGATATCTAGTATTTACCACATTATACATAGCTCYTTTAATTGTATAAGCAAGAAGGACAGTGTTCAATTTCATATAGAGTTCATCTGTGGTACCAGCACAGACCARAGGGGTAGTTTTTAAAACTCGGAATAAACCTAGAAGTTGAGATATTAAAATGGCTTCTCRGGCATTATTTCATACTATCAATTAGAAGACAAATCCATTATCTTTCACTAATAAAAAGACATACTCAACCACAAAACTGGCTTTCTTGAAACAGTCTTTCAGCTGGAGGTAATGGGAGGAAATTATCTGTTCATTTACACATATGCTTTTTTTGCTTTTTTTTTCTAAAATGCTTTCTAGAGCACCACTCCATTATTATTTTATTAAATTTATGAGGCTCAGGTATAGCAGCAAGACTGAATTTCAAAGCAGAGAGCTTGTCATCGTAGAATCCTTGCTTGAGTTTGTCCTTAAAACAGCAAGAATTTAAAGATGAGTGAATTAAGGAGCTGTAGGGTGTAAAAATGTGTGTCTCTGTGTGAGCCTCTGTAAGTAGGCTTCAGAGCACATTGAGGTTTCTGAAGTTTAAAGTTACCCAATTGTATTTCATATGGTGGCAAACTGGTCTAGTACTGCACACAATTACTTGTTTGTTTTTGGCAAAAAATGGGGGAAGATTCATTTTGTGTTCATCAACTGATGGACCTATTGTGTGTGAACTTAGGTTAACAACAGCCTCTGATAATACTTATTCTTCAGAGTTGAGAGCCTCTGGTGACTGTCCCTTCAAGTGGAGATCCTTACAAGCAATCATCTCAAATTGCTAGAGAAGTTACTAAAGTAACCATTCTTTGCTCCTTTTGCCAAAAATAATACAGCCTTTGTATAACAAAAAAAAAAAAACATTAGCTGTGATGTTAACATTAAATGAAACAGTAAGTACTTGCCTTTAAACTGTTCCTTCTGGGAGGGCGGAGGGAAACGGGGAGCTGTGTGGTTATGTAATACGCTGTGGAGACAATCTCTCTGTGCTCCAACACTAATCAGAGTGTTTACAACCCTCTCTTTTGTAATTTCTACTGAATAGCACAAATTCCTGTGGGGGACCTTTTACATTTCCACAGAAGGTTGCACAAAGAGCCCRTTTGACAAGGACTAAGGAGCATTGAATCTCAAGTGAATAAATGAAGCAGGTGGCACAGTGCCACAGTATTAATGTGTCCAATAGCGCAGGGATTATGTCTGAGGCTGTGGGAATGAATTGGTCTGCTTCTTACTGGAACAAATTCCCCTGTTGATTAGGAATCCTGAAAAGGATTCAAGATATGCAGGTGCTTAACATAATCAGAGACTTGTATGGTGAGAGACAAAGAATACAAAATTCTTTTAACAACACTATAAACAGGATGCAAGTTGAGCTGGAGATGTGTTTCTTGGCACRGATCATGTCCTCGAGTCACAGAGTATTCCTCAAATTTCTTGTACGCCACAAAACAGCAAAGACAAACTGGTAATGTTGCAAGCTCAGATTTGTTGCACAAGATGAAGCGAAGTGGATGGCTGCTCTCTTTTGCACTGTAAACATAGAAATCCAGCAATGTTATTCAGAAAGCAGGCTGGATGTAAACAGCTAGAGCTGTGTAAGCGCTTACTTTTGTATTCAGTATCTTTTAATGTTTGTTGACTTTCCACTGTTACCAATTTGGAGGGGTTTATCTCACAACTGCTTTAGCTGTAGACGACTTGAATTGTTCCTAACACTCACGTTTCTCGTAAAGTCTGCTCGCAAAAGCAAACAGGTTTCTGTTCCTGTCTGCTCAGAGCGGCCTCGCTGAGCTTCACCAGGCTCCGACACTGTTCCGCGCCTGGAGGAGGAGCGGCGAAGGGACGCCCTCGAGCGGCGCTCCACTCCCGCCTTACCCCGAGGCGCCTGGCTGCACGCAGCCGGGGCCCAGGCCAGCCCAGCGCGCCCCCGGCCCGGCCCGGCCCGGCCCGGCCCGGAGGCCGCTCGGCCGCGGTGCTCTGCCCCCTCAGCCGCCGCTGAGGCAGGAACCTCCCCAGCTCACGACCACGCTGCCCAGTGAGGCAGAGGCAGCCGAGGCCAACGGCGGCGCCTCACCTCGCTGCTGCCCAACGCACGGCTGCCACCGCCACCCCCCGCAAGGTCGCTGGGGGTTGTAGTCCGGCGCCCGGTCACCCCTTCCCCCAGGGTGCGCCGAGGGAACTACCATACCCGTCATGCCCCGCGCGCGGGAACGTCGGGCAGGGGCGGGGCATGGGCAGGCGGCTCCTTCCCCGCCCCGTCTCCCGCTCTCCAACTGCGCGTGCGCAGAGCATCGGGCCCCGCGCGCTTCCCGCAGCGCCACAGCGCACGCGCCTCCTTTCCCACCCCCCTCCCGCCGGCGCCCCGCCGCCCTGCGCCTGCGCCAGGGGGCTCGAGCCGCTGCCCCGCC
>NW_028186734.1:0-10487 GCF_003343005.1 Rhea americana | reverse complement strand
AGGGCGAGGAGGAAGCCACTTCCGGGCTGGCGGGGGGATAGCGGGCGGCGGGGCGCAGCGGCTGCCGGGGCGCAACGGCTGCCGGGGGGAGGGAGGGGAGGTTGCGCCCCCTCGGCCGGGGCTGGCGGTGAGGGGCGGCGGCGGCCGCGGGGTGCCCTGCTTGTCCCTCCCGCGCACGCCGCCGTCCCACCTGCCCGGCCGAAGCCCCGCAGCCGCCGGGGAGCCGCCCTCGCCGGGGTCCCGTCTGGGGCTCTCCCCCTCCCCGCCAAGGGCTGCCCCCTCCGGGGCAAGGCGGCGTGCGTGCCCCGGTGGAGGAGTGGGGCAGCGCTGGGCGCGGGGACCGTGTGTCCCGGCACTGTCGCCTCCTGCCTTGCCCCCAGGAGAGGGGTCTGCTCCCTAGGCTTGGTTTGATGGCCGCCTTTTCGCTCGTATCCTCAACGCGAGCGAGCGTCGTGCGCTGCTGGGTGGTTGTCAGGCTCCTTCTGTACCATATTTTCTTACTATCTTAATCTTACACTTCGAGGTGTCAGATTTACTGTAGCTCAGGCTGAGATTAGAGGTGTTCTGGGTTATGTCCTTGGTTTTCTATGAGTTTTTATTATTATTATTCATTTACCTTCACCTGGAGGTTACATCTTTAAAAGCAGAAGACTCTTACCGTCATTGACATCATTACAGCTAGTATGTTTGAAAAGTTCGAAGCGTGTTGTATTTGCTAACTGATGATGATGTTTAGAAAGTGYGTATATCATGTACCAGTGCATGATGCAGGAAGAAAAAAGCAGATTTTCCCTTAAGTGCATATGTATGTTAAGACAAAACATAATGAAAATACCCAGAAACCACAGTGGTAATTCGAAAGTATCTGTTCCCGAGAATGTTTTGGTTTCAGTTTGTTTTCCATTGTCCTTAAGGTTCAGGATCACTTTTAATGAAGAATAATAATGAGGAATAACTGGCTAAGGACTTCTTACCAGTTGCATAAAATAGGTGGATCTGTACAAATCTTTTCTAGTACAACAATTCTCATATCTATTTCTCGTGTGGAAAGCTCTTGAAGCAGTAACTATCATAACTGTTCAACATTGCTGCAAGGCAGTGTAATTCAGGGATCATATTAAGGCTATAGCTGATATGACTGTAGATGAATATGAATTTATTAGCAAGTTTTAAAGAGTACATTTGACTCTTATTTTTGATATAATTTGAAATATTGCATGCAACTTTTGATGAATGATACCATACAACAAATTTAATTCATTTTATAATATCGTCCTATACAATTGGTGTGACACATACTCTTGGAGGGTTTTTTTCTGCAGAGAAGTAAAAAAGCGGGGGTGGGGGGGAGAGAAGCTTCCAAACTGTTGTGGCTTTGAATGTTTGTTACTTTGAGGTGTTTGAAATTTACTGAAAAGCCTTACTGTAATCTTACAGGTAATTCTACCTGAAATAGATGTTATTACGGAAGAGCAAGGAACTTTTAAGTTTCGTGTTCTAGGGATCTCCTCTCTATAACTTCGAGAAAATAATTTCTGTTCTTCAGTTTTCCTATATCTGAAATTGAAATAGAAGATGAGAATCACTGTATGATATATTTCTTAATTTTCTTACGGTAAAGGCTTGGATGTTTTCTGAGTAAACAGTGTTATTTCTGACAAGGTATTTCATAAAATGCTGCTGTTTAAAAATACAAACATATGCAAATTTATTTTCCTTCTTTAAAAGTTGGTGTTATGTARCTGGCGTCTAAATGTCAAAACATAGCGTGACTTACTTCCTCAGTTAACTGTATGTCTAATATAGCTTACTAAGTTTTACACTGAACTAATGCATGTTAGTGTATTTTGAATTGGTGAATCACTCATTACCCTTAAACTAGTCATGGTTCACCATGTACCTACTTCAGAGTTTCACCTGAATAGTTTATTGGTTGTTCTGTTCACCAGTATCTTGTGCAGCACCGTTTGGAAATAAGTTATTCAAAAAACAAACAATCCTGTATTTGGGCTGGATGTAGCCTATGGAAGTCTTGCACTTAGGCTGCATCACAAATGTGATGGTATCAAGAGATGATTACTGTCCAAATGGCAATTGTCTCCTGCCTGTCCAAGCCAGAAAGSTGAGGATACAGGTTGATTTTAGAAAAAGGAAAGGTATGACTCTCTTTCCTTCCCTACTTACCCTCCCTGTGGTGGCCCATCCCTCACCTCTTGGGCATGGTTTCAGCAAATACAAACTTGGTTGAAGCTGTAAGGGGACAGTGGAGTAAAAGAGCCCTTGATGYTGGCAGCAGCACCAGCAAACCTTCCTCTCTTACTGCATTGAGTAACAGCAGGGGTCCTCCAACAGCTTTCCTTTAGGCTGCCGTAGACGGCAGATAGAGCAGGAGCTATCAGAAGGGTCCTGCTTTCAGGAGGTGGCAGCTTAAGTGGGGAGGTTGCTGGAAAGGGATGTGCAGAGCAGTATATAATTAGTTAAGGAAGGAAGGAATGGTGATCCAGTCAAAGTATAGTTTATGATCTTCTTACTARAAGGTAGTTTACTAGGTAAAATTATTTTATGTGGGATTCATCGTAAATAAAGTATTGTGACAGTTTTTAATAGGGAAGAAATTGTGAAAAAGATAAAATCAAAGTACAGTGACTTCAGTCAGTTAGGTATTTTGTTAGGAAGTTTGAAAAAGTTAATACCTGAATAAAATATGACTGAGCAAAAACACTTGAGAAATATAATTGTGGTTTTTGGTTTAATTTGTTGTTGGTTGTACAGTGAAAAAGGGGAAGGCATGTTTTTATCGGCTAATCAATGAATTCCAAGTAAGTATGGTCCTAATTCAAAAATGTGAGATCAGAATATTTAGCAGCAATCAGTTCACTACCTACTAGCAGTGAACTACTTYGGTTAGTAAATAAGACTTATTTACATAGAAGACATAGTTTAGTTGTTTTTTATTCCCCTAACGTAGATTGGATAACACTGAGCAAACAAAAATACAGATAACGAGCACTTGTTTTCAGCAATTCCTAGTTTCTTCCAGAAGCAGCTTGACCTAACATGCTGAATAAAGAATAAGCAACAGTCTAATAAATAAGAAAGAGTGTTCACCAAATAATAGTTGTATCAATCTAAGTAAGTATAGGGAGCTATTTAACAGCTTGAAGGAATGACTATGGTATATATTCTAGTCAAAAAAAGGAATTAGTAGAGGCAGTGTTATATTTAGTTTTACATAATCAAGTTCACTGTTGATTTTTATGTGCAGAATTAAATCAGGTAATTGTTCTGATGTAATAATGATTGAAAGAAATGATTTAAATCACTTCATCCTCACTGGCATGTACCTAATAATTACCATTAATCATCTGTCTTCTTGTTTTAAGTGCTGGGAAAAGGAGGAAAGAAATACAAACCTTAAGCAATCAATTCAGTATGAGAGTTCTTAAAAAGAAGGATTACTGTTTTTACTGTTACAGATTAATTAATGGTATGACCCTGTAGGCAATCCTTGGCTTGTTTCCATCCAGGTCACTGTCTTTCCTGGAGGAAACTGGGGATGGTTTAATGATGCTCGCTAACTACAACCCAACACAAAGAACAAGGCTGAGGAAGACAATGGAAGTGTATGTAGAGATGCACTATTGCACTATTTTATCTACTGGAAAATGTGTTTTTTTCCTAGCAGTAGTTGCTGATTTCTACTTCAGTGCAGTGTAAGAGGCAGATTTGGAGCTAGCAGCAGATTTCTCACTTCCACACTGCCTTCCCTATTATCCTTCTTGCTCACAAGAAGTTGAGCTTTTTCAAAGTGACTATTTTAGTCTCTGGAGGCATAGAAGGAAAGAAGGGGATGAGTGATGGCTGCTTGCATGAGGTGGGAAGAGGCCAGATGGCTGCTGTAGAGGAAGCAGGAGGAGTAARTCATTTGTGGTAAGGTTTGAAATTCTGAATCAGAATGCAGGTTTGAACTAAACTGAAAATTAAGTAAAATAAATTTGATTTTAATGTGGTTATTTTATAGATATGATAGCACTTARTGAATAACTGTTCACTCAAGTCAATTGATATATTTATGTGCGGATAAAATATAAGAGGGTTTCTCTTTCGTCCTGTGTAATGTGAAATTTCTCATGTTTCTGTGTATATGATCTAGCACAAGATGGTGTACAAAACTTGCTTCCTCTTTTACGGTTTCAGTGGGGTCACTGGACTTTTGTATGAGGAATAACTGAGCTTTGTGCCAGAACACAGACATCTGGCAGGAACAAATTCATGGGACCAAACATAGCCCTGTGGTACCACTAGGGCTTGAGCTGGATAAATTTTTTTTTTAAAAACACAATATATTATAATAGTACTGTTAACTTGGAAGAAGGGCTGTCATAATRACAAAAACTTGCAGCTTCCCTTTTTCACAAAAATTTGATTAAGAATTCCACAAGGTTCTCTTTAAAACCATGCTGAACTCTTTAGAACAGGAGTTATGTGTAAGAGTAAGAAACTGTTATTTTTAAGGTGTTTTGCTGTAATCATTTTTTTTAACTTTAAAATGCAACTTATCCTGGTATTTAGGCTGATTGTGATCTTAACATTCTTAGCTCATTCATGTGCATTTTTAAATATGAACATCACCAATCAAAAACTAAAGATTTGTTTTATGTTACAGTGAAGATAAATTTTCACTATTATTAGCATAAAGTACATTGAATGGAAATTGTAAATTCTAAAATTAAACGTGTCATCAGTGGAAACTCTCTCATTTCAAGGTCTTAGTAGAGTTTTTCTTTTGTATTACTATGGAAGTCCATAATTCTTCGCTGTTTTTTCCTTTTTCCAGTACTCTACTTTTACTTATCACTGAGTGTCTTTGTTTAAGAATTCTTGATGAAAGATATTAAATTGTCAGATGTTTTACTGTATTTGTAATAATCCAACTTCAGTATATTTTAATATCACAAACCAATTGATATACAGGCATAACACCAGTCTTTACAGAATCTGAAATATCTTCTTTTAATTAGAAAAAAATACTCTCTTTTTTGCTACCTTACTCTTAATTTTCAATATTGGTTGCTCGAGAGGTGGTACTATAATTTTAAGATAGCCTGAGGAGCGCTCCATGATTTTTTGTTTGTTTTGATTGATTAAACTAAAAATGTAAGATCYGGGGGGAAAACATATAATGGAATAGTTTTACCCAGAAACTCTGAATTATTTCAACTTTTCTTGTTCTTTAGATGTTTTAATCTTTACAGATTTTTTTAAAATATTGTACTAGCCTTCTGTAAGCTAACCTCAAATGAAAAGATCTTTCACAGGAGAAGGATAATGCTCTGAAGTTTAAATCCTGAAAATTTGGGTTTGTAGTTCTCCAAAACTCATATAATACAAACTCTTCAATCAAGTGATTTTTATCTGTCATGYTTTGAAAATGATTGAAAAAGTTGTGGGAAATGAAATGCAGCTTTCAGAATGAAAGAGGAAGTAATGGATTTTTGAATGTATCTAAAACATGCAAACATATGTCCTAGAAGTTCACAGTTACTGTGTCTTATTATAACAGATATTTTGCCAGCAGGCTGGCCAACCTGGCAAAGAGGGCTTTAAACTAGGAATGACAGGGGAGGGACAGAATGACCAGCAGTCAAGTAAGGCAGTAATGGATGGGGTTTGCAAGCAAAGGGTCTGGGGTGATGTAAACAGAAAGGACTTCTTAATCAACAAAATAGGGCAGAAGTAGAGTTGCCCCAAACCTATGCWTGTAAAAAAGGAAGTGCCCACATTATGAGGACCACATAGTTATGCTGCTATTCAGAGGGACCTTAACAGATAGGAGAACTGGGCAGACAGGAACTTCATGAAGTTCAGCAAAGGGAAGTGCAAAGTTCTGCACCTGGGGAGGAACAACCCCAGGTACCAGTGCAGGCCAGGGACCAACTGACTGGGAAGCAACTTTGCGGAACAGGACCTGGGGATCCAGGTGGACAACAAGTTGACCATGAGCCAGCAATATACCCTTGTAGGAAAGGTGGACAGCAGCACCCTGGACTGCATTAGGAAGTGTTGCAGGTTGAAGGAGGTGATCCTTCCCCTCTACACAGCMTCGGTAGGGCAATGTTGGGATGTCTGTGTCCAGTGCCAGGCTTTCCAGGACAAGAGAGAGATGGAGCTACTGGTGTGAGTCCAGCAAAGGCCACGAAGGTCATAAAGGGACTGGAACTTTGAGGAGTGGCTGGGAGAGCTGGAAGTGTTCAGCCTGGAGAAGAAAAGGCTCAGGGAGGTCTTGTCAATGTGTATAAATGCCTGATGGGAGGCATAAAGAGGACAGGGTCAAACTCTCCTTGGTTGTTCACAGTGATAGGACAAGAGGCAATGGGCACACACTGACACACTGTAAATTTCACCTGAACACCAGAAAACTCTTTTTCACTGCGGGGTTTGTTCGACATTGGAAGAGATTGCCTGGAGGGGTTGTGGGTTTTCCTTCTCTGGAGATCTTCATAACCTGACTGGACACAGTCTTGGGCAACCTGTTCTAGGTGACGCTGCTTGAGCTTGACCCCTAGAGGGAGGTGGACCAGATGATCTCCAGAAGATGCCTTCCAACACCAAGTATTTTGCAACTCTGATTTTGTTATAGATGCATATTTTTAACATATGATCACAGAATCAGTAAGGTTGGAAGGGACATCTGGAGATCATCTAGTCCAACCTCCCTTGCTCAAGCAGGGTCACCTAGAGCAGGTTAGACAGGGTTGCATCCAGGCGGGCCTTCAAGATCTCCAGAGAAGGAGACTCCACAACCTCTCTGGGCAACCTGGTCCAGGGCTCCCTCACTCTCACAGGGAAGAAATTCYCCCTCACGTTCAGGCAGAACTTCCTGTGCTTCAATTTCTGCCCATTGCCTCTTGTCCTGTCACACGGGGCAACTGAAAAGAATTCGGCCCCATCCCCTTGACACCCTCCCTTCAGGTACTTGTACACATTGATAAGATCCCCCCTCAGTCTTCTCTTCCCMAGGCTGAAGAGGCCCAGCTCTCACAGCCGTTCCTCATAGCGCAGATGCTCCAGCCCTCTGATCATCTTCGTAGCCCTATGCTGGACTCTCTCCAGTAGCTCCATGTCTCTCTTGGACTGGGGAGCCCAGAACTGGACGCAGTACTCGAGATGAGGCCTCCCCAGGGCTGAGGAGAGGGGCAGGATCACCTCCCTTGACCCGCTGGCAACACTCTTCCTAATGCACCCCAGGAGACCATTGGCTTTCTTGGCCACAAGGGCACATTGCTGGCTCATGGTCAACTTGTTGTCAGGTACCAGTTACCTAGATTATTCCTAGATTATTCCAGGAACCACTAGCATGCCTAGAACAAAACAATTTTATTCTAGGTATGCTAGGGTTTCTATTATGTTAAGTGCACTAATTTTGTTTGACTTGACTCTTCTTGTGTAGACAAGACTGCAAAACAGATTTGGAAATGGTAACCCAAACTTGCTTGGTCCTGTGCTATCAGATACTGAACTTTTTGGCCAAAGGCAGATCATACACAATTTTAGTGCCTATCTGTGTTGTTATTTCATTTGTTTTTATTATTTTAGTAATTAAATTGAAAAAAAAGTAACTGTGTATTTCATAGGATATGTATGGGTTTTTTAATGTTGTTTTGCTTTGAAGCGATGATTGCCAAAAATTGCAGCATAGTGCTACATGTTGACTTGAAGTTTGATTTAGAAAATGTATGTGAACTTAATTTAAAATTCTGAAGATACATATACATTTTTGTACAAATCTGGTATTTCACACAAATTTCCTGGCTTAGCCCATTTTGCTTTGTGAATTGGTAGAAAGTTAAATATTGCAAACTTCTGGGTGTTTTTGGTTACTGCCGTTATTTCAGTTCATCACTTGTTAAATGATACAACACATCCTTCTAAAATACACATCGTACACTTTTTGTCTGTCTTTAGTTTTATTCCCTTGGTTAGGAATTTAAATAGCTACAAAAATACCTCAGCTTATTGCTTTCCCTCCAAACTTTGTTTTCAAGTTCTTCTCTGCAGCCTTCCTACTGGAAGTCCCAGACTCCTTTTTTCCTCTGTGAAAGTTAAGTGAGTTCTACACGGTAACTTAAGATGTAGAATTCTTTTATTTGTATTATCTTTAATTTAAGAAAAACTAACAACCTCAAATCAGATAAACAAGCTATATAAAACTCTACTTATCTTTTGCTGGTGCAGAATGTTCTTGGTAAGTAACAGAAATTGAACTGGAAGGGGAAATCAGTAGGTTCAGTACCTAACGTAACTGAATAGTCTTGTGCTTCCCTCTGGAAAAAAGTCTCTGTTGAGCATAGATGGTGATTCTGTACTTCCTAGCCATTCACTATGGAGGAAAACTATGGAGACCAGCTGCTACCAGAAGCTGGGTGGTACCACACCTTGTCTTGTGCATTTGTGAATATTTTCAGTGTTCACATTCATGAGATTTTGCAACATCTCTACCCTGGAGGTGGTAGTATTAATCATAATTAATAATCTACTGAGCTTATGTATATTTAAATTAAGTTTCCCTGTGGGTATAGAGTGAATCTGGGGCAGAGGTGGAAAACAATGTATGAATCCTGACTCTGGGAAAAAATTAAAGATCAGAAACTTGCATAAAGGTTAAGTTCTTCATGCAGTCTTGATGAAGAGTTGCCATTAGTGTTAATGGAAAAATGCCTGAACAGAAGAGATCATATAGTGTTATTATTGTATGCAGACTCATAGACCATAGTCAAAAGAGTTTGACAGACATTGGCATCCATGCCATCAGATTCAAATGGTACAGACATAGCTTAGACCAATAAAGGAATTATTTTATTAACATGGCTTAAACCAGATCTCTGAATGAAATAAGCTGTACCAGAAACAAACGAAAAAACTTTTGTGAATAAAACTACATCTACAGTAAGGTTTTGCTATAAGTGCTCTGCTGGAAGTTCAGAAAAGTCATTCTTATCCATTATAGTTAGGAAAATATTTGCATGGAGACCCGATCTGCAATGGATTTTACTCGGTTTAAACTTGGTAAAAACTCCTATATATTGTCCAGTTACCATTAGTGGTTATTGACCTAAAAAAGTAGTGAAAGAGAAGTTTCACTTTCTGTCTTCACCAAGAATTTTATCTGCAGCATCTCCATTTTGGCTGTGGTGTAATTATTAAATAATCATTAAAAATACCACAGGAGCTGTTATATAATAACCAGTCTTTCTAGATCACAGACTGTATTTACTGTTTTGTTGTTATTGTGGAATGGGTTTCATCTCAACCATCATAGTTCTATTTTAATTTAACAAACTACACGGTAAGAGTTGGATGTGATTTGCCTGTGTTACAATGGATCATACAGGGTTTTAAACTTGGAAAAAGTCATGCATTGAAACTGATTATCTGTGTCATATATCACACTATGAAGAGATCCAAGCAAAGCTGTTCTTAGTTTCTCCATATGTTACAGAATTATCTGTTCAAACGACAGCTTGTAATTTATACAGCTCTTCATCTACATTCAATACGTAGTGGCAAAAATTGAATGTAAAGCTCAAAAAACTTTCAATTTTAACTGTAAAACCTTGTATAACATTATCTGTGTTTTCAGAAAATGCTAATTTCTGTGGATCATGATGCCTTAGAATCAGATTTTCTTTGATCTTGGTGAAATAAAATAAAATAAATTGTTAATACTGACCTCACAGTTAAAGAATTATGAAGCGACTTTCATAAAAGGGACTTAATGCTGTTGGAAAACTCTGTAAATAAAATAATGATCAAAGCTCAGCCATTTCAGTGAAGAGGTATGCCACTCCTAACTGATTTTTTTTTTAATACCTGGTATGAAAGACTATCTCAATAATAGGTTAGAGAGAGACAGTTTGAATCCAGCATAGCAGTACTTCCAGCAGTGTATACGCTCTTTGTCGTTTCCTCCAGATAATCCGCAGATTTACTTAGTTGACAAAATGTTGGTAGGCTTCGTCTATACTAAATTAAATCTGCTGGTATGTAGTAGCAAATGGCTTTTAAAGCACAAATCAACAGATGAAAATTAAGGGTTGTTTGTAGGGGGACATAACCTGTTCTGGTCTCGTCGTAATTGGCACAGATCAGAAAGATGTTGGTAATGCTGTGGCACTGGCTTCTGCTTGTACAGGTAAACTGAGTGTCTGTTCAAGATGCCCATGCTGGCAGGAGCCTTGGTATGCGTTGTTGCATTTCTACTGCTGTTCTTGCTTGTGCTGGGCAAAATAATGCTAACACAGGTACGCCAGTGTGTTAAATTACATTACTTATTTCTCGTGTGCAGACGTCCCAGATTTCTTGCTAGGGTTAAGGCTAAAACATAGATTGTGCAGTGTCTTTAATATTTGCTGTTTACACTTTGGAATATCTTAGCATGTCTTTTGAAATATTTTAGCATGTGTTAGCTCATTCACTCTTTAAAAAAA
>NW_028186733.1:0-101139 GCF_003343005.1 Rhea americana | reverse complement strand
CTCTCCCACTAGGTGAATGAGAGCAATTGCTGTCTTCTGGCCTCCAGCTCCCGGCCTTGCTGCCTAAAATGTGCACAGCACACCCCAAGCAAAACATGTCATTTCAAGTGCTTTTATTGGACCATTAGACCATAGCAGTGGATTTGACCAGAATCTTGCAAAGAAGACAGGCCTTGCCTGTCCTCACCAACGTGGGGCAGAGCTTCTGCTTTCCTCTCCAGCATTTTGCAAAATTGTGTTCTTCAATACTGTTTGCTTTATCTGGTATTGACATTCCTCCGTGTTTCTTGTCTTGCCCAATAGTCTTTCTAGCACGACRGATCTACCTAAATAGTTTTCTTTTTCTGGTGACGAGCTCAGTTCTGTCCTCCTGGCATTCTTACCTACGAATTCCCTTCTTTGCTTACTTACGCCCCAGCCTTGTAAAGTGGGTGTAAGCCAATCTTGAGCGTGGACTTCTTTTGTGACAGAGACTGCCGTTAAGCCGGAGTGAAGGAGCCAATGTCCCTTTTGACTGGATAGGTAGGAACCAAGGGGAAGCTGTAACCTTTGATGCTTAACCACAAGAGGCAGGTCATGCTATTATTGCATCATCAACATCAACACACCCTCTGGAACAACTATTCTCTTGTACATTTCCTAAGAATATTGCATGGCCTCCCCTATCATTCTTGCGTGTTGCAATTTTTAAATTACAGAATGGAGAAGAAGACAGCAAGGGACACAAATTTAATGAATGGTTGCACTGAAAAGTGCTATGTGAAAGTCTCCAAAGAACGAAAATCTCCAGAGCTTAGCAGTTCTGTTGAAGCCACAGGAACTGGTAAACTCAGACCACCAAGTACCTGATGAACCTGTATGAGGCCACTAGCACATAACAGCATTGACAACAGGTATAATAAGTCAGGCTGTGGCTGCTGTTCGCAGGCAAAGACTGCAGAATTATTTAGACATCTGATGAAACCCCATGAGGGCCTTTCTGAGGGCTTTTCTACCCAGAAGCCACTGGTGATCAAGACAACCCTCTGCTTCTGAGGGTACCATTGGGTTTGGCCTCCCAATGGCTGCTCCAGACAGGTAGCTACAAGTGAGGGTGTGGACTGAGTGAAGGAATTAGTGAATGTGCTCTGAGAATAGTGACCCGCTCTCAATGGTAACAGCTTGACTCTAACAGCAATAACAGCCAACTAATAAAAGGTGTTCTAAAAAGTATTGCTTGTTGCCTTTGTCTTCCCCAAATCATTTGTTATGTGTTTATAATGTTTATAAGGGAAAAGGGAATTTGCAACAGAACAGCTCCTTTCCCAAAGAGGAGCTGTCAGGGGCTGCAGGAACTCATTGCTCCTCTGAGAAGAAAAGTATCCCAAACAAAAATTTCAGCTTAAATGCCCCACCACTCAGACAACCAGAAATTCATGCCCTCCTGCTGCTCTGAAACATGGGCCAGACACCATTTCTTGTGTTATTTTGTTCCTTCCACTGAAATGCATAAATGAGAAGGCGCCTAACAAAACATGGCACGTTTAAATAGTTACACACAAGGAGGCCTGGTGGCATGAAACAGGAAATCTTGAGAGGCCAAGGGGAAGCAGATTCACAGAATCAGAAGCAAAAAAAGAAGAGAAACAGAACAAATACGGAAACAGAGGACATTTTCTGATAAGGAAGAGAAGATGTGAAAGAGAAAATATCAAACGAATTAATTGATCAACAGGTCAATGAGCAGAGCTGGAAGCCCCARGCTTTCCATCATTCAGATCCAGCTTTCATCTTCAATGTTGTTTCCTTTCTATGGCTCAGGCCTTCTTAGAGCTTCTTGAAACTTGGAAAGTCTTGTTTTGTTTCTTGGCAACACTACTTGATAATTTTCTGTAAGGTTACTTTAAATTGCACCAGGGTTTGATCCTAGCTGTCTGGTAGGACTGAAGAGAGGCAAACATGTTCTTGCTGTTTAAAATGTTCAGCAAACACAGGGCCATCCTTAACTGAAAAGACAGGAGCACTCTAAATGATAAAAAACATTTCTTTTTATCCGTACAGTAGTCCAAACCTGAAATGATGCTGTCTGTATTTACTCTAATAAMCTGTTTGTGTCCCATTGCAGTCCCTTTGGTGGTGGTGGTGCTGGCAGGGAGAAATAGTGGGGAAGCAGAAGCACTGTGAGCATTCTTGCCTGCTCCTCTAGCTGTGGTAACTGCCTCTGTAGAAGATAGCAGATTGTACAGAACTAACGGCTCTTTTCCCACTGCTGCTTATTCCCCTATCCTACATACAAGAGGCTGACCATATCCTCTTCCAGTTTTTCTCAGTCACAGGATGAAAATGATCCGTGTACATCCTGTGATCAGCTTCCACACTCATTGCCGACAGAGAAGCTTAATGTTTTAATAAGCCTCTTTAGCGATTAGTCTTCCAAGTTCATGACCTTGTATTTTGTGCTACTGAATTTCATCCACTGTCCAGTTCTTCCGGTTCCCGTTACTAAATATCCAGATCCAGTGCTCCTATGCTACAGGTGGATGCAGAAGGGCTTCCAGCACTGGAGAGGGGTTATTCCCCCCTCCCCTCTCCCCCCCTCCCACCAGTCGCCACGCAGTCTTCCTCTCTTTCAAGATATTGTACACAGGAAAGAAGCCACTTTTTKCAGGAGCCTCTTACTGAACTGAGGCTTTACTGTGAATCCTGTAGTTTGTTATCAGAAGAAACTGCCGTGAAGGAAGCATGACTAGAAGAGAAATTCCCGCTTGAATCTTACAAGGTCCCAGACCTCTTCTCAGCTTGTCCTGTGGTTCCTACTGCATTTTTGAACTGGATGTGAAAACTAAATGCTTTTCCAGGATTTTTAATCCAGATCTACAACGTATATTCCTTACACAGATTATTTCCATCTCTTCTGTCTCCTCCTTACATTTGTGTGTTATGAATCCCATGAGTTTCCTAGATTTAAAATGTTTTGAATTTGGTTTGAATGGCTGCCATTATACGGGTTACTATTCTTTCCTTTATGCCTTTCCCACCTTGTAATCAGCTAGCTTCAAAATCTGACCTAGTTCATATTATGACAGGCTGTTTCAGTATTTACAAGAGTGTTGTGTTTAAAAGGCATCACACATGTGGCCTGGTGCTTGGCTCCCATCCTTACTTATCAGGCATCTCACAGTACTTGTGGCTTCAAATCATGAGGTCAAATAATCCACTGAAAGGGTTTTTTTTTCCTTTTCTTCTTCTTACTCTCTTTTTTTTTTTTTTTCCTAATTCACTCAGTTCTCATGATTATGTTGAAGACATGTCTGATCCTGAGGGATGGTGACAGTCATGGCTTGTGAAGCAATGGAGACTTTTCTGAAAAACAGCAGTAYGGAACAGCTCCAAATGAACTGCATAGCTCAGAAACTATCACCACAGTCACCAAGGTAAAATCAGTAAAGCACAGAGAGGTTGTTATATGCCTTATCTTCTCTACACATCAGTGGTTGAGGATTTTCTGTGGCAAAGACTTACAAGGTACCAAACTAGTCAAATTACAGTAGTGTGCTCATCAATGTTTTTATAGCAAATATGACTGCTCAAAGAAAAAAAAAATCCAGATGAACAATCTTGAAGGCAAAAAAGCTCCACGTTTCTCCAAAATGTTCAGAGGCAAATGCTGACTTCTATTATCTTCCTATACAGATGGAAGGATACACCAGATACTTTTTCACATGAAAAGGATTGATGATACAAGAGGCAGAGGTTTGTGCTGTGCTGTAGYATTCTAAAAAACTTATTTTCCAGATTAGAAACAGGAGAAAACAGTTATCATAAGGTAATTATTCTGTGATGTAGATACCATCCTTCTTGGAACAAGTCATTACTACTTCTGCTGCCCATACCATTTCCTGTGCTGCCTTTGCCATCATCTCTGCTACTACAGTGCTGCTTTTGCTGCTGCTTTGTTACTCTCATACATAGAGTAATACATTAGGAATAACTTCACTTCTTTACCAGTGTTCATTTTTTCCTACAAGGTTCCTACAGAATGGGAAATTCTAGGTTTATTTCACATAAGGTACTGAAGGGCCATCAGGTGGGAACAGATTTTAGTCATGTACAGGACGGAACTGTAGTAGAACAGGTGAACTAGAAATGAAGGAGGACCAGAYTGCCAGCTACTGTAGACTCTAACTGCTTCCATTTAATTGTGGGTTTTGCTCTGTTGAACAGTCTCATCATATTGATTTGCGCCCTAGCATGTTCTCTAAGAGATGATTTACAWCTTACTTATCAGGCATCTCACACTACTTGTGGCTTCAAATCATGAGGTCAAATAATCCACTGAAAGGTTTTTTTTTTCTTTTTTTCTTCTTACTCTTTTTTTTTCTAATTCACTCAGTTCTTGTGATTACATTGAAGACATGTCTGATCCTGAGGGATGGTGACAGTCATGGCTTGTGAAGCAAAGGAGACTCTTCTGAAAAACAGCAGTACGGAACAGCTCCAAATGAATTGCGTAGCTCAGAAACTATCACCACAACAGTCCTACAGTCCTACAATCACCAAGGTAAAATCAGTAAAGCACAGAGAGGTTGTTATATGCCTTATCTTCTCTACACGTCAGTGGTTTAGGATTTTGTAAGACTGGCAAAGACTTACAAGGTACCAAGTAGAAACTCAGACATAGCTAGACTATGCTATTCAGTAAGCGAGTTGAAAATTTTGCATCCTGTGGAAGCTAGTATCTCTTCTCAGAACCATATACTGTCTGTCTGCAYAGTGCCAACCTTGTGTCTGGAAGTTTGTAAGCCCTTACAAAACTTTTCATTGTCAAGTGAAAAGCATTATTAAGAAAAATGATCTCTAGCAGCTTCATACTGATTTCAAGCTTTATTTCTTTTGCATTTCTTAGGGGAGAGAACCAAAGTGTAAGCACTTACAAATGCTAGTGGGATTCAAGGGCCCGAGACCAAAATCACAGTCCTGGTGTCTAATCCAAGAGGTGCCAGAACCAAGGAGTTTGGCCTCATGGAACCAAATTCTATTACTTAATTTTCCAAATACGTAAAATTCAGCTTCAACTCATGTACTGAATCATCTTGACCTTGAAAAATGGAAACATCCAGTTGCTAATGCATCCTTAAGTCTTGTTAAGATCTATGAGGTATGTGATTCTCTCATACAGAAAAATCACATACCTTATAGATCTTATCTCTGCCTGCACCAGCCATATGCCTATGATGTGAGAAGTGTACTTATCTCTGAGTGTATCTGCGATATACCTACAAGCTCAGAGCACAAAAAATGCAGAAGGACGATGTTCTTTCTCTTCATAAATACCTCRGTTATTTCTCTTTTGTGCAATACCAACTCATTAGAACACTTCTTTAAAATGGATTGCATTCTATGATGAAATGCAGGTGAAAGGAGGGTGGTAGATGTAATATATCTTYAGTACAGCTTTTGTCAGTGTCTTTCACACCACTGTCATTTTAAAGCTGCAGCTATATGGGCTAGATAGTGGACTGTTAGATGGACTGAAAAATGTCTGGGCTACTAGGCTCAAAGAGGAGTAACCAATGGTTCCACATCTGTTTGGTGGATAGGAACAAGCAGAGTACATCGGGGGTTGATGCTGAGGCTAATATTGTTCAATATCTTCATCAATGTCCTGAATGATGATAGCAACTGTGCTTTCAGCAGATTTTACAGATGATAATAAATTAGGAGTAGTGGCTGACACTACCAAATGGTAGAGTTTCAGTACAGAGGGACCTTAAGAAACTTGAGGACTGAGAGCAGAAACCCCATGAAATTTCACAAGGAGAATAACAAAGTCTGCACTTAGGTTGTATTGACTCTAAGTGGTGGTACAGACTGGAAGCAGGATGGCTGCATAGAGCTCTATTGAAAATACCTGAGAGTTATGGTGTATGGTAGCTTGTATAGGAGCCAGCAGTGAGCTGTCGTTGCAAACATGCAATTCACTGCAAACAGTCTATTGGACTACATTAGCAGAATCATGGCCCGCACATTAGAGAA
This sequence comes from Rhea americana, assembly GCF_003343005.1. NCBI lineage: Eukaryota > Metazoa > Chordata > Aves > Rheiformes > Rheidae > Rhea > Rhea americana. The sequence continues at coordinate 95,124 of NW_028186733.1, read as the reverse complement.
AGTTTTTGTTTCTTTCTATTTAGCACTAGGGAGTCCATACTTGGAGAACGTTACCCAGTTTTGGGCCACAGTTCAAGACAGCGTCAGCTGTTCAAGTTTCTATCAGCTAGTATAATTTCTTACCTTGATTTTTTATTATATGAGGTCTTGTAAAACATTCATCACATTCTGCCTGAGCTTGCTTCACCACAGATGCTGACTACTTCTCAGCATTATTTTGGTTCCTGTTCCTTCCACTTAACCCATTAAGTGCATTCAATTTTAATTCTCTCCAATTAAATCCCCTTCTAATTTAAATCCTCTTCCAATTTTAAATTCATATTTTCCTTTTCTAGATTAGCAATTTATTCTCCAAGTAGCCTTTTTACTGCCTTTAATGAACTAAATCAAATTGGTTGCAACTGTCCAAAAGGCTGTATTTTGGTGGCCTTAGTATCTGCCTTAGATTTAGTGCCACCCCAACAAACTGTGTATCCTGCTGCTCCCTCCATCAGTGCATCTTAACCCATAAAAATTTCCAGTTTCTATATGCATAGTCCCTTTTGGATGACCCACATCTCTAAAGTTTTCATAGGTTAAGAAAATATTGTTGCTTTTTTCCTTCTTGGTGAGTGCTCATTTTAGTATCTAAGCCATAACATGAATAGAATCCCTGTAAAATCCTGGGTAGAAATATCAAACTACCATAAGTGACCACAAGAGTTTACTATAGCTCTCAAATTAACCACAGAAATAGGTTGCACATCACAGATGACCACAAAATACGGTGTACATTTGTTTTCAACTTTCAGCAGTCAACCATCAAGCTTTTGAAAAATCTTGCTGCCATGGTTTATAGCCTTCAGCCCAAAAGACCTAGGCTGCCTACATTCTGCATGATCTCTTGCTATCTTACTTTGAGCATCTTTTGCTGTGTGAAAGAGACTCTGTAAGCGGGACATACACAACTTAAAAACAGAAAGCAATTATYTTTTGGCTAACATCCCCCAAAGACTGATAGGATTTAATGAAATTAATGTGTTCACCACTCCTTTAATACCTCACCTACATTTCATGGCTGAATTTTTCTCAGAGCATCACACTTCATCCTGCTCTTGGTGGTCAGTGGTCCTGATTTTGTTTACAGTATGGCTGGCATTGCTGATGGGGCTGATGACCCTGACAGTTTTATGTAAGTACTAATGCATTTCTSTTTGTTGGGGTGGCCAAGCTATTGAATGATATCAGACTGACAGCTCCTTTTGGTGCAGTTTCTAATTCAGCTACGAACAGATAAATGCAGGCAACAGCAGGGATGCTGGATCTGAAAGGAGAAGTGGAAAGCTTTGAGTTACAATAAATAATCTGTGTCCATTGCCTCCTGCCCCAACAAGTCCATCGTGATCCAGAGCTAAACTTCATATTTTTATGAAAAAAMCCACAAACTAGAAACCAATATATTGGAATGATACAAAATGGAAATATATGATAAAAAATGACACTTTTATTTTGCTGTTGACTTATAATCAACTAATAAGAAATCCACTGTGCAAATATTCTTCATTTCTTAATCATTAGCAGGCAGCAGAAAAATCTCAGAAGAGTTTAGAAGTAGCTGTTCAGAGGGGAATAAAATTTATGCCAAATTATCCATTTATCCCTAATGGTCTGCTAAGTTATTCCCTCTCTCCATCCCTCCCTTTCTAAAAGACAGCATGGGAAAATGTTTTACTGTGATTTCGGTTTTCCAGTGTTACAAGGAATACAGGACACAGATTAGAGAACTCAATATGACCAAGAATGATCTGCAAATCAAATTCTCAGATATGCTGCAAGCAATAGGAAATCAACTGTGCTTGGAAGGGGATAAAACTCATACAAATAATGTTAGACTAATACGTTTTCACAAGGATTTACCTTTCAAATTGGCAGGGAAGGAAATGAGATGGGTCTTCTGTGTCTTTTCAGATGAACTTGTGCCTTCTTAGATGCGACTACCTACAAAGCAAGCAATGAGCACATCTACCTCATGCTGTGTCTGCAGAGATTCCCAGTTTGGCTGAATGTGCACTGACATTGGGCCTGGCAGTGGTACCACATTTTCAAGATTTACTTTGCATAGGAAAAGAATTTTCTGGAATGCCTTGTTGACATGACTGCTCCAGTCAGTGCTGGTTAAGAGTTCTCTACAACATGCTCAGCTGCATATTATAGAAAAGCTCAATTAGAAATGTTTACAGTGGTACCTGAACTTTAAACATTTTATTTTACTTTCTATGGAACAGCACTACACACATAGGACAGGATGTCACTACTATCCCCAGATAAGACAGGAGTGTCCTTAAGTCAGAGCTAAAGTGCAGTGGAGCATCAGCTAAATCAACCTGACAGCTTATTCTTTGTTCACTCTCTGTTTCCTGACTGTGTCCTACATAGGGCTGTTTCTGAAATCAGTTTTCCACAACCTTGTTATTTAATTGGCRTATAACAACGAGCCAGCAGTTCTCTTCAGAGAAAAAGAACTTCAGAATTTCAGAAGCAGTTCTCTTTAGAAATCATACTCTGAGGAGAAAGAGCTTCAAGCAAAGGAATCCTATTGTGACTACTGAGAAAGGAGCCTTCATTGTCTAGACATATGACTGCATTCAAGCTAACTGCTTAGGTCTCCATTAGGTCTCCATTGTAGTTAATGAAGAGAACTTGACAGTGCAAGAGCACAGTTAATTTCCTCCCAAGATAGGCACCTGAAACACCTGAAAAAGCATGTCCCAGAAACTTCTATTACTATTCATTGAATAGAAAGGCAATACAGATGGATTCACAACAACATCAGTGTTGTAGATGCCTAAATTAGGCCAAATAAATCCCATCTCTAGCATTTGAATCTCCCCGAAACCCCAAAAAGGTGCAAGAGATGGAGGAGGGGGATTAAATTTTCACTTATTTTATTTCATCAGCCTTCTGGGACTACAGTTAGGACTGAATTAGGACTTTTCTCATCACAGGTCAACAGCTGTTTTCTAAGACACACTTTGGAAACAAAAATGAAGTGATGATATTCCCTTTCCAGGTCAGAACTGTGTACTCTGCCCTGCACACAGGCAGTGGGAAGGTGGTGATGCCTGTTACTACTTTTCTACAGAATTCATGGAAACAGAGTGACAAGTTCTGTTCTTCACAAAGCTCCGCTCCTCTGATAAAAGAGAAAGTGAAGTGGGTAGGGCCCAGTTTCTGATTCTATTTAACATGAAGGAAGTTCCTATCTTGTGACAATGACTACGCTATTCTTAAGAGTTTGATAAAAGGTACAGACTGCATTAGTTAACACAGCCTCAGTTCTTTCAATGCACAACATTTACTATAAATTCAGCTGTTTCCAATCAGCCACTTCATGCAAAAAAGGGTGCATAATTTACTTGACTTGGACTGTGAGCAGGAGATTTTCTACAGTGATTATGCTGTTCTGGACAGCGCAAAGGCATGGGACTGGTCATTGCTATACAAAACACAATCCTTCTGGCTGCTAATGGTGTGAGACAGCCTATCTGACCACGGCTTACTGTGGCTAACAATTCTCTTACTGCTAGACTAAATAGTAAGAGATATTTATGTCTGTTTTGCAATTGGAATTGATTTCAATAATTTAACAATTATTACAAATACATATAAGCATTTGGTAAGATATCAGTATGAAAATCTCTTTTATCTTGCCCTCTCCCTTGGTCAGAACCCTTTAAAGAGGAMGGTCTTTCTATAAAAGTTGACTTATGTTTTCCACTAAAATGAAAATGCTTGAGAATGAGTTGCTGAAATGTGACCTAATGTGAAATGTGACTTTTAGTAAGGCAGAACAAAATGAAAACCAACTGGGATGGGAAGAGAGAATGGCAGATGTATAGAGTAAAATAATGCTTTTACCTCTGGATCATGGGACAAATATTGGAAGACTAAAGGCCAAAAATATGRCCCAAGGACCAGCAGTCAGCTGGGCCTGTCTGCACTCCAGCACTTGTCAAATGCCTGCTCCATTTCCCTTCTGGCTAAGTTTCAGGACATAAAGTTTCCCCTTGGAAGTAAGAGACTTCAGCCTTATTTTCAGCTTCACAAACTCGTTATAGCAAAGGTTGTGAGGTGCAGTTTGTTCTAGTTGTCTTAATCAGAGCCTTAACAGATATGAGGAAAAATAGAAAATGGAGAAGCACACTGGGAGTGGCAATAAGTAAAGAGGAGAACAACAGAAAACTTGAATTCAAATCTTCAGAGATTTCCATCAAGTAGCAATAAGAAAGGAAGAATCATTTGAATTTACCTTCTTACCTCTTCTGTTCAGAGCATCTTTTAAGAAAAGGATATTGCTAAATGCTTAAATGTAAAACTGCTGCCTTTTGCCATAGTTCAGCTTTTGCAGTAAGTAAATGATACTAAATACTAGTGTAAAGTTCAGCAAATCATACCCAACAGTTCCCTACAAAGTCAGAGGCTTTCTCTGCACTTCTGACAAATGTTAGGGACAAGGTAAGAGGTAGGAGACTAATTCATRTCTAAAGGGGGAGAGATGATCCAATGTTTTGCTCGCAGTTTAAATCAAATTGATAAAGATGACAATGCTCTTCAGTACTGTAAGTACGTCTTGTTTCTGACTAAAAACAGCTCTACTATCTTTTTTCCTTTGACAATAGGCTTTTTCTGTAAGTTCAGAACTTACAATGATGGATTAGCAATTTGTGGAATTTATGTTCTTTTAGCAATTTTCATCAACCCTTTCAACTTCTGAGCCTATACTTAGTTTAAATTATCTTTAATCTGCATAGGAACTGGTAAAACAGTTTGCTAAAAGATCATACAAGCTTGGATTATCATTTAGAACTGAACAGAATGGCTTGTTTTGGGCAGACAACACAGCTCTTACAGAAGAATAAAAGTTTTGTTGAGTTTTAATAACATGGGCATATATTTTCCTCAATACATAAAGCTGATCCTAGTCCATATGCTAGACACCAAGAGAACTTTGGACAGCCATGTTTGTTCAGCTTTCTGGGTACCCTGGATGTCACTTTTCCATTTGAGGTTTTCCATGGCCTCACCCAAGAGTACCCAAAGGCTGATCTATGCACTATTACTGGCAAAAAAAGAGTTGCCTGAAAGTTTCTTTTGAAAATCTAGTTTCAGACTGACTGTACGCATCATACATTTCTATTGTGTTTGACATCTTGTTTTAGTGAGAATACATGGAAAAACTCCAACAGGATGGTGTTCATTTCATGTTCTCAAAAACTGGGTTTTTTTATATAAGAAACCATTTATTCTCTAGAGTCCCTTCACTTCTGTTTAAAATGATATCTAAGAAATATAATATATTCTTCTTATTGCTTTAAAACTTGTGTTCCCAATTTTCCTTTTCATTATTGGGCTATCTTCTCTTAATCTTAACTGTTGAGTTAGTCACCGGCAGTGCCCCAGTAAGTAGCAACGAGTCAGTGTTTCTTACTTTTATGTACAGGGAATAGGTTAGATTCCATCCTTAGAGCTGGTTTAGGATACTTGTTGGYATATTCAGGATAGGGTCAACCCTGTAGGAGCTGGTGCATGATTCTGCTAAATTCATTATTTCTTGGGGGGAGGGAGGGGCAGTATACCTTTTTGTGAAAGTCATTCAAGGAACTCTTCCAAAGATAGCTCTGTTTGAAAGGGGTGAGATACGTAATTTGAATTAGCCAAGATGAAATAATAAAGACTTTTCTTTTCTAGGGTAAGGAATACCTACTCTACACCCGAATGTACATATMTTTGCTATGAAGTCATTTACAGCCAACAATGTCAAGAAAAGAATTACTATGTATGTGAAAACCTTGCCATCCAGGGAAAGCTCAGTGTTGTTTTTTCTTACATTAGAGTGACTAGGATGTTTCGTCACTGAGACAAGCCTAAGAGCATATGTGAGAATCTGAGGTATTTCTACACAATTTGTTGAAGACAAACATGAACTGAGATTGACAGGTCCTCAGCCTGACAGATACTCACAAGGCTGTACCACATCTTGCTGCGGCCTTGATCTTCCTGGTCAACTCACTGCTGTGCCGAAACCAATCTGTGATACAGAATTTTATTTGTAAAGGCAAATAGGACTAGAGGACAGTTGCAGTGTGCGCTGTACTGCTGAGACAGAAGGAGTTAGATTTTCCTCCATGATACACAATAACTTAAATGCTCCAAAAAAAAAAAAAAAAAAAAAAAAAAAAGTAATCAGTCCAGAGAAGCAGAAGAGGAGGCAGTGTCCCACTATTCACTGCAGATGTGCAGATGTTTGGAGTGCTGCGCTGAGACAACCTATTCCAGCATGGGTGAAAATAACAAAGGACAACATGCTGTGTTTGATTCTATCGCCTTTTCCATCAAAAGGAAATTCTCCCAAAAGGAGAGATACATATTTCTATATATACAAAACACTCCGGTTTTGCACTGATTGGGACGGCATTTTTGAATGACAGTTCTGTACCAGAGTGTATTCCATGTCCAGAATCTACCCCCAGTCATAAACTCTAGCAAATGCAATTGGCTAGGCCAAATTCTATTTAATAAATATAGCTGCTTTGTCCAGACTGCTGACAATTGTTGTATGTGTGCTGTGTTCTAATGCAGACTGAAACTTCCTGTCCTATCTATCTTATTTCATTTCAGTCAGAATAAACAAGAAATTTTGTTTAGTTCTTTATAACAACAAAGAGTGTAATTGTGATGTGTGCCTCATCACATTACCTTAATTACAAAGTGTTACTTCTGTTCTTGGAGCAGGATCTGTTTCAAAMGGCAATTCCAAAACAAAAACAAAATCAAAAACAAAAATAAAAATWAAAAAAAATAAGGAAAAGCCAGACTTACTGGCTTACTGGATTCAGAGCTGTTAAAATAATACAACAAAATGGCTTTTATCTCTGTCATGATAGTGTCTTTTCATTCTGTTGATACTGCTTTTTAAATGGGAGGCTCTGACTTCTATGCATGGGAAGAGGAGCAGCTATGAGGGAAAGTCCTCTCTTGCTTTCTATCTGCCTCACCGTGTCATGACTCATCATGTCTAAGCAAGTGCTCTGTTAAGGAGTGTCAGGCACTATTTTAAGACTTTTAAGAACTGCAATTCAGCATTGGAGCAAGGCACTGCAAAGAGCTAGAGATGAGGAGTGAGGATAGATAAGCCATGTCTGAACTGTAGTCTCTGCCCATGAGCATTTGTGCAACAGCAGAGACATCTTTAGTGTTGCCTGGTCTTTCTCTGACTCAGGCTGAGTAACCTTTCATCTCAACTTTTCTCCTCACTCTCCTCACTTCGAACCTTCCTTTCTTTCTTTCTTGTCTCAGTGCCCTATCCCCTCATCCCCTTTCCTATCCAAAAGTTTCTTTTGACCTCATCCTACCTGACAATCCCCCATTCTCTGGTCCCAAAAGGACTTCTTTGCCCTTACATTGATCCACAGTTTTCAGGGAGGAGCAAAGCCTTTTCCTTCTAAGATATCCTACAGCACTGACTTCATAGGACGTAAATATAAACTGACAGCCTTCCTACTTGCGTAGTTTCCTCACTTGCTGTGAGTACAGCCCTTCATTACCTATGAAAACACATACCATTTATTTGTATTCCTCAGAATTCAATGCCAAACTGCACAGACAGCCCTGTCAGTCTTTCTTCTCTAATCAAATACTCTTATCTTCTACATTTACTACATGCCTTATAGATCCTATGTGATTATTTTACCAGATTCAGACAGATGGAGATTTTCCCTGAACAGCCCTCTCCCTGCATCTTCCTAACTAGCTAACAGACAAAAAATGCACTAAAGAAGATAGAGCAGCATGGTTTGAAATAGAGTTAATGATATTTGTAGCATTCGTTTCAGTGAATTTTTGTAAAATAATGTCACTTTTCATTTCTCTCATAATAATGCATGGAGATGTACCCCATTGTTTTCAGTGCACCTGTAGTGTTGTATTTTGTCTTGACCGTTGAATAGATATCTTTCATACATTAACTCAAAATAATAAATATTTCTAGAGTATCTTATTTCAAGGAAGTAGAAAAGCATAATGTTTGCTATATATTTCCAGTCAGATCAGGTTAGTATAGATGAAATAGACTTAGGTTCCAGTCAGAAATCAAGATTCCCTGATCTTTACATTCAAGCAAATGTCCATCCTTCACAGTACCACTTTAACTCCTAAACTTACTTTTAAAATGTTACTATGATACAGTAATCAGCACAGAGACAGCTTCCTTTGTGGTTTAACTGGAAACACTGAAATGTCAACCATTCGTGTTGCCTCCACTTTGGTCTTGCTGCAGTGTGCCCCTACTACCAAAATACTGCTATCTCATGAAAGAGGTGTAACAAAGCACAGATGGAGGATGAGGAAGGGTACACCACTTTAAATTTGCAACCTTCAACTTCAGTTATTACTCGTAGATATTCAAGTAACAACAAATGTTCTGCATTTAATTCTCCAGGCAGTTTTGTTCCAGTAGACAGTAAGTACTTCTTAACTTCTTTATCTGAATTAGGGCATAACTTGTATTTGCATGCTCATGTTGGTTGATCTAGAATCCTTCTAAACTTTATAATATATTCTTATATGAATGTTCATAGAATCAATGGTGGGAATGATCATAATGGAATCTTGTGCAGTATTGGTTATACTCACAGATGATTTTTCTGAAGCTTCTAAGGTCTATACTCCAATTATTTTTCTATGTACTTCAACACTGAAAATAAATACTGCCTCTGATATAGATTTTATTATTTTAGTCAGACTCCTTTGTAATAGCAGGGCAAAGAAGAGAAAAGATAATTCTATCTGATAATGTTTGCCTTGGAAATTGAAGCTGTTTGCTCAGCTATGGTGAATAGAAAGCTGCCCTGGTTATGAGTCATAATAGTGAATTTAAGCTCTGATAGAAGTATATTTTTATTTGTTTATACTCAAAGCTTTTCTTTAAATGGATTGTTAACTAATGCATTGGATTGTGCCTGAGGAATGCTTGAGTTTATGAAATGATGACTTGAGTACTGTTGCTGCTGCTCAGAAATTTAGCAGGTTGCTTATGTGTGAAATAAGTATCCATTGTTGCTGTCCATCACTTGAATAGACAAACACATCACTCTGGTGCTGTTGGAAAAAGAACTAGGGCTATCCAATAAGAATAATGGTTCAAAACTGTTGAAAAGAAGCAGCCAGAAAAGCAAGGGTGAAGTGTTAGGGATTGTGACCCTAAGGGTAGAGTCTCCAAGATAGAAAAAGGGTAGCATTCTGGGAAAATTCTTAAATAGCCTTTTGATACACACAGAGATCATGCAAAGTAGAGTCATTAAATCAGAAAAAAAAATAGCTWGAATGGGATCTCTAGAGTTAATCTATTCCATTTTTTTTTCTCAAAAGGGATAGCTTCAAAGTCTCATCAAGTTACTCAGGGTTTTGTCCTCTTGAGTTTTGGAAATCTCCAGGAATGGAGAACCCATAGCCTCTCTGGACACTCATTCCAGGGCTGAACTTCTCTCAGCGGAAAGATTTCTTTTCTCCTCACCTGCTCCAAGTCTAATCAGAAGTTTCCTGGATGTAACTTTGACTGTTGTGTTGAGTCCTTTTGCTGTGCCTCTCTGAGAAGAGTCTGGTTCCATCTTCCCTATGATTTTCTTTTAGGTAGTGGAAGACTGAAAACTGATCCTCCCTCAACCTCCTCTTTCCCTGGCTAAACAAACTCAAATCCTTCACCCTCTCTCTCCAGGCTCCAGTCACTTTAGTGACCCTCTGCTGGTCTCTCACAAGGTAGTTGAAATCTCTCTTCAACTGGGAGGTCCAGCATTGCACCCAGTACTAGTCTCCAGTTTGATGTTATCTGCAATCCCTTGAAATTACCTTAAGTGATGAGGGCTATGGGCATCACCCTTAACTCTAGCTATGTTAGTTATGTTAGTTTTAGTTGCCCGGTCTGTCTGGACATCTGGGGCACCTCTGCAGAATGATTCTTAGCACCTTACAAAAGGCTTGGCYGCTGGAGGTATTTGCTCTGAGGCACTTGACTCAGGTAATAGCACTTGATGCCTATAATAATATTCAGTTAACCTGAACAATGGAGGATAGCTATAAAAGAGTATTATATAAATACTTTTACAGAAATTACAGCAGAGTATTGCTCTGCAAAAGAAAAATAAGTAAGAAAATATTTTAATTGGGGGATAATCAGCTGGGAAATTTTGGAGAACTGTATTCCTGATAAGACATTGGACCACAGTGGAAATTTGAAGAAGGAACCCGAAGAAAGATGAAGAGTTTAATGTTCAAAAGATTGTAAGCATTTTCAAATGACAATTACAGAGTCAATAATTAATTTTATATATGGTGAAGAGTGTTCTTACACTAGATAGCATTTTTTCCCCTTTGAGATTGAGAAATCTTTGATTTTATTTTGTTATTTCCAGGATTGTGGGAACTTCAAAATCTAATCTGGTTGCCTGTCTCATGAAAAGAGAGATGATTCTAAAGCATCAGAGCCTCAGCTGATAAATAATCTCAGTGAATAAATAGATATTTCTAAAAAAAWAAATAAAAATAAAAAAATCCAGGAAATTCAGAACAATGATAACAGAAACTTTTCAGTAAAGAAATAAGATGCTCTGCAGAACACRATAAAGGTAGACTGATGATGTCAAAGAGGAGGTAATATCACTGCATTGTGAGCATTGGTGCTTTTTATTGTGGATTTATTTTTTTTTTTTTTTTTTTTTGGCTAGGAGTCTCTGCCTCAGCTTCCATATGGCGACCAGTGGCCTTCATTTTCTTCACTTTGTGTCTGGTGCTGTTAATGGGGCTGGTAACCTTGCTGGCACTGTGTAAGTACTGTGACCTCCTGAGTTAATTTTATACTAGTGAGTTCCAGCAGTATGGCTATTCTATCTTCTCCTGTAGAGTGACCCTGCAAATACCTATGGAAATAATAAAGGAAGAATGTAAATAGTGCCACCCTCCTACAAGCAATATCGCCTTTCATTGTGTGTCAGTCTGAGTCACACTGGATCACTTTGGTCTGTATTTACAGCCTCTAGTCCATTCCACACTGACCATCAGATAAACTACGAATTGTAACAATAGTCACAAACTAGCAGCTTAAGCTGCACTTACAGGAATAACTGAGARGTGGAAATTCCTATTACATTTCTTAAAACACTTTGGTTTCATTATTAGAAGTATATGAGCTCCAACTTGTTAACTACACTATATGACCAGCAGTGCCCTCGTGTGACTGATATTGACAAGTTTCATCATCAATATTCGGGCTTTTTCTTGGATTGCAACCTTTTCTGCAGTGAAGGAAATCTTGGTATCAAATCATAGTAATTTGTGCAATTTTCCTATTTATTGCAATATGTTTTCCTTAGGAACACTTCGATTTTAAAATTGGTGTGTTGAAGATGGTTCCATATTACATCTAGAAGCAGAGCTAACAAAGAGTCCTTATTTTTTTTCCGGGCATGGAGGAGGTGGGAAGTAGTTGCAAATCACCACAAAGAACACCAGGTGGCGATCCATAGCATCTCGGAAATGTTACYCAAAGCCAGCTCTTGGCTTCTCATTCAATACCCCTCTCACCATTACCTCAACTCCATGCGAAATGGGACTGTCACTAACCCTAGATAAAAGTCTCTCGTAGCCTAGTCTAGATGAATTTTGAACATCTTCAAGGATGTAGATGCCACTACTGCCCTAAGTAACTTTTAATAGCACTGCACTACCCTCCTGGTGAGGAACTTTTCCTAGTGTCCAATCTGAATATGTCAAGCCTAATGTGTGGCTATTACGCATTGCTGTATCATCTGCTGCTAATTTAGAGGCATTTGGCTCCCTCATCTTTGCCCTTCAAGTAGTTGTAGGAAGCTATTACATTCAATTGTAATTAACTGATGTTTGACTGAATTGTTTCCTTCCTTCCTTCCTTCCTCCCAACAAATGCAGAAAGAAGACTCTGCAATAAGAAACCAAACCTGGTTAAAAATCAAATGTTCCTTTGAAAGTCAATTTTGATTATCTGATTTTGACCAGCACCAAATGCAAAGATCCATATATGCCACAAGAATGTAAATATGCTTAGTTTGGACATCTCATACGGCACAAATAAATGCAGCCCTGATGGCTAGCCGATGGTTGTTCCACTTGTCCATCATTTCCAGAATTAGGATAAGCAATGATGATAGGGTTAATTMCAGTTAATTAGCCCTGCCAAAACCACCTATATCTTCTTCATGATCTCCCTTTTAGGAAACCAAATGCTGATGGTGTACACACAGTGCTGGACACGCAAATGATGCAGATAGAAGTTTAAAGAATCCTCAAAGCTACAATTTAAATTTATTAAAAAGAAAAAGAATGAAGATGAGCATGAGCATTTTTGGTTTTAAGCATTTGTTACAGTTTTTCAGGTTTCCAAGGACTGTGAGGARGGAAAGAAGCTACAAGAAATGAGGGAAACCTTGTGTTCTGAAGGGAAAGAAAGCAATAAGACTAATGGTAAATATGTTTTATGAAAATAAATTCAAATCACACCATCTTCAGAGCCCATTGACAGAGACTGTAAAGCCATGGGGGAAAAGCTTGATCAGTTATTGACTGTTTTTAACTGTGACAGTATTCAAGATGTGAATACTAACACTCAAACTATGATTCAGTGACTTGTTTCTCACAGATCTGAGAAGATCTTAGCTGATTCATGGCTACACTTAATCTTCTTTTCTCAGTCAAGCTAGTAGCTAAAGCCCCTGTATTCCTTGCTGATCTGCATAATAATGTCTCTCTGATTTCTAGAAACAAAATGTGCTCTCTGTCCAGCAAGCTGGCAAAACAGTGGAGCTGACAACTGTTTCTACATTTCAAAACAGAAGAAAACATGGAAACAAAGTCAAGAATTCTGTTCCCTGAGAAATTCAACCTTGCTTGTGCTAAAAGACAGAACAAAGATGGTACAGTCTAAACAGCTTGTCTTGATACAATAAATTGCAATATTAGCATGGAGGAGAGAGCACCTCAAAAGCAAGTTTTCTCACTGATGATTCCTAGCATCTAGTTTTCTAGCATTTATATTAGACCACTAGATCTAGAGAGCACCACATTCACCATAGTCTTTTTTTCTGACTTRTGTTATAGTCTTCATAGACTGGTGTTCATGATGGCACAAAGGGTAGACAACAGAGAATTATATTATGATGACTTATTAGTCATCATAGTCATATATTAATATAACAATATAACTTAAAGCTTATAATAATTAATAACATAGTATTAATATAATAACACAACTAATAATTTATAATAATATAAAATATTAATATATTAACATAAAGTTTTTTAAAACTAATATTTTTAAGTTATTTTATTATTTTTTTTTTTTTTTTATATATATTAACATAAAGTTTTTTAAAACTAATATTTTTAAGTTATTTTATTATTTTTTTTATTTTTATTGACTAATGATAATTTATGATTTGCTGTCAAGAGCGTATTTTTCCTTTTTCTGTAGATATACTGGGGAATCTCCTTTTTAACACCTATTAAATTTATACACAAACCCCAAACATCCTTATTTGCCTTTTGCTACACAAAAGCTTTAAAAGGAAACAAACATTCCTGAAAATATCTCTATTTTACCAGAGTTAATTTCAGATAGGGATACTCAGTTATCTCTCATTTTAAGACATAAAGGCTAGTCCTTTGGATTTTTTTAAGTGAAAATTAGATGGACAGACACAAGAGAGAAAGTGGCGAAGTGGTTTTTTACTGACTTCCCATACAGATACATAGGATATATAGCAACGTCCTGAGACCAGGATCCTGGTTTGCACTGTTGAGCTACACCTGAACACCACAGCTTCAACATCAAATTCAAGAGATGATTTGATATGTTATATAAAACCCTGAATGGTTTGATTCCAAGTGTCTGGATAATAGCTYATTCTTCTATACTGGGTGTATACAGCTGCAGCTACACTGAAACTAACCCTGTGGATTTCAGCTTTTCTGTGAATCCCTGAATATACTACTAAGCAGTAGCAGAACATATAGAGGATCTGAATGGGCTAAGATCTCTTTGGTTACATTTAAATATCTGGTAGTCATTCCGATGCCTAAACATAGGTGACTGGTGCCATCTTAGATGCCCTAGGGGTCCCTTTCGACCTCCAAATAATGCTTCAGAAAGGCACAGTTCTCCCATAGGTCCTGCGTCTTGTTTGTCAGACATATGTGAAAACCTCAGGTAGCTCAGGGCATCTCAGATGGTGCTAGGCAATAGACTCTGCTCTCTAGGATGGGATTCATCTCACCCAGCTTTGGGCATCCACAGTATAAGTTATCGTCAGCTTCAGAGATACTAGGCTCTATTACAGCCAGTGGGAATCTAGTCCATTCAGTCACTGGGGCAATTCAGCTCACTATTCAGTAGCACAGCCACTGGGTGAGGTGAATCAAACTCCAGGCTCACTTTGCTCTTTTGGCCAGATCTCCACTAATCCTAAACGGGGCTTAAGCAGTGCTCTCATGTGTGTACCAAACTGTAGACACCTACAGGCAGACCAGATAAAGCTCTCTCCAGAGTTTTTTTTGTAGATCCAGAGTACATTAGTCTTTTGACATTCAATAAGCAAAGCATTTGAATGACACTATAATCAGAGCAATCATCACTGTCACATGCATAGACAATAGCCCACTCTCTTTAAGTTATCTCCATTAGTTGCTGAATCTTCATAGCTGTGAGATACAGAAACTTGGATTTTATTCTTAAAGATCATTGTGATGATTTTCTCATAGCTACAGGTTTATCTGCCACGGGATCCACAGTTTTACTGGGTTGGATTATCATATGTCTCTGAAAGGAATGGATGGTACTGGGAGGATGGGACAGCTCTTGTGAGAGAAGTTACAGCTTGGTAAGCCTTGATAACTGAGGACCAGTGCGGTTCTATCCTATAGGCCCCAGTAAAATGTATGAAAGTTATGATTCTGCTTACTTTTCCATGTTTGCTAACTGTGCTAAGGAGCATAGAGGTCATAGTATCTTTTATAGAGCTGCTAATTCCTGCCCTGTATAAGGAACAACAGGTGGCAAAGTACAGCTGGATCACAGGTACATAAAGGACCACCTAACACACAATCAATAAATTCTTATTTTTTAATCTTCCAGGATTGTATTATATGAACACATCTTCTGTGCTTCCTTATATGGACAAATAATTTACACCAGTAACTCCTGTTCAACAAAGCAGTTCTGGATCTGTGAGAAAGGGGCTATTCATTTCACCTGAAGAAGTATTTCAAGAAAGGACACAGAGTGAGATACGATCTTTAGCAGTTAAAAGTTTTAAATACATGTTTAGTTTTACTTATTTTGCAACTTTCTCAAAATGTTTATTGAAATTAATGTGCCATTAGAGACTAAAACCTTCTCTCTGCCTCCATCTTTCCTCTTAGGTTCACATAAGAAATGTAAACCTAGGAAATATTTTGGAAGAATTAGCTTCAGTGAAGCAACAAWTCTTGAGTGACTCTCTGGCATGACAACTACATAGTCTCACAGATCTCTATGAAAATAATTATTGAGCTTCAGTGGGAATCTTTCATTTTCTCAACATTTTACTGTAATAAATGCCACAGTCAGAAATCAGTCCCACTTCATCCTTTATGATTTTACTCACTGAATTACTCACAACACACACTAAATACAGTATACCTCTTTCAGACCAGTTTGCTTAATCATGTCCTCTTTCATAAATAAATCTTTCAACTATTCTCCTGTTCTGGGTATGAATGTACAGAAGGAACACAAGGCTCTAGTTATTCAAAAATGTTTTCATATATGTAATAATACTTATAGAAACAAAAGGACATTTGTCAGAAGAATACAGACAAACCCTAGAAGGAATCTGTACAAAAAGTAGAGTTGAATGTCATGGGTGGATTCAAATATTACATGACTAACTCCAGTACTATCATAACTTTCATTGCTACACAAATCAGTGAGGATAGCAATAATACGCTCCATTCAGAGCTCCACTCAGCAATTACTCAAGCTAATGCAGAATCAGTTACCAGCAATCTGGGTGGAGTTTCATTGTATGGATTCTTTGCAATTTCATATGTGGCAATAGACATCTGTTTTGTATTGTGTATGTGTACAGTCCTTGTATATACTCCTTGTGTATATGTGTATATGCCTTGGCACATGAAAACATGACTTTCCTTAAAATAAATTAAAAATAATACTCGGTATGTGTGTGATATTCACTATTTCATTTGAAATGATCTCAATGTGAAGCAGTTCCTTAGCAAAAAACTTCTTTAATGTGGTGGAAGGCATTTGTTAATTGACTAGATTAACAATACTCAGTAGAATCAAGTCCTTATTTACCAACACAACTACTTATCAGAACTATCTAGAATTCTTCAGTATTGCAATAGGAAGGGTATGCGTGAATGCAAATTGCAGTTTCATCTGTTCAAATCTTCCAATTCATTAAGCTTGAAAAATATTATTTACAACAGGCAATTGAGCTGCTACATTTAACCCCTTTTTCTTTCCATAAACTGTATATGAAGAGTTCTTCATTTTTTTAGTAATCTGATAAATGCAACTCTTTGATGGTTCATTTACGCAAACAGATGTTAGCTTCTGAGTTTCCTGCTAACTGCTTTGTGTGGCTTTTTAAGTGAGCATCAATAGTAAGGTCAGTTCAGTGGTGATAACTTGAGGAATACATTTTTTTTTGTTTCTGTGCCTGGGTGCTGTGTATTTTAGAAATTATTTCCATACCTTCACATGACAAATTTCATTTGATTCCAGTCCAAATCTTGGCCCCAAGCACTTGGTAAGGGCCTTTCCCTTCTAAAAAGTGGTGGAATTTAGAGGGAAGAATTTACAGTATTTTGTATTTTAAATCCAAGCAGATCCATTATATCACTCAGTCTGGCTTCTATGTCAGTCTGTCATGCTTCTCCTGCCTACATATGTATATAAGATATAGCTGAAGAAAATATAGCTGAAGAAAAAGTGAATCTGCCATGCCTCTACATAGATTGTTCCAGCCCTCATAAGCTCTAATTTTAGCTTTCATTTTGTTTGTCTAAATAATAGCATTGATATAATATTCATCAGTCACAGTCATAGCAGGTTAGCAGGTGTCATGGTCACAGTCATCACAGGTTAGACCTGCTGTGTACATAGACATACATAGAGGGAAATAATAAACCTACCAACAAAAAATATACAGTCTGAGTATCAGTTAATTGATAATAAATTGAAATTGAAAGGCCAGTGGTGGTCCACACAATAATGAATATGAATATTGTAATGTTTCTGCGTGAGAAAGCTGGTAGCAGTGAAGCAGCTGCTCAGCACAGACAAGGAAGATCTGCAAACTTTCTGTGGCACTGGCATAGTCAAAGGTCTTGTCACATGGTCAAGTAGCATGGACCAGCAGGAGCAAAGCAATAGAGCGGGATGGTGCCAAAGATGTGAAGTCTACCTTATGCCTATTTCAGGAAGATTATTATATATCAGATTTTGAATTCAGCTGCCAAAGGGTAAAATCAGCCTTCTAGTGAGTTGAGATGAGTGAATTTGGTACCCTGAATGATCTCATTACAATGATTTCTTTCTATGTCTGTAGACCTGCTCCTGCTGTGAACTCTGGGACATACCAAGTGCACAGCGGCAAGTTGCAACAAGAAGCAATTAACAGAAACTGTAAAAAGGGAAATTCCAGTTAGATAGAAGGAAAAAATTCTTCACAATGAGGGTGGCCAAATACAGTAACATGTATCCAGAAAGCCTAGGTAATCTCCATCCTTGGAGACTGTACAAACTCGGCTGGACGAGTTCAAAGCTGGCCCAGTTTTGAAAAGGAGCTTGAACTAGATAACTTTCAGAGGTTTCTTCCAACTAAAGCTACTTAAGACATCATGATTCTATCTGTATTTTTTAATATTGTGCATCTTTTCTTGGCAGTGTCCAAACTCCTCTGCACAGGGCTTGTTCTGGCTAATGCATCTCTAATGTCAAGTTTCTAGTTACAGAATCTCACTAGCACCCTACAGATCCACATCGCTCTAAGCCTGACTCATTTATCACATGGTATCTTCTTTCCTTAAAAGTGTCAGTTGTCAACTGTCAACATCTTGTTCCTGAAACAGTCTTTCAATTCTGCTCCTGCCTTCATTGGGTCAGCTTTTGCATTTGCTGTGCAATAAATTAAATAWATCTTTACAGGTCCAAGACCTTTTATTAGAGGAGGTGCAATGTCACCAACAAAGGTTTCAGAACCTTCTTTCTTGTCATCATGACTTCAATACATCCTATAGAACCTTCTTGTTCCCTTGGTAAGGAAAATTCCGAGAAAAAAGGGGAGAGTGCACAGCACTGCACAGAAGGGCCAGCACACAGCCACAGCTTTACAAAGAGAGAAATGGCCTCCTACATGTTGGATGGTGCAGAGAAGTTGAGACATAATGAAAATAGTATCCAGTCCATCCTGCTCTTTCTAATTCTTTTCTCGCTCGAAACTGTAAGAAAGGGGGACAGCTGATGCTATTTCATTTATTGTTGTTCCCTTGGACATTCTCCCCTAAGAACAGTAAGGAGTCACTGCTTGATACTTGTAGATCACAGAGTCACAGAACGATTTAGTTTGGAAGGGACCTATGAAGTTCATCTGTTTCAGTCTTGCTCAGAAGGGCTGATTCCAAAGCTAGATCAGGTTGCTCAGACACCTGTCCAGTCAAGTTTAGAAAACATACAAGGATGGAGATGCCACACTCTCTCTGCCCATCTACTACAATATTTGACCACCCTCGKTGTGACTTTTTTTTTCCTTATATCAGCTCAGAATTTCCCTACCTGTAATTTATGCTCTTTACTTCTTGTCCTTTCATTGTATATTTCTGAGGACAGTTTGGCTCTTTCTTCTCTGTAGCCCTACTTTAGATAATAGGAGATTATATTTAGATTGTCCTGAGTCTTCTCTTCTTCAGGCTAAACAAATCTAGTTGTCAAAGTCTGTTCTTGTGCATCTTGCCCTCCAGCTCCTATTTATGTTGGTGGCTCTCTCCTGGACTGGTTTTAGTATTCCAGTGTTTTAGGATATTTTTTGTACAGGGAGCCCAAAACTGGACATAGCAGTCTAGCTGCATACTCACAAATGATGAACAGAGGAAAATTACCACCTTCCTTGCACTACTGGATTCACTCCTGCTAATTCAGCACAGTATGTGGTTGGTCTTCCTTGCCACAAGGGCACACTGTTCCTATTTGTCAAATCATGTATCTTATTCCAGACTCAGATTTTCCACTTCTTTGTAGCTAAGAACTTTGCTCTAAATTGAATATATATACCTAAATTTTTAACTCTTCACACTGAATAGCAAAAAAGGCACAGAAATTAAGCCAATATTCCTTTGAGATGAATCAAAGATGTTTGCTCTGTTTTAAAATAGGAAAAGTTCAGTGGAAATGAAAATCATGGAAAGGCTAAATGGAAAAGAGCGGCCTTCTGGAGCATACATTTCTGAGAACTCTTGTCACCCTACTTCTCTCTAGTTTAGGGGATGAAGGCCCAGGTTGAAACAGGATGGGTGGGAAGAAGGGCATCCTTCCCCTAAGGGAGGAAAAGGAAGATCACTTATATTACTTGAATATGTGGGACATTTTAAGTTTGATTCATTCTTCCATCTCTTCCTGAATTCTGCTTTTCTTTCTGTATCCCCTTCACAAAATATTTAGCCTATCATTTTCTCTCTTATTATTTCACCATGAATGAGTTCTCAGATGCTGAACATGAATACAGAGGAAGACGATGGATACTCTAAATCACTGGCCACAGCACCCAACCAGTCACATAATGTCCCAGAACGTCAGTGAAGTTACCACTGATACTTGCTATTTGAACTTTCTGCATCATGGTACACCATGACAATAGGAACACTCTCTCTTGTTTAGTTCAGCAGATGAGTAAAATATGTACTTACAGACTGTATGTTTATTTCTATTGCTTTGCCTGATAAAAGTCATTATGTGTGAATGTGAAAATATATATGGTGGATTTACTACCATAACTTGCCCTAACTTATCTCTTTCTAGTAAAAGATGGGTGGTTTCAAACTCAAACTCTGGAATGTAGGAATCAGCTGTGATATGATTAGTTCTGTTCATTACTATGTTCCTGACACAGGAAATTGCCACAGAGATAGGAAAATTTGACTATAATAAAAAATTTTTCATGTTTTGCCCTGTAAAGCTTTTTTTTTYCCAGAAAGTATTTAAGCTTGGCTTTCAGGTCAGAAGGGACAAAACTGGGTCTGACATGGGCATGACATAAGTTGTGTGATTTCCTTGGAAACACTTCTTCAAATCCCATAGCTCTTGTTGGGCTAAACCATTCATTTTTAGGAAGACATCTAGTCTTGAGTTAAGTATTTCTGCTACTGAAAGATCCTTCACACTGCATTACAATGACCATTAGAAGATTCAAACTTCCAGTAACTTTTGAACACAGGAGAACCTTAGTGGGTATTTTTAACTCCAGAAGTTCAGAAGTTTCCTGAACTGGGCTTCAATTTGTAGCAGGTACGCATTCTGAGAATTGTGTGCACTGACATCAGAAAAAAACTGCAAAGTGTATGATGGTATGCAACCATTTCCCTTCTCTGTTCTGACAGAACAGAGAGATAAGGTACTGCCCAGGACAGCAAGAGCATTATTTACTCCTTCTAAGTGAGAAAGTTTTGTAGTTTCATCATTTGTTAAAGGCTAAGAAACCTCCATTTGTTCTGTTTAAGCCATGTAATTTCAAACTGATCTCTTTAACACAAGCACCAGAGGAAGCCACATATTCTTATCAATCTATGTTTGACTTGATCTTTAAAATGCTTTACAGACAAGAAGAGAAATTCTTTTGAGAATCACCAGATGAGTCTCCATGCAGGGATGGAGGGCTGGGACTGCTACTGACTGGAGTACCTGGATCAAATAAATTGTTGATTTCACCAAGGGTGATCTCTACCATTTGGTATATGGTGGTCAGCTACCTTAACTTTGTTTGCACTGTGCCTCATCTTCGTCATAGGTATGATGGTCCTAGGAAGTTCTGGTACATACTGTGTTCTTTTGTTAATATTAACACCTTTGGAATAACACCATTGAAAAAAGATGGCGGACTGACTTCAACAAGGACAACTTCTCCACACATGCTGTCCTTTCTTCTCTTTCTATTTCCTTGCAGTGAACACACTGCAATTTGGTTGACACAAGGCTTTGAGGGAGGCATTTTTTAATTAGTTAGTTCTGCATTTGTACCAGCAGGGATCTAGAAGTCAAGATGATATATTTTTGAAAGAGTGGTAGAAATGGATTCTGTTCTCATCCATCTGTTATTTGTGTATTTGTTAATTAGACTTCAATCATGAATTTCTGGTATTGAGTCTCCTACAACAGTTTAGTGTTTTCTTCTCTTATTTCCTGTTGTTCAAAACTCTCTTTCCTATTAGAATAGCAGCTCTTTCACCTTCCTTTGACAAACCTTTCACATTTTTAGAATACTATTTTCATTTAGGTCATAGTAATATGTCAAAAGTGAACATACTTCTAGCACTCAGATTCACAAGGAAATCTCATCTGCTCTGTCTGTTTCACTCAGTCATCCAAATTTACCTGAGATCTGAAAGAGAACTGAAGATTCCTGTATTTTTATTAACTTTTATCATGTATGACATGGTTGCATCTAAACTTGCTATCACAAAGCATGGACATGGTCATTCTGATCTGCTGCTGCCAAAAGCTAATATCTAAATACTCTGGAGGAAAATGTAAAAAAAGTTTCCACTTCCATCAGGGAAGTTTTACCAACATTTATGAATCAAAGATTGTTTTACAACCTGAAGTATGTTTAGAATTTTAGGTTTCTTCAAAGGCTCATACGACTTCCTTCAAATCCAATATGAATAGTTCAAGATATTCCTTATTAGACACATTCTTTTGTCTTGATTTCATTTGTTATTAGGTTGCCAAGTGACCTGCAACTGCACTGTGATTAAGCTTTATCTAAAAATAGGAAATCTTTTTATCTGTCCTTTTCTCATCTGCTAATCTCCTCACAATGCATAACACTGTAGCATCAGAGTTGCATGTGAGCAAGCAGTTGCAACAAGTGACTTTGCAACATATGAAGCAAATACGATGCAGTAGCATTACAACTTTTTTGCCTCTCTGGAGAGTATTGTTATAAATYTCAGGTTTAAGAGTTTCTAAACATCCACGGAGCCACTTGAAAACTTGTGAGGACTAAGAGACATTGTTCCTGGAGGAGATGAAGATAGTAACCAAAATGGTAAATAGAACTGTTGTTCACATGGCCTGAAGTCTATGGGTTTTATTAGAATAAATAAGGAGTTAAAAAAAAARGGGGGAAAGAAAGAAAGAAAAGAATTAGTGTAGATTTGACTCATAACGTGCTATACACATTTCAGCTCTAAACTTCTTTGCCTTTCAGGCTTAGGGATATAGACTTTTCTACTCTTCCTTGAGTGTTTAGAAGAAGAGATCAATGGTCTTTCTTTTCTAGGATCAGTATGTTTGCTCTGCACTAAGAACTCTAAATAGGTGGAAGGCAACATCTGTTTCCACTTTTCAAAAGAGAAGGCCACATGGCAGAAAAGTAAARGGTTTTGCTTCTCTCAGAATTCTACCCTTTTCTTGAAAAGGAAAGAGAAGTTGATATGGTACCTATCATACTAGTACTGCTTTGCATTAGTATCAACTCTTCAAAACTCCTCACCAGTCAGCAAGTACCTCTTGAGACTACTAGTAGAGGTATTGTCCTCAAGGTCTGAGGCAATGCAGATTGAAGAGAATTTAATCATCAGTGTGTACTAATGAGAAGGCAACATAGGATATTATTCACACGAACAGTGGATGCGACTGTCTTGGATCCTGTGAAAGTTATAAGTACTAAGTCTTTCATTCAGGAAATCTCTTGGAATACATTAATAGAGAGTGGTCTCGAGACAACTGTGGTCCTGATCTTACATTTAGTAAAGAGATCAGAGAAAATATATTTCTGTTTGCAATTCAAACAGAGATATTTCCTCTTCAAAACTATGTTATGAAGTTCTGATGAGGTGTTTAGAATGTCATTGTTAAATTACCTCCTTTGGTTCTTTGACTAGCTCCACCCAACAGTAGTTACCAGTTACAAATAAATAAAAACAAAACTCTTTTGGTGATAAAGGCATTTTTCATAGATTAGCCCATCTCAAATATCACAAAAACAATCCTATAGGATTGAATTATCATATGGAGATGATGACTGATTTTAGGTGGATGATACATGACTTTCTACACAGATAATAGACTGGTAAGTTTTCTGAACTTAGAGAGTTTTGTAGTTTTTAATCTCTTCTTGCATAATATCCTACCTATGTCCTGGGGGAGAAAGGGATCAGAATCTCAGCAATGGCAAAGCACCAAGGCAGAAAACAACCAAATATATTTGGAATTAAAATATGCTTTTAGGCATGGGTCACCCAAAAAGACAAAGAGGGTCTTGGAAAAATAGAGCAACTGAAAGCAGGTGAAGGAGCTATGAACTAGCATAACCAATGACTGCTCTCACTGTTTAGACTCATTTATTTTACAAAACATCCCACAACTCCATAACAAGTAACTCACACTTCATTCAAGATAGCATGCCTTGGGCAAACCCCTCTTGCTCTTACTTCTTCTACTCATCCATAATTGTCCCAAATCCACTTTTCTCCTCTGTCAACATTTTGAAAGATTTATCACAAGAAAAAGTCAACACTAAGTAGAGACAGACTGTTTTCTTTTTCTATAAAATATCATCAGCTTACTTGGTGTATTTCCCCTTTATTAACTATGAGTAAAATACTGAATTCCCATTCTATTCTGAGGTAATCACTAGATGCAATTAATATGAAAATTCTCTTCAGGCTTTGGAGAGCTGCTGAAGGCAGGACCAATGTTCTTTGGGTGTACACTCTTCAGTGCCGCACTGGAAATGTGTATCCATTTTGTCTTGCAAAGTCTTACATTTCCTGTAGCTAGTAGACATAGACCTATATTCTTTTCAGGTAGACCACTGCCTTTTAGTTTCCAAACCCAAATTACCAGTGCATAAAGCAATGGCTGGAGTAACATAACCATTGGCACAGGAATTAGTGTTCTTCTCTACCTGGATGCTCCATAACTAGGCTTTCTTTTTTCCATCTTTGGTATGAGGGCAAGTAGGAGAATAATTCTTTAGACTTGAATTTTATGAGTTGCTACGTTCTTCAATATTTTGCAGAAAAAAAATAAAATGACTAAGCCACTTCTACAATAACAGACGACTGTTCAGTAGGACTGTTTCTTAGAAAACTTGTATGTGAGAGGCTATAACAAGATGAATTTTTGCAGGATTGATTTGTCATCTAGGCAAACTTTGTATATCTTACTTTATATATATTGTAATTTAAGATTTAACAGAGAGAACTGTTACAAGAGGCATCCTTGGATCCATGAGAAGCCAGCAGTCCAGCTAATCTAAAAAGATTATCAGAAGAAGAAGGACTGGATGAGAAATATTCGATTTCTCAAAGAAGAGGTGCAAAATAATATTTAATAGAAATTCTAAGCAGAGTCCATTCTTCCTTCCTTGTGTATTTACACACACACAGACACACACACATATGCAGAAATAGGACAGAAACAGAAAGGTTTTGTAAGATACAATGAATGAGCAGTAAAAAATATTTACAAATAGTCAAGTTACTAGCCTCATCCTTCTAGTTCAGAAACATCTGCCTTAGCAATGCTCATAACCTCAAGCATGAGATAAGTCCAAAGAGGAAAGACCTATGGAAACACTTTTGGTCATTCTGATTGGAATTTCCTATATACATGTATTCCCACCACGGCTTTCTCTTTAATGCATTTGACATTACTCAGGAAATGAGTCTTTTCTCATTTTGATTTGGAAAGATACATTAACTTCCAATAACTCTTAACTACATCCAGCCTTCTCTTCAGCCCACTCCCTTTCAGTTATTCTACATTTCTTCTAAAACTCCAAAGCAACCTTGCCTTTTTCCTTTTCTGATCAGAGGTGTGTGGTGCCCTTGTTCACCACTTGGCAGTGAAGCATCACTTAGCATTCTCATCCTCTTCTTGACTTGAATATCATGCAGGAATTTTAGATATACTCAAATTTTACTTCCAGACAATGATGCTTTCCCTTTGCATGCAGTAATGTGATCTCCCAAGAAAGCATAGAAGTGTTAAATGAGTTTTGAATAAGAGTAGGCTATTATCCTTATCATAATAACCATTGCACTTATGCAGGGAGAATGAGGATAATAATTGGATTTTTCCAGGAATGACATCTAAAGGCCATTAGTATTCAGCTAACATAGAACATGTCCACCCTTTTAATTCATATATCTCATCTTATGAAACTATATGTTGTATGAATGGCTGCATAAATAGTTAGAATGCTGTGAAGGGGATTCAGAAAATCATTAATTGCTGAGAATGGGGAACTGAGTCTTCTAATGCATCAGAAATTGTACATATTTTTAGTATTCTATGTTTAACTGCTTGTTGGGATGGATGGTTTTCTAAATCTAAATGGTGTTTTTTCAAGAGCTGAAATTTTGCAGCGTAATGAATGTATATTATCTCTGTGTGATACTGATATCACTATGATTAAATGAGATGCTTAATTTAATAGTGCTCAGATTTAAACTGGATTTGTTGGTGATAGCATTTTTTGAGTAGGAACATTGATCATGGAACTCCTTTTGTTGGTGCTTCAAGCTTGAAAGTGACTCTGAGATTTTTGCTTCATGTTGGAAAATTGAGATGAGTGTATGAGGTGGAAAATACATTTTAATGTATTTTTATGAGACTTAATACACAAAGTCCATTACAAATCTGGTGTATTTCCACTTTGTCTAGGGATGCAGCTGGAACCAACACATTCAATAATGAAACATCTTGAATATAAGAATATGTGATTATCCTGATACAGTCTTACCTGGACAGCAGATGAAATTGCTCTCTTTCCTTGAACTGTAATATTATGCTTCAAAATACAGATTTCTGAAATGCAAAAAACTTCATCAATCACAATATGGGCATGTTAATGTCAGTTAGTTATTTACTCTCTCCTAAAAAATGCTTCTTTTGGCTATACATTTCCTATTAAATATCTGCTCCACAATTTGTGCCGTGACTAGCTTCCAGCTTAATTTGATACTATAAATTGCAGCAAATAGTTGGAATGACTTCAACATGGGCTTTTAAAYTTCCATTTCCAGAAGAGTCATTTATCCACAAAAGATTGCTTGTGCATATTATACATTTCAATGTGTTCCAATTATGTGCTTCAATTCCAAGTTCCAGTTTTGTGTTCCTGTTTGTTAGTTTAGGCTAYTGTTTGTTAACTGTTACTAACTATGCTCACATGGAAAAGTCCAAAAAATCCAAAGACTGAGAGAGAGAGAAAATACAGGAAACTCTGGATAGGGTGGAAAGGCTGACTTTTCTGCTGTTGGCTTAATCAGTCTTAGACGGTTTTTCTCTGCCAAAGTATATTTTGTAACTAAATATTTTTGTTTCATATCACAACAAAATGGCAACTCTGCATTTTATTCTTCATATGTAAAATCAAAGTTTCTCTTGCTAAATTTAAGGATGAGAATCACATCTTCATTTAGAAAATAAAGAAATTCTATATGACTCTAACTAGAGAACTGAAGGATGAATAATGTTTCCCTTTTGACCTCTTCCCTTGCAGAGTTAAATTATTTTTTTTATTCAGAAGGGTTGGGGTCAGATGAAAGTAGGAAGCAGATCAAATTATAGAGGATAAAAATTAGACAAGACAATGTTGAATACATAGCTTTAAGTGCATACTCCCCAAATCCTGTCTCTTTCTGTGGAATTCCAAGTGCACATAAAATATCTCTTTCAGCTTTCTTTGATTTCAGATCTAGAACATGAATGCTCATTCTTTAACAAAGAAAAAAAAAAAAAAAAAAAACCTTAAATATTTCACTCAGAACAAACAACATTTTTCAAAATTCCATTAAAATGAGTTTTCTGTAGAAACAAGCAAACAGTAAAACCAGCTAGCTATAACTACAACTGTATTTACTCATACTTTTCTAGTACTCCTGCACATCAGGAGTAAGTACAGGGAAGTTACCAATGAGAAAGCAATGATGTGAGTGATAAAATTAAGAGGATCAAACATCAGACATTTTGTTTTCTCTTCATATGACCTGGCATAAATCTTAATTTTATCTTTTATTAGTACAAGGCAGTGAATTAAATAGTGACATCTGGATTATACTGAGTGAGTACAAATCAAAACCATGATATTTACCAAGAAAGGGTTGAAAAGTACTAGGCCAGAACCCCTGCTTCACTGACTGCAGAAGTTGATTGATTTACAACCAGTCAACTTTTAACCCAACATTAACAAATTTATTGCTTTCTCTGTGCCATCATCTCTGTGGTTCAAAATTAAATTCCTTTCTTCCTCCATTCTTCTGAATGAAGTCCATGCAGTTAGGCTGATTTATGCCAGCTGACTGATGGAAAATAAAATGCTGAAGAAGAAATGAATGGTTATATTAGTTCACACAAGAATTTCTGGCTAACAGTCTGGGGTTGTCAAAGATAATGATTGTTTTAGAAGGGATTATTGTCCTTTCATTCAATAAAATGTTAAATGAGCTTTTTTAAAAAATACAATATGTTTTATTTATTTGATGAACCACTGAAGCCAGAAATCTCTTATTGAATTCTCCCTTGTCCAGTCTTTTTATTTCTGGGATGGCTGATGTCTTCATTTCAGTGACTTCAAGGATCATCTATCCACTTTTTCAATTATTAATGATAGCAATAGTAGCATGTTCTACTTCTTAAAAAATTGAAAACAAGTACTGGTAAAGATGTGTTGTTTTTATACTCTTTCAAATCCATAATAAACTTTTACTCCTTACAGCATGATCAGGTATTGGCAGAATATCATATCATTCTATCTGTAATATTCCACATTACATGTCTTTATCCTAAATAAATCACTTACTGGTGGCTAACTTTGTCTACATTGGGAAAAAGGAAATAATTAAGACAGCTCTTCAAGTTTTTAGTGTTAAAAGATAACTTAAACATATGAGATACAAAGGTCTCTGTATAACACTTAAAATTCTATTTGGAATGCAAAAATAAGCTATATCAAAAAGCTTTTCTTGGACACCAGAATACTAAAATACCAGTCCTTANTTAAGACACAGAGAACCAACCTCAGTTACAAGTTTATGGGTTTCAGGCCTGCATAGAGCATTAATTGTGTGCTTCTCTCCTTAATTCCTTGTTTCTGTAGCAGTCCTTACCAAAGATGACTCAGCAGCATTTTCTATATATCATGTCCCTGTGCAATTTGGAAAATGACAGTGTATCCTCAGGTCCTACTATTTAAAGACAGCAGTTTCTGCTTCCACATGAAATCAGAGATACATACAGTTTCTAGGCTAATCATGAGTACTGAGCTCTTGCTGCAAGAACATTTTTTTCTATTCGGATTTGTTTATATTTTTATGGTGCTGGGGTTTACTGATTGCTTGTTGCTAAGGATAAATGACATCATTGTAGAGAAGAAAACTCCATAAAAAGTAAAGCTATGACAGCACCCTCAAGGCTGCATCTCTCAGGCTTGCCAAGGAATCAAATATTTGTGCTGCCATATGTCAATATGAAGCAACTGAAAGCAATGTGAAAAAATGGAATTAGCAGAAGAATTTTCATAAAAAAAAAACAGATACAATGAAGAAAAACGTTCATCCGATTGGTAGATCTGTTGAGATGGAAATTTATATTGGGAGCAGTAGGGAAAATATTTGCCAAGAAGCATTGAGAGTGGCTTGTGAGCTGAAAGTTTGCTTAGTGACAATGTCACGTGTGTATTATACTTATATTTTGATTTTAATGGACAATGTATTGAACTACAAAGGCTCAAGATTTTTATTATTATTATTGTATCACCACATAACATCAATAATATAGACCAGTTAGGGACTTTGGCTGTTCTAATGTAACCTATTGGCAACATAAAACAGCAAGCAATCGTTATTCCAGTGATGGCTATCAAAAAAAAAATCTTCCTCATTTTGTCTTTTCACAGTGTGCCACAAATCCTAAAGACTTGCCTAAGGGCACTATATGAGACTAGAAATGACTCAGTTCAGTAGATTAAATGTATGTTTAGATGCTGCTTCTTGATCTTTGTCAGTTTTAGATGCTTTCTGCAGCCAAGTGACAGGAGAGATGAAATCACTCTTAAGACAAATTAACATTGATGTGGCAATTTTGAGGGACAAGCCTTCACAGACAGTTGTGCAAAATGATATGGTTAGCAAAGTTTACAAAGCTAAGTTGAAAGACTGTTTTTCTAACTTATTGCTTATTAATAAGCAATTCTGTTTACCCATTAGCACAAAATAGACTCATTCTGTGAGGCAATTAGTTCAATGGATCCTGGAATATCTGACAAAGATTTCTTAAGAGGAAATGTCAGTAAGAGCTAAGTAGTGTTGCGTGAAAAATGCATGTAGTGATTTAGATGATGATCTGATGTGTGAAAGTGGCTATAGGGAAGACTGAAAGTGCAGGATGGTCATCTTCATACTGAATACTGAATATACGCATTTAAAAATGCTTTGTTCTAAATTGCTATGAAGTTCTGAATATTTTGCTGCATATAATAAATGTGCAAAACTTGACATCTGTTAAAATAATGGTTGAGTGACTGTCTTACAAGGGCAGACAAAGTCAAAATTCAAGAATCAATTTATCCCATATATCAACAAAAATCAGGATTATTCATTATTCAGATAAAGACAGTAACAAGTTGTAAACCGTATACCTCAGGGCAGACAGCACTGTATTACTGGCATACAATGTGATATTGTCTTTTGTGTCACTTGACTCATCATGTAGCTGTTACAGTTATGAAACATCAAGGCAACTCATTCCTCTGTTTTATACCTTCCTTGAATTGCAAAAACTCATCATCCAGACCCATGGACTGCTGTTCCTGAGTTCATACGGAAACAGTGTGTATGCCATGGAGTCACTGGGTTGATTCACCCTCAGATGTACTATGAGGCAATGTGTGGCACATGTGGCAAGAAGCCTAGGAGTAGTCCTCGGCACAATGGTAGAAATCTGCCATGCAATGGGCCATATCAGGAACAGTTTTCATGCCATGGACAGGACAATAAGATACACTAATGGAGTCTCCTTGCTAATGAAGTCCAGAATAGCGTTCTGTTCAGCACTTCATTCTTTCAGTTTTTCAGGATTTCACTCCCAACAACAGTCCATAATAACAGTGCTTTTCACATGCTGCCCTTCTCCCGAAGTCAGGTCTCTACAAACAACCCTTTCTCTAACAGAAAACCTTTGTATGAGCTCCCTTTACTGGTCCAGTGACCCCATGCCCATCACATCAATTCCCACTGTTGCTCTCTCAATGCTCGTCACATCAGTTTTGCTCACTGGCTGAGTCCTGCACTGGCTCTTCCTCATTCTAGATCCCTTGGTGAGGGCTCTCCTGCTTCCTCATGCTGTTATTCTTAAGAATCTCTTTTATTGGCAAGGGTTGTAACATGGAGGCTCCCACCAAGTCCTTCATGTGCTGGAACAACAAGCCTGCATCGGTTATGCCTTCCATCATTCATAGGGTATTTGTGTCAGCCATATGATCCCAGGTAGTACCACCAAAGCTGCTGAAGCACCATGCTTAGAGTTAGAATTGACAACATTTACAGGCTATGAGATAACTGTGCTGCAAGCCACGCTGCTTTTCCTGCTCCTCTGAATCACTTCTTCATACATATAATTAAGAAAATTGCCATATGACTAAAAAGTCATCTAGTGAGGAATAGGAACATGCTTGTTGGCTGCTGCTACTGCAGAGGTCTGACACACAACCTTATGTTCTACTTCCCCTGAATTACAGTTTAGTTTCACCAAATGGCACAAAATAGTATGAAATATATAGAGGAACAAAAGTCCCATGCTATAAACTTTTCTTTTCCTGAGAGACTTCAAAGATCTTTGTTGTCTGCTAGTGCCATGGAAAACAGATGTTATGATGCAATCTTCTCTTTGTACAGCAGTCAAGTGGCAGCAGGTTTTAAATCATTAAAAGCTCGGTATTTTCTGATTGCTGAGGCTATTATGCACAAAGCCCTACTAAGGAGACAATAAACAAAAGAAATAGCAGCAGAAATATTTATTCTATTTGTGAGATTCCTTCACAGGATAGAAAATGGATCTGAAAAAATCAAAGAACTGGATCAGGTGTGACATCGTTAGTTATGAAGAGGGATGTTTTAGAGGAATGCATCTTTCTCCTCAATGGCCAGATGCAGAACAACCTGCTTCCAGCTGGATTGGCACTCCCRGGCATTACAAACTGGTGACTTTCCTTAAGAAAGGGTTGTTCTCTATTTGCCTTCTGTTTTTCTGGTTTATAGGACATCACCCCAGGACTCATCATTTTCTCACAAATGCAAAATCTGTACTCACCACATCGTGCAGTGTTTCTGTTTGCATCTTGAAGCCACACACAGACTAGGAAAAGATTGGAGCTGGCTTCCTGAATGCAAAATCTGTAAAAAAAAAAAAAAAAAAAAAAAAAAAACAGCAGAGAATGTCAAATCACGGGCTAATACAATATCTCCCAACTACTGCTACCCATTTGACCCATAATAGTATATAAGCTCCCGATGAAGCTTTGTCTGCATTGATAAGTGAGAGAGTGATGGTTTGTCTGCTGGCAAATGGGCAGAGGGAAAGGAAGTAAGTGGGACAGTGGTCAAAGACTGATGTTTCTGGCTCATAAGAAATATGAACGGMCTTGAATTCTTTGTATCTATGCACTCACCTATGGATCAGAGGAGAAAGCTGATCCATTCCCTGACAGTCAAGGTCCTTCAGCTCAGTTGTGAGACAGTCCAATCTAGAAAGAGGAACAACTGTAAGACCACGTGTCTTACACAAAGTCTTCAAGACTATGAACTCCTGCAGGGAAATAAATGCAAAGCTCTGAATCACACCTGTGATTCATTCATAATGTGTTGGAAAAGAACAGAAGTAAATGAAAGAGAGCTGTTCACACTTGTGCGTAACAGACTGTGTGTAACAGACAGTCATAGAATCACTTCCTTCTAACATTCTGGTTACATAAGTTAGGCAGGAGAAGTCTTTTGCATCATTTGCACACAGGCAATTCAAAATACAGGCAATAAAAGCTAAAGACTTAAAGACTTAATCTCTTTGCCATTACAGGTCTGAGAATGAATTCCTTCACAGTGAAGAGCTCTTCCAGTTGCTTTATCTACTGATCCACCTGCAATTTAGGAGTGAGAAAAAGATAATACTTCTCTTCTGATCTTGTGGAATAAGAGGTCAGAGAATAGGCCAGGCTGTCTAGCCTACTAATTCTGGGAAGCAGGAAACAGAAATCCAGGCCTCTGTAAATTGCCGAATCATTTATTCTAGCATGACAACAAAGGGGATGCCAATCAGAATTAGCTCAAGTATTTTTGACCTGACATGGGGTGAGGATCTAGATGTAGGCCCAAATTGGCATGTCTCAGTACAGTTCCACTGAAGTCAGTAAATATACATCAAGGATAGGTGCAGTCACTATATAGGCTGAAGGGTTTCAAAGGGGCATGGATAGTTTTTGACACTTGACCTAGAGCACAAATGCTATATCATGGAAAAAAAGATGTAGCTTCTCAGGTCATAGTACATTGCAAAGCATATAGTCAAAGAAAGAGAAAACAAGAATTTTTACCAGCTCTTCCTTACTCTCTATCTTAAGAAATCTGGACTCCAGAGTAGAGCATTGAGCCTTGCTTTCTTGCCAAGTTTTCCTTTCCTTTGAAAAATAGTAGCAGTTGTTTCCATATCCTAGTCAGTTCTCAGGACAAGGAGTACATGTATGACCTCAAAAACAAAGCAGCAGGTTTGTCAGTGAGGGTAGTCTCTATTGGATTCCCCTGCAGAATCAGTGGAGCACTGCAGAGTCCCTCAGAGAAAAGCAACAGAATTGGTAAGGTTGGAAGGGACCTCTGGAGATCATTTAGTCCAACCCCCTGCTGAAGTAGGGTCACCAAGACCATGTTAGACAGCGTTGCATCCAGGTGGACTTTGAATATCTCCAGAGAAGACTCCACCACCTCTCCAGGCAACCTGGTCCAGTGTTCTATCACTCTCAAAGTGAAGAAATTCCTCCTCATATTCAGGCAGAATTTCCTGTGGTTCAGTTTGTGCCCATTGCCTCTTGTCCTGTCACATGAGATAACTGAAAAGAGTTTGTCCTCGTCCCCTTGGCACTCTCCCTTCAGGTACTTGTACACATTGATAAGATCCCCCCTCAGTCTTCTCTTCCCCAGTCTAAACAGGCCCAGCTCTCGCAGCCGTTCCTCGTAGGGCAGATGCTCCAGTCCTCTGATCATCTTCATAGCCCTATGCTGGACTGTCTCCAATAGCGCCATGGCTCTCTTGGACTGGGGAGCCCAGAACCGGACAGAGTACTCGAGATGAGGCCTCTCCAGGGCTGAGTAGAAACGTTATGAAAACTATCCTGTTGATTGGTTGTGCCCAGGCCTCCTTAGCAGTCAGGGGTTGAGAACTGAGGAGCTCACAGAGACTATTGTAGCAATGGCTTTTAGAAGGATACAGATCCTTGAATTGGACAAGTAAGGCTGGGCAGAACAGAATTTCACACATGGAGTATTTTCATCAAGGATTTTTTTTATCTGCAACAGGGCTGAGATTTTCATATACAATCATGTATTTGAGGTATTTTAACTTTTGAATGCCTAACCTGGCACACTGGGAATTAAGTTGCCTTTTCAGAAAATAACCTCAGAAACACTTACTAATGAAAGCAAGGCCTCTGTAAAATAATATGAAATTAGGCCAGATGGATGTGAATAAGATCACATACCTGCAGTTGCACAGAATTAGACTCTCACACCTGGAAATCTACACTCATTCGCATAATGTAAACATATGCAAACACCTGCATGAATTTACAAAAAATCTCAAAGACACAGAGAAATGAATTACTTCCGGTTTATAACTTTATGTTCTTTTACTAGCTCCCAATCTGAAATTTCAGTGGGAATATTTATACTATGCTGAAGGCAACAACAGAAACAACTAGGATATCCACCTGTGCTATTTCTTCCTTTTTATCTCCTGTACTCCCTAATCCTTTAACCTAGTGGTTGAGAAGAATCTTACTAGAGTAGTGAGAATTCTGCTCCAGTCTTCAAGTATAAAATTCAAAGAACTCTGGAAAAGTGATAATGAGATAATCACTGACTAGCCAGTAAGGGACAATTTCTTTCAGGAAAGATCTCTTCAATCTGTTAACCTAGTGAATTCATTTTCAAATGGGTTACTCAGGCTGGAGCAAAACATTTATTTGTTTTTCTAGTACCTTTCATACAGAGGAATTCTAAAGCACTAATAAATAGCATATATAATACAGATTTTGGATCAGCCATATTCCTCCCTTCCTCTGAGAAGCTATATGGTATTGTTTTTATGAATTTAAGTACAGAGAGCTATTTCTCTATCAATTCCTTCTCTTCAGGGATAAGTGTTAATTTTTCCCTCATACCTACTCCAAGCTGATTCAGTCAGTTAAATTTAAATGAGCAAATCAGAAAGACTTTCATAAGGTCCCTTAGGCAGATTATTTCACTAACTTCTAGGAAATTACACTTAATATCTAACTTGAACATGTTTACTTCCACTTAACTGCATCCCATAACCTTAGTTATATCTTTCCTTTCAAGTCTAAACAGTTTTTCCACATTCTCCAATCTTCCATTATTTTTAACCTCTTCCATTCTTTCTATCCCTATAACTTTTTTGGAATTTGAGTCCAAGGCTCCCAGAAGTTGAGTTGCAGTATGTAGGTGACATCCTCCAGAGTGTCACATAAAAAATACTCTCCTCCACGACCTTTTGTTCTGGCATCATGGAGCTCCTGATTTTGGAATTTTCCAATGTCACAAACTTCAGGTCTGCATATGTCACTTCTTCAGTCATTTTTGGTAAGGTTACAGAAGAATTCAAAGGTTTGATTGAGCCCACAGAGGAGACAGAGGTAAGGTTCTGGCTAAGATCAAACAAATGGTCAGTGACATTGGGCATTAAGAGAAGTGATTCATGTACAATTCAGAAGAGCATTTTGTCTCATACAAAGGGGCTGGATGACACAAAAACTCAGGGAGTTGTTTAATAAAATAAAAAAAAATGAAGTCTCAAAAAACCACTCTAAATTGGAGTCACAAAATAGCATTTAACTCTTCTGTGTGTGCCGAAATGCAACAGGAATGGAATTCTCTCATTCTCAATCCCTGGAACAAACCCATACAATTATCAATTTTTAGATATACTCTTGCTGTAGAAAGAAAAGGGAGAAAGAGGAAAAGTGAAGAGGAACTGACATTAATTTTGGATTATGTCTAAGTGATTCCTAGATGTTTTTCAGCTGTGGGGGGGGGGGAGGAGTGTGGGAGGGTGAGATGTGGGGAGAGAGTGTTTTCTGGCTTGATTACACAGTGATTATTATTCAGCAAACTCAACCAGAAGGGCTCAGACAGTGGAGGAAGAATGAAGATAAAACGAAGTGAGAATCATACTGATTCCCCCTTCTCTGAGAACACTATGCTGACTTTAATGGGATACCACATAGACTTGCCATAGCATTACCCATTGCTCAAACATGAAGAAAATATCATACATTTCACAGCTGCCATTCTAAGCATGTCTGCAGTGCAAGAAAAGGAGTGAGCTGAAGAAATCTGCTAAACTAATCAAGAGTCTTGGTAGAAAATTCATGAACACTATGAATACTACGACACTGCTTCTAGACTAGTGCTGACCTGGAAGCCATCTAAGCACATTCACACATCTCACTCTGCCTTTTAGCAAGATTGATTAACTGAGTACAGTAGAAGGTCATTGTGCTTGGACTGTCACTTCCTATAAATGAGGGTAACCTGACAGCTCAAGGATGTGCCATGCTCTCTTGAAAGTCCAGTGATAGGAATAACATGGAAATATTTAACTGGTCCCAAGTGTCCCAATATTTCTAGATCTGCTGGTAGAAAGACAGGAATTTCTGAGAGTTGAATCTTCTATCTTTTCTCAGACAGCACTACCACATATAGGCCAGGAACTGTAATTCTACCAGCCCCTGAGAGACAGAGCTCCCTGCGCACAGGACATAAGACATTCCAGACTTTTATCTTTCAGTGGAAAAAACGAGCACAGTGACTTAAGACTCCAGCATCTGGGCAGAGGTGTATAGATAATAAATACTAATTTCTAGGACTGTCATGCTCAGTCTCTAGTGTACTGTTGGTTTTGAATCCATGTCATATGTTCTGTCAAGGAGAGGTGACAACCCTTATGATCTCAATGGAAAGAACATGAAATGTGAGTGGGAATTATGTGAAGAAAGAACCATGACCAGCTACACTGTTTCTTTGTACGTAGTTCAGACAATAAAGATCTGCTTTCTTTTACATGCATGGAGTCATTTTGGATTATCATCCAATAAAAATACATGAAAACTTTGATAAAGTCTTGCTGCAACTGCAAAAATATTAGGGGTCCTTGTAAGCCCCAAATGTGTTCCATATTTTACATTCCTAAGTGCCCACAGAAAAATATTTGGTACGATTAATCAAGCTGGTAGCAATTTCTCAGCAACTTCTAAGAGCAGCACAACAGCATTTCTTTAGCTCTTTGAGGAGCTTGATTTTCAGTTAAAATCCTGTTATCTAAGAAAGAAAGGACTTGACATACATCACTTGATTTATCATGAACAGGGGAATGGAGAGTGGACAGAAGTATTTTCTGTCCACACAATTTGCTTTCTTTGGTATCTAAAGGTGGATATGTACAAATTGCATAATGTAATATGGAATGGACTATTAGATTTTAAGCAACAGGCAAGAACAGTGAAACATCAATGGTGGGATATTTCATTTGTTTTAGCAATTCTTTAAGAGTTTGATCATATTTTCATAATCTTTTGAAAGGTGGCAAGGGTGGAATATGRAAGAGAAAACCCACTTCAGTATAGAACAAATCAAAGAAAAATAAAATATTGAGAGAAATGAGGTAAACTATGAGGTGAATGTGGAGCAATTTAAATTGTTGTTGGATGATTGGATAGCAGTGTGATAAATATTAATGGTAATGCCATAGAAATAGTAAAAAAAAAGATCAGTAAATTTCAGCAAGAATGAGTTATGACATGCTTTTAGAGTGATCACTGCTTCAGTGCTGCTTTTTCTTTAGATATTTTTTGTATTATTTTATGTGATATTTCTCCAGTTCAGTCCTTCTAAATTTAAGATTCTCATCAGACAGAATTTCAGTTAAAAATAAATTGATAATCTTTCTTTGAGAATTTTTGTACTGATGATGAAAAGCCTCTGAAAAACATTGACAATTTTTACTTTTTTTCCACCTTGAACCCCACTAGTGTTAAATGCTATATATATAATAAAGATTATTTTACAGTTTTGCTGGATCTTTTCTTCTAAAACACATATAATACACAAAAGAATTTAAGAGGAAAGAGAGAAAAGGAATCTTGTCCATTCTCCACACAAATACAAAGCTGTTAGTTCATGTCTCTCTGTTTGTTATTTGTGCATAAGAACTAAGAAACCTCTTTCCAGTAATAGATCAGTTTTTAGATACAAAAATAATTAGATTGATAAACATATAAACAATTTGATGCTAATACATGTTTATACTGCACCACTACCTTTATAATTAGAGAATGGTGAATGTTTCTAGTCTGCCTTTGGAGAATATATTATGTTCATGAATCCATTTGTTCTGCTCTATGTCCCTAATATGTATCACCAAGGCTAATGATTCACCAGCTTAATGTGAATGCACTGTGATTGCAACATGTAGCAACAAGACTCTCTAGTTGCTATAGCACTGAGTTCCTGATTATCCTGCCCTTAATGTATATTTATACACCAGTCACAGGTGGTTCCTGAACACAAATAGTAACACAATACTGCAGAATATTTTTTCTATTTTAATTGTTCAAAAGAAAAAGTGAACACAATATATACATGTAACCATGTTCTTAATAGTCATGACCAGTATTAGTAATCTAAAGTAGTTCTAGAAAAGAGAAAATTAATGGTTCATTGAAAGGAACCTACTAATTTAACCAGCTGCAGGAAGAATAGTAACCAGGTTATGAGAAATAACACATACTCCCTGCAATGCAAAGCATCTGGGGGACTTGGCTGGCCATCTGGGCTTGTCAGAGAGAAGTGAGAAGACTGGCAGGGTTGCAGGACTGGCATAGCAGGAGACTTCCAGGTGAAAAGGATGGTGGTAGAGCCTTAAAATGGGAGATGCAAGTGGCATTGTATTGCATCTACATATAAAATGCTGTATAAAATTAGTTTTTCATTGCAAACTTTCACTTCAGGGCTCATGATCTTGATTATATGGCTAAAGTCAACAAGTTGGATCAGCAGAGGTAGGTCAATGTGAGTGCAGGGAGAGAAAGGGTACTGGAGGAGGGAGAGATCTGATATCCATTTAAACAGGTCAGTAACATGACCTTCAACCCTCTTCAGTCTCCCTCAGGGTAGGGGCGGGGAAAGGAAAAACAGGAATGAACAAACTTGGAGACCCTTTCTGCTCACAGAAGGGAAGGGTCAGATCTGCAGAGATCTCAAAGCACTCTTCCCTGGCTTAGTTCAGTATCAAAAGTAAGAATTTGTAGTCACAGCTCTTTTCCTGATCTAACTACAAGGTTTTAGAGATTCCCTCAAAAGGGGAGAGAAGGTGGCCAAGAGAATAACAAAAGGAGGCAGGCAGAAATAAGCAGGAATTAACAGAGTGACAAAGAAGGAAAGAGAAAAAAAAACAAGAATCTGAAGGGCAGAGAAGCAGAACAGACCCAGAGGAGGACAGAAAGAGGTAGACTGTGAAGCAGAGACAGGATTCAACACGCAGCAGGAAATCTGCCCCTTCTCTCAGTCAGTGGATGGATCAGGACGAACTGAAGCTAGGAAGGAAAAACACACCCTGAGCTACTTGAGACAACAAGATGCCACAGAATCACTTCATGGGAGTGCACAGCCCAGATGTGATCTGCTTTGCTTTAGGGTGTTTCTTATGGGTAAGTCATATCTCAAGTTCCTTTTTATGTGGTCTCTGGTTGGGGCGTTACCTTAGATAGCTGGAAGGGTGTTAGCAATTGACAATCATAAGAACTTCCCTGACATTTAAAGATATAAAAGAGGATACACACAGAAGACTATTGCTGCTGTCCCAGGGATGGCAGAATACAGAAAAGGGTGTCTGAGACTGAAGAATGAGAAGGGTGTGAATGTAGCAAAACAAGTTGCTACACAGAAAGAAAGAGCAGAATTCAAACATGTATGGGTATAGTAAGCAACAGAATGTTTACTTGCTTTTAATATTTGACCATGGAGAAGAATTTATAGCTGTAGTTTGACAAAGTTTGTGGTGAGAGAACGGAAGGGAATTTGGGGTCTGTACTGAGAACAGTGTTAAGTAGGATTTTAGTGACTGCTGGAAGCAGTATGATATCACAGAATCACAGAATGGCTGAGGTTGGAAGGAACCTCTGAAGGTCAGCTAGTCCAACACTCATGCTCAAGTAGGGTTGCCTAGAGCATGTTAGACAGGACTGCGTCCAGGTGGGTCTTGAATATCTCCAGAGAAGGAGACTCCACAACCTCTCTGGGCAACTTGGTCCAGTGCTCTCTCACTCTCACAGTAAAGAAGTTTTTCCTTACACTCAGATGAAACTTCCTGTGTTTCAGTTTGTGTCCCTTGCCTCTTGTCCTGTTGCTTGGCACCACTGAAGACAGTCTGGCCCCATACCCTTGACACCCTCCCTTTAAGATATTTATAGACATTGATAAGATCCCCTCTCAGTCTTCTCTTCCCCAGGCTAAATAGACCCAGCTCTTGCAGCTGTTCCTCATAGGGCAGATGCTTCAGCCCTTTGATCATCTTCTTAGCCCTGCACTGCACTCTCTGCAATAGCTGCATGTCTCTCTTGTCCTGGGGAGCCCAGAACCRGACAGAGTACTTGAGATGAGGCCTCACCAGGGCTGGGTAGAGGGGCTGGATCACCTCCCTCAACCTGCTGGCAACACTCTTCCTAATGCATTCCGGGACACCACTGGCCTTCTTCTCCATAAGGGCACATTGCTGGCTTATGGTCAACTTGTTGTCCACAAGGACTCCCAGGTCCTTTTCCACAGAGCTGCTCTGCAGGAGGTCAGCCCTCAGCCTGTAGTGGAGCATGGGGTTATTCCTCCCTAGGTGTGGCACTACATCAGTATCACAGTAATTTCCAATATATGTCAAAGTACATAAAGGGAACAGCAGAAAGTGGCTAACAATGAGTCCTTGTTGGAGATTCAGACTATTAGCCTTGATGAGAGATGAAAGTTGCATATGACAAAGACTTCAATTATTCTCCCTATCTCTTGTTTGTTTTTCTTCTCCCAGTTACCCCCAGTGAGAGGAGAGGAAGGGTGTATGAATGCTGAACTGTGAGTATTTGTAGATCTTGCATACATAATAATGTATGCAAGATAATGGAGTAGAAAGGCAGTAGCAGACATCAATGTTATGACATGATGGCAGACATTTTCCAGAAAATTTCCAGAAAAATAAAATTTCCATTGCTTTGAATGTGAACCATATTGATCACTTCTATTCCTCATACTGATTATGTGGCATTGTTTCCAATCCCTGTTCAGATAACTAAAATGGCTAATAGCTTTCTGGATTTATTTTGATTGACTTAGATTATGAGATCAAAATTAATGTTACCATGAAAATAATGTTTTGAAATATACTATTTTTATAAATATTCCTCTTGGTAATGTCATTTGTAAGAATAACAGAAATTAAGGCAAAACAGGAATGAAAAATGGTCTAGGATAATTCTGGTTTTACTAAAAAAATGTCTTTTGAAAAATTACAGGCAGGTTTTCTAATTGACACTAAATGAACATACAAACCAACATACAAAGGTACCATCACATCTAGAAATAGTAAGAGCAAAAGACAGTAAAGTAAAGCAAACTATAACAGGCATGGGAAAGCTAAATTGTGAAGATGATAGTGTAGAAGAAGAGAAGTTCAGAAATTACAGCATTGTACAAATCCCTAAGGTCTGCAAACAGAATTTGATATTAATACCAGGGGAATAACACAGAGATAAATCTGAACAGAAGGGAAACTCCCCTAACAGGGAGATTGATGAAGTTTTCTCCTCCATGAATTACAGTGGATTCCTCTTCATTTGTACCATTCAAAAGCTGGAATGTAAGTGAGAATTTGAGGGAAGCCAGAAAAGGATACCATAGGGATCTTCCAATTTCTTTGATTTTCTGTGGCTAACTCTTTCTCATATCCTCTTCTCCTCAGGTGTTCAGGCACTGAATGGGTCCATCTGTGGTATATCTGGTAAGATGGCATACACTTATTCTAAATATCTGTATCATTTGACAATTACAGTAGTAAAAAGTGGAATTCCATATGATCCTGTAGCTGAAGTGTGATGGTATCACTGCTTTCTCTCTGTGGCCTTCACTGCTCTAAAGTAGCACTGTAGTCCTTCAGCTTTCATATTGCCTTCAACAAATGGTTAACTAACCTTCACAAGCATCTGTTTTTATTACATGAATTAATTCTGTTGGATGCACAATATTAATAAAGTTTTCATGATGTTAATATGCCTTTTTAGAAGCTCACATATTTAGTAATTTCAGTCTGATTCCTCAGTAGTTCTCATCAACATGTACATGTTGAAAAGGATGGCATTGTTAGAAACCTACTAGGCTACATTAATAAGATTGTAGCCAGCAGACTGAGGGATACGATTTTTCCTCTCTGCTCATCATTCTTGCGAACACATTTGGAATACCTGGATTTGAATTTTAGGCCCCCAATACAAAGTAGATGTTCACAAACTGGGGCAAGTTCAGTGGATGGCGAATAAGATGGAGGGCCCCCATTAGGGGGCTGCAGCACATTAAGTATGAGGAAAGGATGAAAGAAGTTTTTTCTGCTTAAAAAAGGCTGGGGGCTGATGGGATCTAATTGCAGTTTCCTCCTACTTAAGTGGATTTATAGAGAAGATGGAGCCAGAGTCTTCTCAGAGGTGAACAATGGAAGGACTAGAGGTGACGGGCCAGGCTGAGGCCAGGGAAATTCTGGTTTGACAGAAGGAGCAAATGTTTTCTCATGAGGGTAGTGCAGCACTAGAGCAGGTGCCCAGGTGTGCCATAGCACCTCCCTCTGTGGAGACTGTCTGAATTCTGCTGACCAAGGCCACAGATGACTTCATCTAGCTTTGAAGTTAGGCCTGCTTTAAGCAGGGAGTTGGATTAGAGACCTCACTCAACAGGTCCCTACCAACCAAAATCTTTGTGTTCTGTTTCCTCTCTCCTTCTAGGCTAGTAGTTGTGATTGGCGGGTTGCTGCTCCTGTGTGGCCTGGTTTCAGCCTGTGTGAAATGTTGTTTTCCTCTCCATCAGACAGGGGAGGAATCAGGTCCTCAACCCTATGAGGTCACAGTCATTGCTTTTGACCACGACAGCACCCTCCAGAGCACCATTACCTGTGAGTTTGCTTCAAGAGAGATGGGAATCCAAATACACTCCATTGTGAGAGGCTACACTATAAAAAGCTGAGCTTGTGACATCCCAAAGTTCCTCACTGGGTTGGTAGCGGAAAGTTCCTGGTAGGATGCTGGGAAAGGGTTATCTATAAATAGTATATATTAAGGTGCTCACAAGACTATATATAGCAATCCCAGACAGATGGTAAGTCATCCATGGCTGTGAGACATGTCTGGGTGGAACAAGGACAGCTATAGAAGCCTTGCTGAGCATTTGAGGAAGGAGTAATTATAGGGTGTGGCTGATGGTAGCTCCCCTCATAGGCCAATGTGGTAGTGGGGTGGGGGGGATGCAGGGGGAATGAAGGGGGAATGAAGGAATGAAGGGGCGGGAAGAAGAAAACATTTAATCCTTGGAGAGAGGAAAGCCTGTGCACTGCAAATATGCTTGTCCTCTCCTAATCTCTCCTAATCTTTCAGGATGAGGCAAATTGTTTTTGTCTCCTCCCTTGCAGCTCTCCATTCTGTGTTTGGGCCTGCAGCCAGGAGGATATTCGCAGTGACACACTCCCATAACACTGTGCAGGGAACACCACCTCTCTCCAGATCAGACACTCCTCCAGTCTATGAAGAAGCTCTGCATATGAGCAGATTCACAGTGGCCAAGACCGGGCAGAAAGTGCCAGACCTGGATTCAGTGCCAGAAGAAAAACTGCAGACATCCACTGTGGGCAATGATTCCCAACCAGCCCTTCCAGCATGCTAGTGCTTTCTTTTATAGAAGGGCAAATAACATGGAATAGTTATGTTCAGAGAATTCTTCTGGACAGGTTTAGGAATATTGATTAACTTTAGTCTAATGAGAAAGGAAAAGAGATTAAAATTCCATTTTGATGTCTCCTCCTGACACCTCCTTGAGATATCTACCATTAGCAATCCCCACGTCCATTATTATACATATCTCTTGTACCACAGTTTGCATATACAGCCAGGCAGCAAGATCACAGTGCTGTCCTACTTTACAGCCTGGTTCTGAAGACTCACAGGGAGACTGCAGGTGCAGACTCATTCTGCTTGCAAGACAGAATCTCCAGCCTAAGATTCATGCAGATGGCAGAGGGATTTTCAATCAGTAGGAACCAACAGGAAAATTGGAGACACATGAGAAGCCAGTAATAAGACCAAACTCCTGGAAAATGCAAACCCTTTGTAGTAAACTTAATCTTTGAAGCTGT
The DNA here is from genome assembly GCF_003343005.1 of Rhea americana. NCBI lineage: Eukaryota > Metazoa > Chordata > Aves > Rheiformes > Rheidae > Rhea > Rhea americana. Next base: position 51,065 of record NW_028186733.1, on the reverse strand, counting down.
TTAGGAACACTATCTGCATTTAAACAAAAGACAGCATACAGTGGTAGTATGTGCAGAGTAGTCTCCTAAATGCTAAGATACACAAAGTGAATACAGTTTGGTTCTGAACAGCATATACATCAGTTATGAAATAGCAATCACAAGTTCTTTTGAATTAAAAAATATGAGGTGAGTGATAACAGATCAGACAAGAGGAAGACCAGAAAAAGTACCCCTGAAATAAAGCTTGATCATATTTTAGCTGCTTTAATATTGCATCACTTGTTAAATCTTCTTACTGCTGCTGTCAAACCAGATCAAGCTAAATAATACCACTTAACACATTTAAGCCATTTCTTAGACAGAAATGATTTGTGAGTCTTTCCTGATCCATACAAATGTGCTGAATCATTCAGAAATGCTAATCAAACTGTTTGGATGAACATAGTTATGGACCATCTGTAAAATATTTTCTTAGACTAAGTACTCATTACGGCCATATGACTGTTGAATTGCATGGCATTGTCTTTATTCTGGGTTTAATGACTGAAAACATTAAAGCAAGATAACATCAAATATCAAATGATAAGCAGTCATTAACTAATTGCACTTATATGATGTTAATGTTGATATGAATGTACAGGTTACAAATATCACTGTATCTTTCTGTAAAGTCTGCATGGTCCTTCCTACTAGAGTACCCAAATCCTCACTGTCTTTAATATGCTGATCCTCATAACACTCCTGTGAAGTCCAGAAGAATACGATCATTTTCCAGATAAAGAAAACAAGGACCAGGTTCTCAAACATATTTAGGAATCTAACTGTTGAAGTAACATCCACAGGAATGAATTCCTGAATTCCTTTTAGGAAGGAATCTGGAGGAGGTTGATAAGATAGCTCCATGGATAGCATGAAACAGAATTGAATGCTAAAACATAGTTGATGATGCCCCAGACCTTACCCAGAGACACAGGAGTTTTGTATCCAAGAAGGGAATTTAATGAGGGTCTCCATTTTCTAGGCCGCAAACTTTTACCTGAATTACGTAATCATTATCTAATTGTACCATTAATGAATGATAAGCTGGAATAGCATAAATAAATGACATCTAAGGTCTACTATACAGTACACCTGAAATAATAACTATTTGTGGAACATCTACTGAAATGACCTATTTCAGAAGCTGTTTTCTAAAATTTGGTTCAAGCTTGACTCTCCATCAAGCTGTAGAACACTTCTTGGAAGAATGTTTAATTCACAGTAAAAGCCTGAAACAAGCAGAGACATTTGGACTTGTTGAACATGTGTCAAACACTATAAAGCAAACAAACTTCTAAGAACCCTTGGCAATCTTTTGAACATTCCTCCACTCCCTTCACCACTTTTCCCTGCCTATGAACAGTGCAGGTAAGTCTTGAGATTTGTATGCATTTAACACAAGATGGCAATCTTGTTCCACTGGGCAAGAATCCTGGCAACAGAATACTACTTATTTCTAGTACAAGGCAAAGGCATAATTTTTGATAAAACTATGCTGTAATTTTTCATAAAGTGTTAAATAAAAGGGAAAAATTTAAAACAAAATTCTTAGTTTTCCCTTTCTTTGCATTTAATTAACTCTGCTATTTCCTTTCTCAGTTTGAAAGGGAAAATATTATAGGTCACTTATATTCAGAGCTGGGTATTATCTTCAGATTTGAGAGTATTTCTGTGTTTTTCTTTAGGCCCTGTTCTCTACAATATCAAATGCTTCTTGACTTACTCCATCAATAAATTTGTATTCTTTCTAACCAGTTATTGCTCACCTAAATTGCCCAGTAATACCACACTTCTTTGCACATAGTTTAATTTCCAGTCAAGGTGTCTTTGTGCTGCCCTTTAAACATCCAGGATGGTACATCTTTGCCCTTTTTTAAACCTTCATTGCAATAATGCTTGAAAATAACATGACAGGAGCTGGAACAGCCAGTATGGTCTAACTCTCTTGTGTTTTCCTGTATGATCACATCTTTATTTGCTTGAAGTTGTGAGGTTCTGTATCAGGTACCCCAGCCACAGTAAAGGTTTTTTATAGTAGGTGTTCCCAGATATTTCAAGAGTGACAAGTAGTGATAGATATAAATTCACTTGATCAAGGATTGTGTCCTACTATACTGACTTCAGATGAACAATTTCAGAGAAAATATTTATAACTCTTGCAAGGGATCTACCTCTCAAGTCCATGTGACATGATAAAACACCAAACAGAAGCATATCTGCAGACACTCTGTCTAACTGCACAAAGCTGCATATGAATGCAAAGACCGATGTCAATGACTGGCTACGCTTCACTCTCACCTTTATGTTTGTTATAAGATATTCCGTCTTTCACAAACAGTTAAAAAAGAGGACAGTGTCAATAAAGATCACAGTTTGTGAAAAAGTAGCACCACACTCCATAAAGTTTTTTAATTTACAGAGCTGAACTCTTACTTGGAACTGCTGTATCCTGTTATTCAGCTGTTTTTCTTACCATTAGAGATGGTTGCATCTCACTGTTGAGTTTGGACCTTGAATATCTTCTGTATGTCATTTTACAATGTCTAATAAGTTCTTTGAGACCTTTTATACTTTGAGATTGGAAGTATAAACATTATTAAATGTAAGTATCTAATATTTTCATGCAACACTTAAACAAATACATTGTTCAAGTAGCAACTGTTTTTCCCACACATTCAAGAGCAAAAGGGRCACAAACATCTCACAAATACAGAATAACATACACTGGAAAATAAGCAAAAAGTTTCTTTTAATCATTACATAATTCTAGGGTTTGTTTAGCTGCTGGGTACTGCCATTGGTGTCAACGTGGCTGCACCAGAGCACCCATATTTTGCAGACCACACCAATATCCTGCAAAACAAGGAAAAAAATGCCAGCAAAACAACTTTTTAATGGTGAATAAATAATTAAGTATCTGTATCCAAAGATCCCCATGCACTTTACAGATTTTAACCATGTTCTCAAGCTCCCTGAGTCAGACAAGCATTAGTATTCCATTTATAGATGGAAAAAATGATGTACAAAGTACTTAAATAACTGTATCAAAATCAAGTCGCTGAGCTTTGGTTCAGCTTGGCTTTGGTTCAGCTTGCTCAGTCATGCACTCTGCACTTGACCAAACACTGGGACAAGAATGGGAACTCAGCAAATATAAAGAAGTGATCTCAGAGGAGAAAGAACTTCTTCCACCAGTCTCCACTGGCTATATTTAGCCTGCACATGGAGCAATTTAGGCTGCAACTACATGAGGGGAGCAAGAGTATATCTACAGCAGGTGTTAAAAAGATATGTATTCCCTTAGCTTCCCTTCAAAATGTTGTACTTGAAAAGACTGGCATTCGGAAATGTCCTCGTGGTGTCCCCATCAGATAAAACAAAGGGATCTTTAAATCTCAAACTTGTGATATTCAGATCTGGGCTTTTGTGCCTTTCATCATGCAAAGAGGTAGCTTCTTTAATCTCCCTGTAGTATTATTTGTATGCATTTCAGCAACTTGAGTAGAGACAGGACTATTCAATCAGTTTGGGAGCAATSATCAGTTCTTTTGTAAAAATTAGAAGCTGTAGAAAACAGATAAGTGCGACAAGAGTTCAGTATAGACAATACAGAGCCCTTTCCTAAAGGAAAGGAAAACATCTACACAATTAGCCGTTGTTCGCTGGGAGTGACCAGCCCTGTACCCTCACCCAAAGCCAATTTGCCCATACTGGTTCTGCAGACACTACAGATTCAGAGCAAAGAGAAACTGGTGACCAGTCACAAGCAGTGCAGGGGAGGTGCCAAGGACTGGGGAACTATCTATGTGTCTTGGATGGACAGCAAACAGAAGAGAATTACCAGTGACTTTAGATACATTCTCTCTGGTTCAATAACGATTCAACCTACACATCAGAAGTTTTCTGATTAGAGAGACTTTGATATGCCTGAAATCACAGTAAAAAAAAAAAAAAAAAAAAAAAAAAAAAAAAAAAAAAAAAAAAAAAAAAAAAAAAAAAAAAAAGTCTGTCTGTCTGTCTAAGGAGGTACAAAAGGAAAAAATACCCAGGAGGAAGTACTAATGGAATAAATATTCAAAGGGATTCAGAGTTTCAAGCAGCTGGCAGAAATAAACGGCAGCTCCAGCAGGTTCCCAAGAGACATTCACCTGACAACAGCTTAAAGACATACAGGGCAAAAAAACATGGATATTCTAGCCATTTTTGCAGTCATTTTTACTTCCCAGTACTGTACTGCAAAGCTCCTAGGAGTGCCCCAGAGCATTGTGTTGTACAGTATGAGCTACAAAACCCACCTGCGAACAAGTTCAAAGCTGTTCAGACATTCAAAGTTAAAAACACATTGTTTGGCCACTTTGTGAACCAGTTTGTGCTGTGCATCCAGTGTAGGAAAACTAGCCAACCTCATCTCCAACTTCTCCTTCTAGTATACAGACACAGAACATAGGGTTTGTCACATGCGCATGGCTTGACATTTTAGTAGGAACTCAAAGTCAGATGATTACCTGTTTGTCATTTCTTCTGCATGTATCATCTTCCTGCCTGCTGTTGTGCCAATAACTTTGTTATTATTGAGCTGCTGAAGACAGTCAGGAATTCAGTGCCTGATGGGGAGGAAGCAGGAAGAGGGAGGAGCAAGTCTTGTGGCCACACATCTAGATACATATCTTCACAGTAGAAAGAGTTCAGTAAGATTTGTGATCCCCACATATGATTAGTTAGGGAAGCAAGAGCCACCTGGCAATGCTCTCACTGACCATATCAGACCAGGGAATAACACCAAAACTCCTCCTTGGTTTGTCAACAAAATTTTAAATGGGAGCTTAGTCCAACTGTCTTGTAGTGGAACACAGCAATTACAACAGGACAATAGAAGGAGTTTGAGATTTGATCTGTTAAAATGGCCAGAATAGGTCATTTTATGACCAGAATAGGTTGGCAGTCTGTGTGAAACAGGTTGGAAAATTCCTTTCTTTTATCCTTGAGGAACAGGCATCTACATCACAAAACACCTTCAATACACTTAGCAATTGTTGTGCTGCAGGCAATTAGGAGGCAAGGGGGAAGCCAAACATGGGCAGTACATAAAGGTGCTGTGCCATGAAACTAGACTTTTCCTCAGGTCTAACCTCTGGTCTTTCTTCAGTCTAGGCCTCACTCTGGTACTGCATAAAAATTATCTCTTGCTTCTGACTCATGCTTCTAAGACCTTCAGACACTAGCTGCAGCCATGGAAAAATATTCATATGTCTAGGGACAGATAGAAACAAGCTGATGGTGCTTCCTGTACTAACATTGCGCACATGAACCAGTGAAGGTTGAGGAATACTGATCTATGTCATTCCCACTGCGGGCTGCTGTATCATTCAGAGGTGTAGGTATGTGCCTATTGGAACTGATTGTTGTGCTATACAGAAAATCACATTACATAGTGTGCAGCAGTAAACAACTTGGACACAGAAACCTCAGTCAGAGTCCATGAGGACTATACTTCAGCCATCCAAAAGCAGATGTATGTTCAAGTGAGAAGAATCACAACCATGCCTATTTATCCCATTGATTATAAAGGCAGCTTAAGAAGACAGGCTCAGTTATAACTGTAAATGAGATTTTTGAACCACATTCCCAAGCCAAACAAGAAACTGGATATCTGGAAACTGCCACCATTTCTGCATAGTTGCATCAAAGAAAAATTATTTCCTCCATACCTAACCCACCAGTATGCAAGATCAGGGAGATCATAGTACACCAGGGCTTGGAGAAATAGCATTACCAAACGACGTCTGAGTTCATTCCTAGGCCACTCTCTATCATCTTTGAAAGGTCATGGAGACCAGGAGAGGTGCCTGAAGACTGGAAGAAAGCTAACATCACTCTAGTCTTCAAAAAGCACAAGAAGGGGGACCCAGGAAATAACAGGCCAGTCAGCCTCACCTCCATCCCTGGGAAGGTGATGGAACAGCTCATCCAGGATGTCATCGTTAAGCATATTCATCAGTGGTCTGGATAAAGGCACACAGTACCTCCTCAGCAAGTTTGCTGACAGTACCAAACTGAGAGGAGTTGCTGATAGATCAGAAGGCTGTACTGCCATTCAGCAGCACATTCAGCAGCCATTCAGGCTGGAGAGTTGGGTGGAGAGGAACATCATGAAGTTCAACAAAGGCAACTGCAAAGTTCTGCACTTAGGTAGGAATAACCCTATGCACCACTACAGGCTGAGGGCTGACCTCCTGCAGAGCAGCTCTGTGGAAAAGGACCTGGGAGTCCTTGTGGACAACAAGTTGACCATAAGCCAGCAATGTGCCCTTATGGAGAAGAAGGCCAGTGGTGTCCCGGAATGCATTAGGAAGAGTGTTGCCAGCAGGTTGAGGGAGGTGATCCAGCCCCTCTACCCAGCCCTGGTGAGGCCTCATCTCAAGTACTCTGTCYGGTTCTGGGCTCCCCAGGACAAGAGAGACATGCAGCTATTGCAGAGAGTGCAGTGCAGGGCTAAGAAGATGATCAAAGGGCTGAAGCATCTGCCCTATGAGGAACAGCTGCAAGAGCTGGGTCTATTTAGCCTGGGGAAGAGAAGACTGAGAGGGGATCTTATCAATGTCTATAAATATCTTAAAGGGAGGGTGTCAAGGGTATGGGGCCAGACTGTCTTCAGTGGTGCCAAGCAACAGGACAAGAGGCAAGGGACACAAACTGAAACACAGGAAGTTTCATCTGAGTGTAAGGAAAAACTTCTTTACTGTGAGAGTGAGAGAGCACTGGACCAAGTTGCCCAGAGAGGTTGTGGAGTCTCCTTCTCTGGAGATATTCAAGACCCACCTGGACGCAGTCCTGTCTAACATGCTCTAGGCAACCCTACTTGAGCATGAGTGTTGGACTAGCTGACCTTCAGAGGTTCCTTCCAACCTCAGCCATACTGTAATTCTGTGATTCACTGCTGCCTGCTTTTGAAAGCAAAGGTACGTGGCACATGAAACAACTCTCTACAATACAGAGGGGACAGACTAACATTCTGGATCTCTGTTAGGGACACTGTTCAACCCAGTGTCCTTAACAGGGTTTGACTTTCAGGTTTCTGCTTTATCCAAAAGATACAAAATAATTCTTTATAAGATGATTTTACTAGTATTACAGCTCAAGTTGGGTGCCTCCTCAGAGGGACTCTAAATAGAAAATTCCCTGGGTATTTACACCCCTACAGGTTAAGTCCTTTGTCTGTTCTTTGAATTGTTGCACTAATGATTGCTTGACAAGTAGTAGGTTCTTCGCTTCTCCCCATTTTCCCAGGTAGAGATATGACACTCACTAATCATTACTGAAGCTGTTTTCTTACTTTCTTATCTCCTTATTTTCTCCGTGTTCAAACTGGCTCAAACAATTCAGGGAAAAGTTCAGCAATGTGTGGCCTTAGGCTACAATAAATTTAGTTACTAGTGCTAAGCAAATGCTATTATATCCRACAATCTGCTGCGGATTCAAGCTGACTGTTCACTTTAGTCTGGATTTCTTCTGCACTATGGACACTCTAGAAACAAAGTGCCTGCAAAATAGCATCAGTGTTTTTCTTATCCTGGTTAATTTTGATGCAACACATTGGCAGAACATTGAATGAGATACAGGCAACCTGGGTCCTCTCACCTATGCCATTGGTCTAGCCTTGGATACATCAAGCATTCAAGGCAGCCTGCTGTCCTGCTCAGCAGCTCCTACCACAATAAAAATTTTTACACAAATAAAAGATCATCCTTGAAAACATTCTGCTTCTCTGTATGAGGCACACATTAAAAGAACTAGAACATTTTGACACACTGCTATTCAGTTGTTCATCCCCCCAGGAGAGCAGCAATTAATTTTTATACTGATTTGAACATGCTGATCCATTCATTAGCACCTTCCTTTCTTCTAGTCAGTAAATACTGTGAGCCTAACTGCCCCTGGAAAAAACAAAGATATTCCAAGCAAATATGTGTTGAGTAACTGGGCTAAAATTGCCTCATTGCTTTGGCTTGTTTGCAAACAGTTCGCATTAACTGTCTGCTGTTTGTAATGTGCATCTGGTCAGGCACATTACACGTCATGCTTTCTGTCCCCCGTTATTTAACTCAAATAGTATAAACAGGAGAGTAATCCAGACCTAGCAATGACAGTGTTAGTCACCCAAACTAATATTTTCTTCCTCTTAAATCTCACAGCCACTTAAATAGGTCAGTTTCATCACCCTTGTTTTAGGTAAGTGGAAGCAGAAGCATTCAACATTACTTGGGGAAACTGAGGCAGCCACTCCAGGCCTGCACCCCACAACTGGCGCTCCACATCCCCGCCTCCTGCCTTCGCTGCAACCAAGGGGAAAGTCTCCAAAATTGCCCTCTTCTTAAGAAAGGCTGGTGGTTGCCCAAGTGCCAACAAATTACAGACCCGTTGCTGCTGCAAGCCTCATCTGGCAGCTTTATTTGCAACAGCACTCTGCACGCCATGTGCCTGTCCACTCTGCTCCTGGGGCAGGGAGCCCTCCAGCCCCTCAACCACCAGCCATCGCTCCAACRGATTTTTCACCATGGTGGTTTAAAAAGTGGCTGGCAAGGAAGGAGAAACTACATAGTTGGCTGCAACCCTCAAAGATGATGTTCCTGTTCATGTGGCTGCTCAGCTATCTGTATTCATAACCCCTGGAGTCATGCTGGAGATTGTGATGCTGCTTAATCATAGGTTCATTTTGCCTTTTTTTTTTTTGGGGGGGGGGGGAGAGAAGGGGAATGAGGCAGCAACAAGGCTCTGTACGATTAATAGATATAATAATAGAAAAGCCATAACCCTGCATGATGGAGCAGCGAGACACAAGCTCTACCCCACAGACAGAGCACACAGCAGATGGAGCAGAAGCAGCAGCTGCCRCCTCCTCCCAAGCAGGAGTTGCCTGCCGCACTGCATGGGGCTGCCCCACTGTCCCGCAGCTGCCTGCTCTGCAGGGTGTGGACACTGACGTGCCCCTGTCCCGCTGCACCGTTACGGTTTTGCTACACCCCTCCTCCGCAGAGGCCCTTGTAGCAGAGGCGACCCACAGGCGGAGACGGGAGACATCCCCGCGCCCTCCACGCGCCGCAGGCGGCGCTCGGGAACCTCACGCTGCCGTGCGGGGTAGAAAGAACAAGCAGAGACTGCGGTCGCCACCGCACACCTTGCAGCAGCCTCTCCACTCCCCCTTCCTCCCCCCCCCGGGTGCAATGGAACCGTCTGGAATGGCGGCAGGGGTGCCTCCCCGTGACATCACAATTCCCAACATGCCTCACTGCTCTTTCCGTGTTCCAGGACAGCGGCGTCCGGCTGCAGCTGGGTTCGGTGTGGCGTGGCGGGGTCGCGGCGGACGCCCAAGCTCCGCACGGCTCCGTGGCGGCGGGGTGCCGCTCCACTGCGGCGGGTGTTGGAGGGCTCGCGAAGTGCCCGGCCTTAGTCACGGAGCGGCAGCAGCCCTCGGAGGGGAAGCTGACGCCTGGGCAGTACCCCAGCATGAAGTTCCAGTACAAAGAAGACCATCCTTTCGAGTACAGGAAGAAAGAAGGGGAGAAAATCAGAAAGAAATATCCCGACAGAGTCCCTGTGAGTGCAGTGTGTGAGTGTGTGCTTGGACAGCGACAGCAATTGATGCTTGTAGAGCTTGCATTACGTTTTATCCTGCCATCTGCCTGTCTTTGTTCTTGTTGTCAATTGCTATCTTAAAAAAAAAAAAAAATTAGTATTCATGATGGTTACCTTGATGTTCTCATTTCAGGCTGCTTTTCTCTTTAGTGCAAAGCTATGGGGATACACTTAAGGTCTCTTATCAGCGAGTAGGTGTGAGGATGGCCAAGTGTAATATACCCTCCCTCTTTCATGGATCCGCAGCAGCTTGGCAACGTGAATGCTACTGATCTTTTTATGGCAGCCTGTGTCCATGGAGCTGGGGGTTGGAAAGGAGCTTTCCATTTGCTCTGTGAAAATGGAGTTTGCTGAGCACTCCTCATAGAAAACTAGAGCTGTATCCGTGTCATCAGATATGTTCCCTTTATTTTTGTTTTACTTTCTTTTGGACTGACTTTTTGGTACAGTCTTGTTCTATTTTTGTGCTTTGCATGAGAAAAAAATGACATTAACTTACAGAAAAAGCATATCTAGGGAAACAAGGTTTTGATCTCCTAGCCAGACTTTGCTTTCTCATCCTTAAATCTCTTTGGAATGCCTTTGGAAGACTTCTATCTTTATAATTACTGGTAATGACAAACCAAATTGTAATTTTTTTTGTTCTATTAAATATTTTGCAAATGTTCTTTCCTTTCCATCCCCACTGGAGAGATCTGTCCTAAATTTACTTCCTAGGGGTACTACATTCAAAATATCTGAGAATCCGTGTGAATCTGAAGCAAAGGGGAAACATTTTTTCCCAGCAGGCCGACACCACTTTGTATCTTAGGAGTGGCCTACACCTGGGCTTGTAAAAATGTTGGGAAGTCAGAATTTGGGTAAATTTGYCCAAGCTGCAAATTTGGGGACTCTTACGCTAGTATAGCAGATTCAGAATACAGCTAGACAATGATGAAATGGATGCTGCTGCATGTGTTCACGACCAAAGAGGGTGCTGTAGGTCAGGAGTGAGAATTAGTACAGCAGTTTGTGCAGCAGATCACAGTTGATGTGTCTGGAAGAGCCATGTGGGGAGCAAAGAACCAGACTTGGCGACAGGTAAATGAGATCAGGGTAGAGGGGCATCAGAAGAACCTTAGAGAGGAAGCCAGGACCCAAATAGCAAGGTGTGCTGCAGTTAAGGATAAATGATAAAAGCTGCATGAGGAGGCTTGGATGTGAATTATGAGGGGAAAGCCTGTTGAGAGACTGCATCTGGAACAAATGAATGCAGCTGACAGGATTCTTTGTGTCACTTATGTCTCTGTCCTTCCTGACAGCAGGATCCTTGAAGGTGACATCCCTTTGGCTGCCTACACTGCAGTGCCCTGATACATCTCAGCGTTTTGCTGAAATTATGATGTTGGCTCAGTCTCATGCTACCACTGACACCACTTGGCAACAACACATATACAGATAACCTCTTGCTATCTTTTGGATTTTCTTTGGGTTGGACGAGTGTGCATGCACAGATATGTGAAGGTTTTAGTACTTGAGAAAAAAATACCTCTGTTACCAGGCAAACTAACTGCTGTTGATAGTCAGTCTAGCAAAGCACTTCCATTCCTGCTCTGCCTCTTTGTAAGAAGAGATCTTTTAAACTCAGTCATTATTTAATTTGATTGCTTCCTAGGGATTTAGAAGCCCCAGCATTCTCCTATCTTTYCCCCTCCCAGCATTCTCCCATCTTCCTCACAGGCATGACATATCTTTGGACTTCCCCATCATCATCTTTTCCTTTGTTATTCTAATGATCGAGTTACAATCTACTCTTTTGAGGTCAGGATGGTTGTACCACTACTGCTGGCTAACAGTTCTACTTGTCCATAGTTTTGGTAATTGTGGACAAGAAAGAAAGGTTTGTTTTCATTGCAATTTATTGTGTTAGATATTGCCTTGTATTATGTGTGGGTAAAAGAATATGCTCACTGTGGTTGCTGTTCTCACTCATTCAGTAAAATCTTGGAACTACATTTCCTTCACAGCATTTGTCCTGTGTCAATTGCATCTGTACAGAAATGCGTATGCTACCACAACCTATCTCAGAGAGTTTAAACGGCTTGTACTAACTGAGGTTCTTGAAAAAGAAGGTTCTTGAAAAGGTAGAAATGGCCATACTTCTATTTTAAAAACAAACTTAAATTTTCAAGGCTTTTGACTATGTTGAAGCATCCAAATGGGGCCCAGTGAAAAGATGTCCGAACTAGTGTCTCAGGTCAGGCATCCTTTGCAGATACTCACTTTAGTCTTAAAAGAGTAGACCTGGATTAATATGGCACTTTGCCCAGGCTAACATGGGCCCATCATTGTAACACAGGAAAGGACATCTGAACATGAGAAAACACAAGATGTACCACCAAAAAAAAGAATTGTCTACACTTTTTTTTCCATACAAACTCAATAATTCCATGGAAACAAACCTCCAACCTTTGGAAAGATTTTCTAGGCTCTTCTTAGAAGACGCTCAGGTTGGTTTGGAATACTTAATACTTCTGAGGTAAATATTTTGCCTAGTTCTCATGACAACTCTTTTCCTGTAGCTGAAGAGCTGTTTACCTGTTTGACGTCAAAACTACTGAACTTCATCTGTACCACATATAATGAGGATTAGTATTTTGTATCAAGTCTCCTAATTCCAGAGGCCCTGACACTAACACATTTTTTAATTCTATTATTTGTTTATATGATTAAGGAAATATCCATAACTGTGTGAAGTCAGGAAAATAGTCTGAAAAGATGTGAATGTGCAAATTTCAGAGTATAAACTTAACTATTGAAGCAAAAACAAAAACTAAATTTTCCCAATGAACTGTATTTTCTCTTCCTTTTTTGCTTCTTTCTAGGACATTTGGTAGTGGTGACTGTAGAAATTAGGATATGAGACTACTGAAACTAGGGCTGATTTTATGCCAGGTGGTTMGGAACAGTTAACGTTATCTGTAATACCTCTCCTGCCTATGTGTTAGCCTCCTGGCAGCCTATTCATACAAAACTGGCCTGCACTGGGACCATCAAGGTGACCTGATTTTTCTTTCTTTTCCTGCTATTATAGTTTATTTTTATGCCTGTTCCAGTCTCCCATTTTTCACTCTTTATGTTTACTGCCTCAGTTCTGGGCTTCTGACACAGCTATTGCCAGTGATTTCCAGACTTGTTCTCACTTGTTTGTTCCTTAATATTGTGTATTTCTCATAGAGCAAAGAAATTTCTGTTGTCCTAGAAACAACATCTTTCTTAAAGGGTAATATCGTTTTTCACAGATGCTTCTTAGTCCGTTCCCTCTTAAGATAATCATGGCTTGTTTCTTGCTCTGTCTTCCTTTCTGCCTCCAGGTAATTGTGGAAAAAGCGCCAAAAGCCAGAGTACCTGACCTAGACAAAAGGAAGTATCTTGTGCCTTCTGATCTTACAGGTAAGAAAATCTACCTCCTTTTGTCCTGATGACAAAGTCTCTTAAGTTTTTACTGCTATGATCAGTATCAAGAAAATATCCAAGCAGGCTGAGTAGCTTATCGTTACCTCCAGTTTACCTACCTATGTTTAAGATATGTATCTTACAGCCTGAATTGCAACATGCAGAATTCTCTGAGGTCTTTTGAGGAATCCTGATGACTCAGCTAATGTGCATGTGTTACTACAGACTTCTACTCAGGATGAAAATGACTGAATTGTGTATCATAGACAGTAACACAATCATCAGTCAATGATGGCTTAGTTGCAGCTCAAGTTGACAGAAGCTGTATCCTTGTTGCAGGAAGAGGCAAGTTCTTAAAGTAGTCCCACTTTTTTCCACTGCCAGGTTTGGAGTCATGGCCACAAAGTTCATTTTCCAAATGATCATGGCCATTTTGTGTGTGATTACATTTGTTTTCATTTGAGAGTATGAATCAGTTAAAGCAACAGAATCTTTTATCTTGCATTATGTAGTCGATTGTGGAACATCTTGTGCAACAAAGCTCAAGCAAATAAACAGTAAGGATTAAATTTGTTTTCAGGAACAATATGACCATTTACACTAAGGCAAAATTCTTTATAGTACCTTTGGTATATAGGATTTAAGATTAAGCTGATTAGAGATTTTCCCACCAGTCCCTACTATAGAGCATTTAATATCATAATAGTGGGAATGTGGATTTAGAGGGTACAGTGGTCAGAGGCAGTATGTGTCAACCTGAAAAGCTGCACTGACCCAACACTTACAGCTCTGAGTGGATCAGCTGCTAATGTGATGACCATCAAGAAGTTTCATCTTTCTTTCCTATGTTTTTTCTTTTTTTTTTTAACTTACACTTTTTACAGCATGTTGTTTCCCCCACTTCTTTCCCAAAAGGAAACAACCATGCTTAGTTGCTAAACAAAACCCACGATCTTTCCGTATTTAAAGTGTTCTCCCCTGTTCTTCTTCAGTTGGCCAATTCTACTTCTTAATCCGAAAGCGAATCCACCTGAGGCCGGAAGATGCCCTGTTCTTCTTTGTCAATAATACCATCCCTCCCACCAGTGCTACCATGGGACAGCTGTATGAGGTATGCCTGGCCTTTCTCTTTCTCCTTGTGGTGGAATGTCCATAGGAATGTATATCCTCACTGAAGTATCGCTGAGCACTGCTTAAATGGCAGTGGGTAAAGCTTGGCAACAGGTCCCTAAACATGGACCCCTTGCCCTTGGCGATACTCCATCACCTGTTTGGGTAAGTTCCATTTTGTGGTTATAAAGAGGAGCCTGGGGAGCTTGCTAGTTGAAAGAGTTGTTGTATTAGGTGGTGAACAGATGCCTCAGCAGTGACATACATAAACAAAGCATTGCTATAAACCACTTGTCTGTATTGCAGAGGAGAGACTGTGACTGGGGAAAAGATGAACAAACCTGTGTATCAACTTTCCTGTTTATACAAAAGAGATTTCTTTTGAGCACAGTATTGCTGGACAACAAACTGCCTACAAATGCTTTTTCAGAGAATGCTTATGCTTTGTTTTGGATTAGTTTTTTTTTGTACTTTGTACTGTATATGCAAGAACCTCTTAGGACACTAAACATTATTTCCCACTATTTCTGTTGAGGAGAGCGGTTTGATCAAATTTGAAGGCATATTCTTTGGCCATCAAAGTAATGTTCCTTAATTATGTTGGCGTTATATCATGACTAGTTTGCAGCATGGATGGACTTCAATCAAAAACCTGCCTCCTGCTGTGCTAGTGTATTTTAGTAAGAGATTCTGTTATGGTGCTGTGAGCCATATCTGGCCCATCATTTTTCAATAATAACTGCACAACGGGTGTCTAGGCTAATGAAGGCAATACAAAATCTGAACACATTAGAGGTAGGTAGATCTAACTGTCTAGAGCTGAGACCTGGGCTCTGTTCCTAGCATTCTGCAGACTTTTTGTGTCAGTGTAATCACTTTGCATCTTAGCTTTGTAGACCATCTGTAAAACAGGACTAGAAATGCAATCACCAAGGTGTTCTGAAAAGAAGCAACTTCAAGTATGGAACTATGCAAAAAGGTTTTTGACTTGTTAAGCCTTCTCAGTCTCTTCTCCCAATCTTAAGGCTGTATCAGTGCTGAGATTCTGCTGCAGAGCCTGCAAAAGAGCTATCTCTATTCCACAGTGCTTGCGTGTTTCTAGCATGCTCTGGCTGTGGCAGTACTAGAAAATTCAATACACCTCAAAACGAGACATTTTTTCAACTTATAGTAGAGCTGTGGCCAGAGAGAGTTCCTCTGTTTTCAGCCAGCTAAAGGACCCTGTGGTATAAGGAAGTAAAGCCTTCCATGGAGAGAAAGAAGCAATAAAAGAGGGGTTATGCCCTCTTGCTGTCACAGTGATTGCTTRTTTGGGCATTTTCACACATGATGAGTTACAGGGCTTTGGTTTGTTACTTTTTCCCTCTCTCTCCTCCCAGGATAACCATGAGGAGGACTATTTTCTCTATGTGGCCTACAGTGATGAGAGTGTCTATGGCAAGTGAGCACCAGCCACCAGTCATGCAGATGAGATGGACAGATGGAACTGATTTGGGGGGGCTTGGGGGTATGCTGAAGAGGAGGAAGGAGAATGCTTGAGAAGAGGGGAAGAGAACTGGAAGTGAGTCACATGCACAATGCCATCACCTTCATGCATTAATTATAATCATCATTTTTGTATTGAGGGGAGGGAGGGTAAGAAGAAATGGTATGAAAGGGTGAACTCATAGGCTAACAAGGGATTCTGTGTTGAGGGATGGGGAGACTCCATTTTCTCTAGTTCTTCTCTTGCCACAGCTGGAATTTATTAGCCAATACTGGAGGCTGCTAGACGAGCCAGTGTGGTGGACCTCTGGCAAAGTGACTTGGTAGGAAAGAAATGGCTGTTCGTGTGTAAATCTTTCATTGGATGAGGGAGGCATGTCTGGAACATATATTGTACACTGACCTAGTCACACCTTGCCTGTGGCTTGGATTGCAGTCCTATGAGCATTCAGTGAGCAGTGCAATACTTTGTTCTGCTTGTACAAGGCTTTCCTGTGCTGACCATCCTCATTCCAACTGCTGCCTCTGAAGTGTTGCAAGACTACTGTATTTCCTGTCACATCACTAGTAAAAGGGCTAACCCTGAGGGCTGGGAACTCCTCAGTTGTGACATGTAAAGGTTGGGGGCGGGGAGGATGTTTTCTTTGTTACTTTAATTGCAAGTTCTGGACAAAAGTTTGAGGCTGACCCTTTCATTCTTCTCAGTGAAGCCAACTGATAAGACTCACAGGGCTAGAAAGGACTTCAAGAAAACTTCTAGCCCAATCAGACACTGAGACAGGACGGAATATACCAAAAATTTCTATGGCTGTTCATCTAACTTATTCTTAGTGAGCTTCACTAAAATCGATCCTATAGGCTGCTGTGATAGCCTGTTCCATTTTTTAGCTAGACTCCAAGCAAGAAAGCTTTTTGTGATACCTTAACTTCAGTCTCCCTTGCTGTGTATTAAGGAATCTAACTACTAATGATCTTGGTACTGGTGAACATGGAGAGTAATCTATTTGTGCTGTCTTTGTAACTCTTCCGCAAGTTTGAAGATGGCAGAAATTCTGTCAGTTAAACCTCCCTTCCGTGTCTCGCTCCCATACAGATCTTGTACCGCATTCATAAGCAGAGGAAATTGGTCCCTCACAAATGCGTTTTCCCAGCTTTCAGTGGTTGGATACTCTTTGCTTCCAGAGAAGTGCTTTCAGGTCTGAGGGGGATGGGGACTAATCCCATGAATCCCCATAGGACTAAGTCATTTTCGGCACACGGGGGATGAGGATGGGATGGATATCTCTTCAGGACAGATTCTCTGTAGATTGCTTCCTCTCCCCGTCCTCCCCATCCCTTTTAAGCCAAATGTTCTTAGAAAGGTACTAGATAGATTCTGTCCTGTGCAAGCCTTACGCTGTCATGCTGAAGCAATTTCTTCCTGGTGGCACAAACAGCAGATTTTCCCATAACTGCCATTACTCTAATGAAGGAGAAGGGCTTTGGGGAGTGAGTTGACTTCCGGGAAAATTCTAGGTTAAGGTTTTTATCCAAAAATTAGAGAACTGAACTGAATTACTGTAAGCATTGCTACATACAGGAGAGGGACCAAGAAGGAGGAAAAGACAAGAAGAATGAAGAAGATAGGCAGATCCCAATGTAAGCTGAAGGTGTTTACTGTATTTACATGAAGAAATTAGGTCCCAGTTCCTCAGGAATGAAAATCAAGATAGGTGCTCCTCTGATTGTGAGAGATAGAAAATCAGATTTCAGCCTTTTGTGACTGCTGTTCCACTAAAGAGTATAAGGCAAGTAGAGCRTTCTGAGAATGTGGAACAAGAGTCATTGGCAGAAGTGTGTGAAGGTCAAGGAGACTGTGGAGCAGGAAGATCATTGCCTGTGTGGTATGGAAAGTAGTAGACCGGAATGAGAGAGAAGGGAAGGTGTGCAAAGAGTGTAGTTAGGATAACCATAATGAACAGACAGAAAATGGGGGAACAAAAGCAGAAATGTGTGGCTTAGTATCCCCGGCTTTTCATTCTGAACTTCAGTTTTACTGCTCAATCATGTGCTCATCTAGAGTAAACATGTTGAGATGAATTATACCTACTGCCTAATTTAAATCAATTCTGCCTACAGTGTACAGTACTCTTTTTTTTTACCCACTCTTCTCTGACTATTAAGCTGTTTTCAGATCCTTTGCATGCAAATCCACATCAGTCTCTTGTTTTAGGAAGTTCTGAAGTTTTTGAAACAGAAAATAGATCCAGAAGACTTTTTAGGGTAAAAGACAAGAGGGGGCAGGACAGGATGGCATGCATCTCTACCACTGTCCCACTTGCTCACACATATGCTATTAAGCACATGGATATGTGTTGTCTCAAACTAACTCATGCTTGGGCACTCAGGGGAGAAAGAGTTGTAAGGTGAAATGCTTGACTTTGTGTTCAGACCTTGCCTTCCCTCCCACTGCTGTGTGTGTAAGTGATATCTGGGACTAACCTCAACTATTTGTTATATGTAGGGTTTCCTAATTTAATTTAATTATTTTACATTTCTTTTAACTGAGTTGTGGCATTTGCTTCTGTTTTTCTGCTAGTCCAATATTGTACAAGGTAATTGTGGTAATTTTTTTCTGTTGGTTAGCTTCTTGTAAAATAAAGTTGATATTACTTAAGCTAAATCAACCAATCAATAAAGACACATTTTGAAATCAGAGGCTTGACCCAAAATGAGTGACTGTAATGTTTCTGTCTCACATACACAGTTGTAAATAAAAGACGTGCAAGAGGGGCACAAAAACAGAATGCTTCTGATTGGGACTGAGGTGGACTGGGAGAATAGGAGAGAGGCAGAGATGGAGTATTGGCAATTTGTGGAGTGCAGATGGAGGTTATATCCTGGCAGAGCAAGGTATGTGAGGAGAGCAAGAACAGACCAGCAGAAGGGCTGCAGGGCAGGAGTGAAAAGGTACAGACAGCTCAAACTAACACCAAAAAGTATTKCAGCAGAAGCTCCTAGATGAGATACATAGTGGCTCCAAAAAGTTCCTCCACATGCAGATTGCTGTGACTACTAGTGAAATTGCAATTGCACATAGACCTCATTCACAAAGCTGAGTATTTTGGTGAAGCTCTGGTTATTTACTTACACCTCTCTCTCTAATTAGTCGTTTTTTGCATAGTCATTACTATAGCCATCTGAGCTCCTTATAGCTTTTGTGTTAACCCAGTGCTATCATTCTGTTTGACAATGGGGAGAGAGAGACTAAATCACTTGCCTGACTTTCCACAGGAAGTCCATGGCCGCATGAAAAACTGAATTCTTATCATAGAGACAGTCCCTTTTTTTCCACGAACAGGTAATCTCAGACCAGGAGCAAAGTGATTGTATCATCAAAAGAGTGGTATCCTCATGCAGATAAGAAAGGTGATAGAGCTGAAGATTTAGGAGATGAACCTTTAGAAGACAATGAGCAAAAATAACGCTTTTAGGATGAGGGCAGCAGTGTATATGAACCAACAAAGGCAGAATTCAAGTTGTAGTACAATATTTCAGAATATATATAAAAAAGATGGGGAAAACGCTAACACAGACCAGAATCTGAAATAAATATTCTTCAGTTTTGCTGTGATTGTTCGGAGAGGTAAGATTGGAACATTTCACTCACAAATAATTTGGTCCAGGGGCATACAACAGAAAATTAGCAGTGAGGGGTCTGATCATATTTACATTTTATTACTTTTCACTTATTTAACAAGTTCAATATGACAGTCTCGGTCATTTCACAATTTCTGATCTATTTGGCCTCACAGCAGCCTAGTAGGGTAGCTATTATTGTCACCAATTTTCAGCTGGGGAAATGTGCAGAGATGTGAACTGGCTTACCCCAAGACCGCACAACAAATAGGAAAAAAAGTCTTGTCCCCTTGATCTCCAACACCTCTAGAAATAGAATTATATTAATTAGATGCTGAAACTTGAAATCTGGCTTCTGTATATTCATATTCTCTTTCATTAATGAAACAAATGTTTCATCATTTTTGTGAATGCAGCATTGTAATGTTTTGATGTTCTGCCATTTGTAGAATGGAAAAGCTGTGATTTCTTTGCCAGAACCAGCAACAATAAGGTAGCTCCTACTCTGACATACTGCCAATAAAACATTGTCTTTGACCTGAGTTATGAATTGTCTTTGATTACAGTTATGTTCAAAGGTTATTGATACATTTATCARTGCCTTCTTGCTGTGCACTAATAGACATATTAGTCTAGTCAGGGCAAGCCTGATTTAAAAAAAATACATTTTCTTATTTTCTTTTTCATTGTCTTGGG
This sequence comes from Rhea americana, assembly GCF_003343005.1. Lineage (NCBI taxonomy): Eukaryota > Metazoa > Chordata > Aves > Rheiformes > Rheidae > Rhea > Rhea americana. The sequence goes on along the minus strand of NW_028186733.1, from coordinate 31,067 downwards.
TTTTCTGGCAGCTTACAAGTATTTATTATCTATTCTTCTATTACAAAGAAGTCTTGTGAAATTGCAGAAGAGTTCAAATGAATTAGGACCCTAAATGTCATTTTGAAAAGAATTTAGGTAATTAGCCATAGTTCTTCAGGGGTAGAGTCCACTTACTTTAGAAGAAATTGAAATAAAATTGGCATTATAGCCATAGACTTTCAGTGATACTTTCTTTTGTGGGATTGTTGATTTTTAAAGACATATARCTACATGATAAAGCAGAATGAAAACCTGGTGTTTCTGAAACTGTATGCCTATATACAGTTGTGAGTGTCTAAGTAAAAATCTGCCCTAAGCCATTACCGATAATTTTACCCTTCTGGGACAGAATTTCCTGTCTGTAAAGAAAGGAACAAGCACTTAAAAAATTCTATAACTTTGTTTCAGATGTTAGGGAGGATTGAGGATGTAGGATTAATGTAGGATTAAACTGTCATTAGAAAAAATGCCACACATTACCTTGACCTCAAAAGGTCAGAAAGCACTTACTCAGTTGTACAGATTGAAGACTCTACAGCTACCTAATGAAATGGAGAAGCAACAGCAAGTTAGTATCAGTGTAATGACTGGTAGATTTCAGTTGATTCAGATTCGTATTTTCCATAATCTTATAGCACATTTTAGCATATTCTTTTACTGAAAGTCATATATTTTCCCGACTCTCAGAAAATAGAAAACACATCCAATGTATAAGTCACAGGTAGCATGAGCTGTAATTTACTGCAGCCCACAGACTCCAAAATTCCTCTTGACTGAAGGTTGCTCACTCCCATAGAATAGTTAGCTTTTGCCATTTCTGCCATTGATGCTGGGCTGTCCATACTATAATATTGTCTTTGGAGGTAGCTCTCTGCCAGAGATTCTTGGCCAGAGATGGCCCAAGGAGTTTACCTAGTATAGCAGCATATTCTTGTCCAGTAAAACATAGATAATTTAAAAAAGAAAGTGAGCTGTGCTGGGAAATTTAGGTGAGGTAGCAGCAAGAGAAGATCATCACCACTCAGTGATATAAAATTTAAGATCACATACATGTTCTGTGCAGAACACACTTACACCATGGACTCAGGGGAATAACTCTTTATTGGCAAAAATGGCAGCATTTTGGTAGCCTGGGGTGACCTGTGCAGGGGAGGCTGTGAACTGCCCTATATCAGTCACAGTCCCTTCAAGCCATCTCTGAAACTAATGTGAGCAGCTCGTGGCATGCTGGAAATCTCAGCCAGTCAGAGCACTCACAGCAGAACCCATGGCACCCAGTCTCAAACATATTTAAAAGACTGATAGCTGCAAACTGGAGGAGATACATGAGCAGACACATGGAAGGAGATACTGTTGTAGACATACTCTTGGAAGGAGAAGCTTCATGCTGGAGCAGAGACACCCCCAAAAAGTGTCTGTGGCCTTTGGAGGACCCATATCAGAGCAGGTGTATGCCTACGAAGGACTGTGGTCTATGGGTGACTCGTTCCAGAGCAAGGAGATCCCCAAAGGTACTGCAACCTGAGGGGAACCCACACCAGAGCAGAGGAAATTGAGTAAGCAGCAAGGAGTGGTGGGAAAAAAACATTACACAATGATCACAACCTCCTGCCCTGCCCTTTACTTACAAGAGAAGTTAGGATGGACTGAGTGTAACACACAGAAACAACATGGGAAGTTGAGACTAGGAAGGGCAGAGGAGAAGTGTTGGACTGAAGTTGAGCATGGGGAAGGGGAGAGGAACAGCTGTTCTCTAAGTGTTTAATAAGTTATGTTTTCTTTTCATCTCAATACCCAAATCAGTAATTAAAAGTTTGTGTGAATAACAGTCAATTAAATTGAGTAAAATTTACTCAGTCAAAACTCTTTTGATGACGACAAGCACTTTCACTCCAAGTGGTCAAGGTGTCTAAGTTCTTTCTGGAGACTCATCTTTCACAAATAGCAGTTCCATATTGAGCTCAGCCTTCTGCAAGTGTCTGATATCTGTAGATGTGGTTGGTTCCCCTAGGGACAGCTGTTTTCAAAATCTATTGCTTTCTAACTGAGACGATCAGTATAAGTCACCAATGACCTGACTGTCAGGTAAGCCCAGACTGCTTTAGCTTTCTCTGTATTTAACATTACMTCTCTTGACATCTATTGTTCCCTGACATTCAAAGAATCACAGCATGGTTGAGGTTGGAAGGGACCTCTGGAGACCATCTAATCCAACCACCTTGCTCAAACAGGGTCATCTGACGTTGTTACTCCAGACATCATTACCCCTCTGATATCAATACCTTGATACAGATACCCCCAAACTTTGACATCCACTGAGAATGATACTTCCCAGCATCAATACATCCCAGCCTTCATACCTCCCAACATATGCCTCCACAACATTATCCTTGACATTGATATCTCCCAGACATTGACACCCTGTGACGTAGATTCCTCCCCAACATTGATACCCACCGAACAGATATATCCCTGACATTGTTACCCCCTCCAATTCATTCCTTTCCAATTGTTAAACCCAACATTATTACCCTCTGACATCAACACCCCATTACTTTGATACTCCCTTATCATCAATACCCTTGACATCGAACCTCCTTGTCCTCAATAACCCTAACCACTGTTTCCCCCCCAACAATGATACTTCCCAAGTGGTTAGCCCCAGCACGATACTCCTGACATTGATACTCCCTTACTTCAACACCTCCTCAACACTGGTACCCCCCAACATTGATACCACCCTATATTGTAACCCCCAACTTCAATATCTCCTAATGTTGACAACTCCCAACATTGTCACCCCTACATATCATTAGCCTCTGACATCATTAGCCCCTGACACCCATTCCTTCCCAACACTGATCCTCCTCAGCATCTACACCCTCTGACATCCATTTCTCCTCAATATTGATACTGCCRAAATAGATATCTCCGACATCATTAACCTTGACGTCATTTTCCCTCCAACATTTATACCCCATTACTTTGATACTCTTGCAAAATCAATAGCCTCAGCATCAATACTCCTTGACATCAATACCTCAAACTACCGCTTCCTRCAACAATGATACCTCTCCACATCATTACCCATGACTTCAATACCCTATAACTTTGATACCTCAGACATCAAAATTCCCTGACATCAACACCTCTCCACATCATTACCTCCAACATCAATACACCCAACATCAATACTTGCCAATATGGATGCATTCCAGACATTCAAAATCCCCTGACATTAACACCTTCCTAACAACAACCCCTGAYGTGGAAATGCCCTGATATCGACACACCAACATGGATACCTCCCCAGTGTCTGGATACATCCCAGATATAAACACATCAGCACTCCCAACATCAACACCCCCTCAACAGTGATGCCTCCCTGACATGGATAACTCCCCAAGATCAATGAATACATGAACTCGACAACAATACCCCTCACATCAATACCCCTCACATAAATACATCYAAACATCAACACACTCCGACGTGGATGCCTCCTTGACGTCAAAAYCTTCCTCCAACAATGACACCCCCCCTCTGATAATCACACCCCTTCCCCATGTCCATACCCTCCCAAAGTTGACACTCATCAATATGGATACATTCCAGACATCAACCYCCCACACTGAATGCCCGTGATTTTGAGATCTCCCTGAGATCCCCCATGGTATATGACATCTGTACTCCCAACATCAACACCTCCCAACACAGATAACGCCTGACATCGATATCACCTGACATTGATACTCCCCTTCACATTGGCCCCAACATCAACACTCCCCAATATTGACACCCCATGAAATGGACAGCTCTGTGACATCAACACCTCAACGACATTGACACCCCTGCAATAGGTATGTCCCCAATGTTGTTAACCCACTGACACTGATATCTCCCTAAGATCAATACCCCATGACACTGGAACTCCCAACATCAATACCTCCCAAGATAGAGATCCCTAGGTATCAATATTCCCAGACATTGATACCTTCCCAACATCAATAGTCCCCAACGTCATTACTTGCCAACATCAATACCCTTCCTGACATCAATAGTCCCCTGACACTGATACTCCCAGACATCATGAAGCCCAAAATAGAGATGCCCCTGACATTGTTAGTCCCCGACATTATTAATTCCCTGTTATCATTAACCCCCCAACATCAACACCACCACAGCAATGATACCTCTCCAAAATCAATCCCCCTCTGACATCAGTACTCTACATATCGATAACCCCTGATATCAATACCTCCCTGAAATTGATAGTCTCCAACATCATTACATGCCAGCATCAATACCCACCCTGACAACAATAACTCTGTGACATCAATAACTTCCTCACCATCATTTGCCCCAACTATAAATACTCCATGGCATTGATACCTCCAACTTCCACATCCTCTGACATTAACGCCTCCCAATGTTGTTACGTTAGACATTGATACCACCTCAGATTGTTACCCCCTACTTTGATATTCCCTGATATCAATACCTCACTGATACCCCAGATAAAGACTTCCTCTGGCATCTATACCCCACGACTTCAATACCTCCCCCAGCTCAATACCACATGATATCAGAACCTCCAACACTGATACCTCCCAACATAGATACCCCTAGAAATCAACTAACATTGTTACACACCAACATCAATACCTGCCCTGGTATCAATATACCCCAACATTGATACCTTCAAACATCAATAATTTCCCAACATTGTTACCACCTGACATCGATACCTCCTCACTTTGTAACCCCCAACTTCAGTATTCCCTGATACTGACACTCCCTGACATCATTATCCCTGAAATAGATATGTCCCTGACATCATTAATACTGACATCATTACCCCCCAACATTGATACCTCCTTATATTGTTACCCCCAACTTTGATATCCCTTGATATCAATACCTTCTGGACACTGTTACCTCTGACATCAACACAACCCTGACATTGACATGCCCCTGACATCAGTATCTCAGAATTTGTACCTCTCTGGCACTGATAGCTCTGGCATCATCACATACTGATACCCCCATGACACTGATAGCCCTGAGACAGTAATAACACCCGCAAGATGTCAATATCCAGCCAACCTCAACAGCTTCCCATCATTGATAACCCTTGACACTGGCAGCCCCCGATGTTGATACCTCCCCAGCATCAAAACCCTACTACGTCAATACCTCCTCAATGTAGAAACCCCATGAAGTCAATACCTCTTGATGTCAATACCTGCCCAACCTCAATATCTTCCTGATGTTCATACCTTCTTGGAATCGACGACTCCAATTTGAACACCCTCCAACATGGATGCCCCTGACACTGACACTTACTCAAGGTCAATAGCCACTCAACAACCATAGCCCCATGATGTTGATAACCCCTGACATTGATATCTCCCAGATACCGCTATTTCCCCAAAGTCAACACCCTCAGATATCAATGTCTTTCCAACATCAATATATCAATATATATATGTCCCATCACTATGTTATTAACGCACCACGTATATACTCCCTGATATTGATATCCCCTGACATCAATATCACCACAACAAACCCTGACATTGACACCACCCTGATGCTGATACTCCCTGATGTTAATACAGGGATGTAAATGGCATTGACATCTCCCCAACATTGACACCCCCCCAACAGCAATACCACCTCGACATCAATATCTTTCTGAAGTCTGTAACTCACTGCCGCTGATACTCTCCAAAATAGATTCCTCCTTGTTGTCGACACCACCACAACGATGAAATATCTGATGTTGAGACCTCCACTATGTCGTTATCCTTGGACAGTGAATGTGTCCAATTTTGATACTACCCCAGTGTCAATACTACCTCAACGCTGAAACTTCTCTAATGTTGATACTCCCACACCATCAATAGCCCCTGACATTGATAATTCCCCCCATTTCCTGATGTTCATAAATCCTCTCTTCCAATACCCCCTCAACACTGATAACCCCAACATGGATACTTCCCCCATGTTGACAACTCCTCTCGTCAATACCCCGCTATGCCAATATGTCCCCACATCAATATCTTCCTGAATTCAATACCCCACTGCATCAGTACCTCCAACAGTGATACCTCCACTATGTCAGAAATTTCATGATGTCAAAAGCTCGCAACATTGATATAACCGAGACATTGATACTACCCAACGTCAATACCCCCAGTGTCAATACTTCCTTGGCATTGACAGCCACCAATGTCAATACCCCTGATGTCTAAACACCCCCTATATTGCTACATCCCTGATATTGATACTCTCTGTATATTGATACCCAGCTGATGTTGATACCACTATGACAATGAAACCCCTGACATCATTGATATCTCTCTGACATCAATATCCCTCGAAGTTGATACCTCTGACATATCACTACCTCCCCAACATTGAAATCTCTTGGCATTGATATCCTACTAACATCAGTACAACTACAACAATGAAACCAATGTTGATACCTCCTTGATGTTGATGTTACCCAATTTTGATACACCCCTGCCATTGATACTTCCCCATTGTCTATACCCTCTGATGTGGATACCCCTGTGACATCAGCAGCCTCTGACTTCAATAATTCCTCAGGAACTATACCTGCCCAACAGTCATACCTCCTCTTTTCCAATACTCCCCAATGCCAATAACCTTAACGTAGATACAGTCAAAAGCCCGTGACATCAATGTACCCTGATGTCAATACTTTCCCAATATCAATACACCTCGATGTTGATATCCCCSGATGTCAAACCTGCCTGACCTTGACAGCCTCCAGTGTTGATACYCCTCTGATGTCTAAACACCTCCAACATCACTACCGACATTATTGGTACTCCCTCAACATCAATACCTCCTAACATCGACTCCTCCATGGCGCTAATACCCTCTAACGTCAATACCACCTAATATCAATATCTTCCCAAGGTCCATACCCCAACATCGAAACCCCCGACATCAGTACCACTATGACAATGAACCCTTTGACATCAATACTTCTCTGAATTCAACACTCCCTGACATCAATACTTCCCTGATGTCAACATCAGCACAAAAAAGAAATTGCCCACATTAATACCTCCCTGACATCGATACCCTGCCAGTGTTGATACCACTCGTGACCTTGATCCTCCCCTGACACTGATACTCCCTGTCGATAAACCTCAAACTTGAAACTCCCCAAATTCAATATCCCTCTGATATTGGTCTCCCTTGACACTGATATCAAGATGCTGATACACCCAAGACATTGATATCCAGCCGACCTCAATAGCTTCCCAACATTGATAACTCCTGATGTCGACAGTCCCTGATGTCGATACCTCTCTAGCATCAAAACCCGGAATGTCAATACCTCCTTGCCCTTAATACCTGCCCAACATTGATATCCTCTTGCCATCCATACCTCTTCAATATCGATAACCTCAATGTGGGCACACCCCAACATCAATATCACCTTGACATTGATACTCTCCTGACATCAATATCTTCCTGAGGTCAATAGCTCCCTGATCTCTGTTCCTCCCTGATGAGAATACTCTCTGCTGTTAATACCTCCTCAGTATTGATAGCCCACCACATTGGTACTCCCCTGTAAGGGTGTGGTGGGGACACCCCCCAAGCAGAAGTCTTACAGTCAAGGCAATAAAGGTGCAGAGGAATCCAAGGCACTGCTGAGTGTCAGTCCATGTTGAGGGATGTCAGGTGGGGCATTTTAAGAGGTTTTTATGTACGATACACATGAGCGGTATACCTATTAGGCTCATTGTTAATCTCAATTCAAAGCCCAGGTGTAGCACCACACTAGCACAGGCCAGCTGTGTGACCATGGCTATGGGTCAACATGCCCTATTGATCCTCCTTTTCTCATGGAATGGTCTGGCTAGCTTCCATCACGTATCTTCTTGAAATTCTTCTGCATTTTCCCATATACTCGATGGAAAGCTAGTTACAGGCCATCCCAGTCTTCAGAAGGATGTGAGGTATGAGGAAAAGTAGGGTGTGAGGTAATGAAATCAAACATAACATAATAAAAAGCAAATGATAAACAAGAGTCCCCTTTATATGAGGTGACCCAGCCATCACAGTAGAGACAAACCAATTAGTCAGCCAGACATCTCCATTGTTCTGCTGAGTATGTTGAATAATGTCTTGTAGCTGATATCATTCTCAGTAGACACCGATTCATCAGTGATGTTAAAACAGCACATCCTGGCAAAGTCATGACATCTGTGGTTATGCCACAGTAAGAGACAGTCAATCACTAAATCGTTTTGCAGTGTTCCTTGCTGAACTACCCCAACTCTTTATTTAAAAAGGCAATGGCTCTAAATGTCCAATTTAATCCTTGAGCTATAGCACAGACAACATGCTCTAATTGTTTTTAATTATAGAGCCCCAGAATCTAAACTAGGTTTAACTATACGCCTAAGGCTTCTGTGTGAGAAAATAAATTTACATGGGGATTACACATGACTTTTATGATATGCTATGGGGTTTTCTGCTGCTCCATCATAAAGGGAAGGATGTTTAAAGTAACATGACCCACAACTCATGATCCACGTGTGGCATTGACTGGCACATATGTATATGCTACAGTGGCACACAGAAGGAACACCCTAATGGTAGTATAAGGTGAGCAGCTGCATAAGTAGTATTCATAGTGTCATTACAAATGAAATGTGTATTGGTTACATTCCACAGAACAGAGGTAGCATTTACAAAATGAAGGCAAATATCTGCTGTAGATATGTTAGCTATACCAAAAGAGTAAGTCCAAGGTGTCAGCTTTTGGGAAGCAATACACAAATCATATAAATGCATGGGAGCTACAGATATATCTTTTTTTTTTTTTTTTTTAGAAAAATGCTGCGAGTGGAGTTGGTACATCTACGTAACATGTAGTTAAGACATCATCCACTGGTTGTCTTCCTGCAATACAGAAAGCAGAAAGGTTAGCTGATCTTTGTGTGAGCCAAATCCATGTATTACATGGGAGGCTGGATGGTCTTGTAGAGCAATGGCATCTGTCATGGTCAGCAAGAGGCAATATTCCAACAGCAACTTACAGATACTGGTGTGATAACCTGTTGATGAGAATATAGGAAGGCATGGTATCATCATCAGGAAGAATTAGAGCAGTAGCTCCTGGATCATTTGCTAAAACAGTGCCAGCCTATTTTTCCTTTTGAGGAGGCAGTATCCACACACTGGTTGAAGTGTGTTGAGGGTGTTTGCTGAACTTGAGGCACTTTGGCACTGTGGATCAGAATTCCTCTCGGTATTGGTGCTCCCTGTGAGACATTCACTGGCTTGGATATAAATACCTGGYAAGATAAATCTTGAGAAGAGGTCAATAACAGTGGTACTATYTGAACAGGTATCAGAGGTGTAAACAGCCGTATACACTGTGAAGGGCAGTCAAGTATTAAATGCAAGCTGGTAACTCTTTGTTCAGTAATGATAAGTTGCTCAGGTGTGTAGAATTCTACCTCCCCAGAGGCAAGTACGCAGGGGGCAACCTCCCTTCCATCACAGATATCTGAGCAGGAATTGCTAGGGTTGATTTGGTTTGTACTCACTCATAGAGTAAGCATTCCAATATGCCTGTTGTTAAGCATAAACAGTGCTTGTGGGAGCACGCCTACCCACCCTGTTTAACGTCTGCTGGTGGTAAGCTTTCAACTTTGTTCTTTTAGCAGACCATTCGTTCTCTCCTTTAATTCATTAGCTTGAGGGTGGTACGATACATGCAAGACCCCCGGTGACCCCAAGTCYATTCTTGTACTGTATGGCCTGCAAAGTGAGTGCCTTGGTCACTCTGTATTTGGTATACTGTAAGTATACATGAATTGCTCTAAGTCCTGTATAGTAGAGGATTTTCATGGGAGGTAAACTATGCATACATAAGGCCTGTATAAGTGTCTGCAGCTGTTAATATATATACTTTTATCCCTGTGAGGGAGGCAATGGGCCCACATAATCTACTTGCCAGGTTGCAAAGGGTTGTTTGTCTTGCTTGATGCAACCATATGTGCTAGTGAAAGGCACTGTTGTTATCTTCATACAAATGGGACAGGTAGCACATGCTGCCTTATACCAGTGTAATGCTAACATGGGATGGCCTCATGATAGATCCCAAGCCTGAGCTGTGATGGGGCCATGATACCCTGATAGTTCATGCGTTTGCCAAGCTTGCTTTAGCTCTGAGGAAGTTGCCATCTAAGTGACCGCTCTATCATGCAATTTCAAGGGTCTCTTGTTTCTGATGGGCATCAAYGTGTCACAGAGACACAGCTTTAGTTTGCAAAATGTCCCAAATCTTTTCCCACAAGGGCGTCCCCCAGAGTTCCTTATCATGTATTTTCCACATATATAAAATTTTCCACATACAATGTGTGCAGTGGCCCACATTGGTAACACGTCCGTAGATCCTTGTATACTACCCAGCCATCTGTACAGAGGTAGCGTGCATCTCCCTCATCCAGAGCTATAGCTGCAGCCTTCACTTCAGTCCACTGACTTGAGGCAAAATAGATAGTATCTGTGGCAGGACTGTATGCACTGCATGCTACAGAGTGCCACACTCGCTGTCCTGCCCAGGAGTACACTGCATTGCCATCAGAAAATCAGATCCACTCTCATTGTTCAGGAGATAACTTCTCTAAAGAAGGGGTCTCTTGGACAGATGATGGCTCTGTGGGAGGAGCAGAGGGGGGCAGCCCCTCTGGCTCAGACAGCAGAGGCATGTGTTTAAAACATACTTCCCCTAAGAAGGTTACATGCAGGGTACTCATGTCCTTTCTCCCCCACTTAAACTGGGCTTGTAAATAGTGTTTCCATTTACACTGAGTCACAGCTTGGGCCGCCTCCACATGGATGCTGATGGTACCATCAATGACCCATGCCTGAATGGGAATGAGGGTGTGTACAGTTTCCAGGTCACATTCAGTAACTCATTTGGTATTCTCTGAAGCCCACACTACTGCCAAGAGCTGCTTTTCCAGAGGTATATGATTTTCTGTGGCCTCTTGCAGGGAATAGGACACGAAACCTATAATTTCCCACCTTGCATGGGCACATTGCTGCCACAAGTCCCAAGACGCTCTATCTTTCATAACCATTACCTCCAGCTCAAAAGATTGTCCCTCATATGGAGTGACTAGTTTGGCATGTTGGACACCGCCTCCTTGCCCAGGCCAAAGGTTTGCTGCTGTTCTTTACTCCATTGCCATTGGCTACTTTTTATGGTCAAACACTGCAGCAGCCTCATTAAATACACTAAATGGAGTATAAAGGTCTGCCAGAACCCCGAAAGACCCAAAAGAGCTTGCAGTTGTTTCACAGTAGTGGGAACAGGGTACTATCAAATAGCATTGCATCCTTTCTCAGAGATAGCTTTCATTTGCCCTCTCCAGACTGTCCTTAAGAATCACACACCTGAATCTGGCCCCTGTACCTTCTTAGGGTTTACAGTCCACCCCTGCTCCTGTAGAGTTTCTATTAACAATGATAGTTACTCACGTACTCGTTCTTTAAAAGGTTGCATTATCAAAATATCATCAATATAATGATGGACTCTGAAAGGAGGGAAGATCAGCTGAGATTATCTAGTAGCAAATGGTGGGGCTATGTTTGTAGCCCTGAGGGAGGACTTGAAATGTTGCTTATTATCCCAGATAAACACGAGTTGATCTTGTGACTGCGGGATATAGCAACAGAGAATGCATTCACCAAATCAATGACAGCTTTCCATTCCTGCAGATGTTTCCCTACTCCTTCTAGTAGAGTTTTCATGTCAGGTACTGCAGTTGTTAATGGTGAGTCAATTTTATTTAACTATCTATATTCCACAGTTTCCATGCCATGAACCACCAGGCTTCCGAACAGGCCAAACAGAACTACTGAAAGCTGACAAGGCAGAGAATATTATTTGAGCATGCAGTAAAGCATCTATAGTTTATTGAATCTCCTTCTTCCCACCAAGAATTCTATATTGCTTCACTTGCACCACAGTGGGGGGAACCAGTAAATCTGCTGGGTCCCATTTTGGATGCCCTCCAAACCATCATAATCCAGGAGTTTTTCCAAAGTAGAACAATCTTTGCAAGGTCTGAATTTCTCTACCAAGTATCATGTCGATTCCCCAAATGTACTCATGAATTGGTGATAATAAAACATCAATTGCTAATGTAACTACAGCCTGAACTGCAGGGGTGGCCTGTCCTCCCAAACTGCATATATGGGTGGCGGCCTTCTCCAGAGCTACTGCGCTACATAGTACAGTAACTTCTGCCACAGTATCTACTAAAGCAAGCACAGTAATATCTCCTCCAGAGCACCAGCAAATTCACAGGGGTATGTAAGGGCATCAGTCCCCTCGATGGTAAGCTGCAACAGATGCTTTTCTTGTGGGGGAACTGCCGCCTCTTCATAGTCTTTTGGTCAGCAATTTCCCTTCTGTAACTGGAGCAGGAAGGGCGATAGACTGTTCAATATTGCTGATTAACAGGCAACCACTGCCACTGCTTAAATAAGTCAACAGTAGAAAGACTATTTATCTCATCACATAATACCCCTGCCTGAAGCAAATCAGCCCATATCTGTTGCCTTGTTACCTTTACCCTCAATTTAGTAGACCCTGCCAATTTTCTCACCTTGGAATTCTGAACTGCTCTCACTTGCTTAGTATCTGGTTCATCAAAAAGTGCCAAATCCCTCATATTGTTTACCAAAGCCCCTGCTGTCCCAGTTGAAGGCATTACTGTGCCAAGTAGTAACAGCTTTAAGCATTTGAAGCCCCCTTTAGTAATTAGGTTTTCATCTGCCATGCTATTTCCACACTGTCCAGTCCATCTCCATCTGCTAATCCAGTTGCTACCTCTAGCTGTTGCAATATGTTGATCCCTTCCTCAAAAGTACGCCACACTCCCACTGTTGCAGTTAATTCGCCTGTGGACAAGTAAGCACCTAACACAGCAGCGGACCACCTTTTATATAATGTTGGAGCTGCAACAACATTTCCTGCTTCATCTTGCATAAAAATTAATTGGGTAAGATAATACAATACTTGAGCACAGGTTGATAAGGAGCTCATTAAATTCAGCTCCTCTCTTAAGATTGTAAGTGATCTGGCACCTGCATCCCATGTTCTCACTAACCAGGCTAACAACGACTCCCCAGGCTGCTGCTGGAAAGTAGTTAGAAATTCATGCAGTTCCTTTAGGGTATACATCCTAGATAGCTCCACTGTATTCTCATGTACTAGCCTCTCCCCCTTCAATTGCACAAGAAGTCAGACCTGAGGAGTGGTCAATTCTTCCTCTAATCCAAATTCAACCTCTGAGTCAGATAAGTACTCCAAATATTACCATCCTACTCCTCTGGGTCCCAGGAGGGTCTAGTTATTATTGCTCTTACCTGGGCAACTGTAGCTGGAGCTTTGCCATAGCACACATGGCATTTGCTAGCCACTCACGAAGCTACTCTACCCTATGAGTTAATTCCTGGCTCTTTTCAGTTTGGGTTGTAATCAGCTCTTGCACTACTGTCTTCATATCATGCAAATCTCCATGCTCCTTCTCCGTATCTTTTACTCATTGCTGCAGAGATGATACCTTAATATCTAAGGCTTGAATGCCTGACAACTGTACCCACCCTAATTGTCCAGCTAGTTTCTGAGCTGCTTCCAAAATAGTGCAGAAGGACTTAGCATTTAATGCAGATTCAATCACTTTTGAGGTAACATTTTCCCCCTGTGACAGCTGTGGTCAGTGCTTGGGGGCTGCCAAAGTGGCAAGCAATGCAGCTACCACTCCCTACCACTCAGTCTGGGGCCATCCTGGCAGTCACAGGCAAGCAGCTCCTCCTTGGCTCTTGTCCTCCCCCTTCACTCTCCTCGGTTACAGCATTATTGTTTGCATATCGTGCCAACTATGTCAACTGTAAGGGTGAGGTGGGGACATTGCCTCGACTCCCAGGAGGGTCAGATAAACAAACATAAGGCACACTATGGGCAATGATGAGCGTTTATTATCTCAGTGCCTAAGTGGGGGTTCTCTAGAAGTTTCCTGATCAAGGCAATAAAGGCGCAGGGGAATCCAAGGACCTGCTGAACATTGGTTCATGTTGAGGAATGTCAGAAGAGGCACATAAGAGGTTTTTATGGACTGTACACATGTGCAGTACACATACTGAGTTCATTGCTAATTTCAATTGAAAGCCCAGGTGTAGTGCCACATTGGCACAGTTCCAGCTGTGTGACCATGACTGTGAGTCAACATGCCTTGGTGATGCTCCTTTTCCCATGGAATGGTCTGGCTAGCTTCCATCGCCTATCTCCTCAAAATTATTCTACATTTTCCTGGACACCTCTTGATGTCAATACCCACTGATGTCAATTCTTCCACAAGGTCGATACCGCCTAATGTCAATACTCCCCGATTTGATACCTGCCAACATTGATACCTCCCTGATTTGATTCTCTGACATGTTAATACCTCCCTGACATTAATGCTCTTTGACGTCAATACCCCCCTAATGTRGATATTTCCCCAATGTCAAAATTCTTCGACTTCAATACTCCCCCTACATTGACAGTCCATGATGTTGATATTCCTCCAGTGTCTAAATGTCCCTAACATCACTACCTTCCCAACATCAAACCTCCCTGGGCATCAATACCCCACCAGCATCAATACCACTAAAACAATGAAACCCCAACATCAATACCTCACCGACATCGATCTCCTCGACTTTGATATATTCCTGACATTGATATTTCCCTGTCTTCAATACCATCTGACATGAATCCCCCTGATGTGTGTATCTCCCTGATGCCAATGCTCTCTGACATCAACACCCCCTCCAAATCAGTATCTCCCTGACGTCAATGTCCTACGAAGTAGATAACCACATGGTGTCAATTCCTTCCTAATGACAATACCTCCCCAACATTGATGCTACCACAACAATGAAAAACCAGACAGCGGTATCTCCCCAGTGTCAATATCATCCCAACATTACTACTTCCTGGTGTGGATTCCCTCATGATGTTGATTCCCACCAACACTGGTACCCTGCAAGGTTGATACCACTGCAAGGTCAACACCCCCATGAGGTCTTTACCCTCCAATACCCTCAAGGTCAATAGATCCATGACATCAATACTTCCACTTTTCCAATACCACCTGATGTCGACATCTCCCAGACATCGACACTTCTCCATTGTTGACACTCCCTGATGTTCATATCTCCCCAAATCAATACTTCCCCCATGTTGATATCTACTCAATCTTGACACATCCCCTTCCTTGATACCTTCCCATTCTAGATATGTCTGGAATATTGCTATATCTGCAAGATCAAAAATTTCCTGACCTTCATACCTCCCTAATATAAATACCTCCCCTTTTCTGATAATCCTTGACACCGATATCCCCTGGCCCGGATACTTCTGACATCAATTCTCTCCCCCAAGTCAATATCTTGCTGAGGTTGATACCCCAATGCCACAGATGAGTAATGCACTTCACTCATAAAAGAGAAGCAGCAATACGTTTTATTGAGATAAGATAGTGATTTAATAAAGTTGACGGTAAATAGAACAGTGGTTTACAAGATTCCATGGCAAGGCTCACTCTGTTATTTACTGCATAGAGGACTGGGTCAGATGAAATCAAAGTGACTCTCCTATTGAGTCATGGGATTCAGAGTGGACTCCCTTGCTTTCCCAACTCCTTCTCAGAGGAGACTTGGTGCAATTGGATCCAATCTTAGTCCCAGACATGGTGAACTGTTTATGTCTAAAGGATTATGCACACAATCAATCCAAGATGCAAATTAGCAAGCTTGCCAAGTTTCAGCATGTAATTAATCACTTATTGAGAATCTGTCACGTATGAGGAATCTCTCAACCTCGAGGAGTAACCTTGAGAGGTGTCCCTACTCAGGGGGAGGTTCTAGCATGAATCCCACTGCCATGCAGCAGATCTCGATGGGCTCTGGACTGTCCCCCTATTTATGGGGTAAGATGATTGACTTGGTCATATTTGCATACCAGCCATATTTTGGTTGGCACATGCTCAATTAGCCCTTGGCTACTGTGCTGTTATCTGTCTCCCCAGATTTTGATTTGAGCCAGATGCAGCCATCCCCGTGACTTCAATACACTCCCCATGATGCTGATACTTCTCTATTGGTGATATCCAAAATGTGGATTCCCTCCAACACTGATATTCCCCCCCCCCAACACTGATAACCCCCCAGTGTTGATACTTCCCTTCAGAGAGTTCCCAGAAATCCCACACAGCYTCCAACAAAGTTCTCTGAAGATCTAAGCAGACCTCAGGGACCACTGCACAAACTGCTGCATCTGTTGGCTGCCTCTGTTAGCTGTGCTCTTAATAGGTGTCAATGCCTACCAATAGCAAAATTGTTCAGAGACCAAAAGCTATAGCTGCCTGTTGAGATCAAGAAATACCAATAGCTACTGATACCCTTGGAGATCGAGCTCTATCAATAGAGATCAATAGAAATTGATATCAAGAGGTATTGATGTCAATAGGTATTGATGCCTACTGATAGCACTATTGGTCTGAGACAGAAAACTATAGATTTCTTTGGAGATCAAGAGGTATTGATGCATATTGATAAAAATTGATAATGACAGTTGTTGATACCTATTGACAAGTATGGAAATTGGGAGGCATCAATGCCTCCTAAAAATCAAGAGATATTGATATCAATAGGCAACAATGCTTACTCATAGCAAAATCAGTCTGAAATCAAAATATATAGATATCTGTTGAAACTGAGAGGTATCAACATCTATCAGTAGGAATGGACATTGATAGAACCAAGCAATGACAGGCAGATGAAGCCTTCACTTCTCCTGGGAAGCAATAGCAGCTGCTAGCAAGGTCCATCCATTCCCCCAAGGGCGAGTCTTGAGGCCTTGTTAGCAAGGTCAAGCACTCTTTCAGACAGTGTTAGGGAGAAATCTATAGAAGTGCTAGTCCCAGAGTGTAGCTACCAGATGTAGCTATTTGCACAGCAGTCTAAGCTGTGTTTAGACCTTCTGGGGTCTTTGTTGGGGGCTTTCTGGGAACTCTCTGAGGAACTCCTGGGGGCCTTCTGCCAATAAGATGAAGGGAAGATGAAGCACCCTTTTACCAATGCTAGGGAAAGGCCTATTATAACAGGCAGGGTCAGAGTGTAGCTAAAGGAGCAGCAAAGGACTACGAGTCCCTTAATGATCTTAGTGGCACTTCACTGAACTTGCTCCAACACCCCCCTTTGTGGCAACCAGCAATCTTCTTAGGAGCTACAAAGGCTTCTCAGGAGAAGTGAAGGCTTCTTGTGGGTCTCTTTACCTAGTTCTCCCTACCAGTCAGTAGAGGGACCTTCCATCCCAGCTCATTCAAGGATTCCCAGAAATTCCCCAATAATCTCCAAAGTCCCTGAAAGATATGAATACAGTCTAGAGACTGCTGCCCAAACCCCTGTCTGATGGCTGCGTTCTGTTAGCCGTGCTCTGGGCCTCCCTTTAAATAGGCCACTCTCCCTTTGCACTGTTTCAAAGGGTGCTTGATTCTTTTGATCAGGGGTCTGCTGGAATAAAGGCCTAAATACTCTTTGATGGGGGCAACCCAGAAAGCTCCTTAGCAGCTGCTAGAGCTTGCTAAGGCTTCCAAGGAGAAATGAAGGTCTCCTGTGGCTGTCCTTACCTGATTCTCCTTGCTTAGCAGCAGAAGCCCCCCCTACTTCCTCAGAGGGCTCCTAGAAGGCTCCCAACCATCTTCAGAATCCCCAGAAAGTTTAAATAGAACCTAGTGACTGTTCTACAAATTGCTATCTGTTTGCTGCACTCTAGGCCTGGCTCGTATAATTGGCTTCTCCTACTGGTGCACTAGCTATCTGACACAAGACAATAACGCACAAAGCTGTTCTCAGCATGAGGATGTTCATTCAGCCTCAGAATCTGCAAGGCTGGGGCAGGCAAATGGCAGGTATATCCTTGTCCTGAGATCCTTAGGACAGAGCAAACCTTGGAGGTGACACTGATTCTCCCTGTCCCTCCTACTTGATACCAAACCACCCCCCCGGTATGGATAAGCTGTGACAGGAGACATCCAGCCAGGGCAGAGAGAGAAAACCTTACTCAAAGGAGTACAGCAGTCCTAGGATGTTTTGTGTGATTGTATGGTGGTGTCCAACTGATGTGACTGCCCTGGCCCAGGCACCTGAGCAACCTGCAATAGTTTGAGACCAATCCTCCTACAAGAAAAGATGGCACTGGGGACAATGTGGGAGGATATATTTCTGCAAAAACCACAGGAAAAACACAACACATTGATGTAAGATCCAGGTTTATTTGCAGTGCAACAGGGAGAAGACATGGGGTCTTTGCATTCTTTAATCAAAATTCTTCAATGACTCAGCAGATTTGGGATTATGGGGGAGATCAGCAGGTGTGAAACTTCTCAGGAGTCCTATTAAGGAGCGAGGAGGAGGAAAAAAAAGAATAGTGATACATGAGGACTCCCCTTTTCCCAAACCCTCCCCTGCACCAGGCAGTAGAGACAGTTCAGGCCTAGGGATTGAACAGCTYCTGCTTTTCTCCCCACCCTTGGAACCCAGGATAAGGTCAATAGCCTATCAGTTTTCATTGTAATGGCTCCTTACCTGTTGTAATACTCGCATAGATGACTAGAAGCCATTCTGCAGGGGAGAGAAAAACATGTAAGTGCTAAAAACACTGAGTGAGGGGGAGATCTTCAGGGAAAATCCTGTCTCGCTGTGGCAGGAATAACTCCCCTCACTCCTCCCTGAGCCCAGACAGATGATGTCCTTTCTAGAACCTCAGGACACCCTACTGCAATGGCTTTGTTAGCAAGAGCAGAGCTGATAGGGCCAAGGGAGGAATTATTTCCCTCTTCTGCAACTGGAAAGCCTTAGATAACCCTGAGCTCCCAGGACAAGAAAGATGTTAGCAAACTAAGGAAAGCCTTGCAGAGGCCATGGAAATGGTGGAGTCATGAGCCTATGGTTGAGACCCTTCACTCTCTCCAGCCTAGCATACTTCCTCTAAAGCCACATCCCTTCATTTTAAAGTGTTATTGTTACCTGGCCATCTTCGTTTTCTGTATTTGTGGTATGGATTACCTCACACTACACTTAATTCCAGCTGGCGCTATTATCATCAATTCCCAGAGATCTTGGTGTCATGCATCCCTGAATGCCTGCCTTAGTTGCAAATTGCCTCCCAGTTCCCAGTGTCCTCAGAGCCCTCCAGGTGAATGAGGTCAGTTACCTATTAACAAATGAGGCCACCACCCTGCCTCAGCTCCCCAAAGGGGACAGGAAAGATCACAAAGACAGGAGGTGCTCAGTAAAGAATAGCAAGCAAAAGACTGGGATGGAGGTGAAATCCTTCTCTGAAAGAAGGCCAAATCCTTAGCTGTTGTGTGGGGCAGACCTAGCACAGGGCCCAGGGGAAAACCTATTTATCAGTCCAGGAAAACTTTCCAAACTGCCCTGGCCCAGGCCCTCTGCAATCTGCTTTAGGTTTGRGACAAGTCCCGGCCCGAACAGGGCAGAGACTGGGTATTCAGGGATATGGGATGTACCTTCCCCCCCACCATTCCCTCCCCAGTCACCCAGGGGGTGGGGGGGTGGGCCTCAAACCTTACCCCATTGTCATTGAAGCTGTGGCGGCCAACCCCGTTCCAGTCGAAACTTTCATGGTTCTGCAATGAAAGTCCTGTTACAGAGGGGCTGCCTAGGGGCTCCTGGTGCCCCTTGTCCTGAGGTCCAGAGTGATACACAGAAGGGGCACCCCAGGAGCCCTGTGTGAGGTGGGAAGGGGAGAAGAGCTGCTTGAGAGCGGAAATACTCACCCCTGGGGCATCTAGAGGAGGGCCCTGAAAAACAGAGAGAACGAGGGTTACCAGTGTCCTGCCCTGCTCTCACCCCAGCTTCTTCCCCCTGCTACACTCAGCCTCTCCCAGATTGTCCAGGGCCCTGAGTTTACAGCAAAGAAAGGAGCCCAGGTCATGTGGGATTTCATCTCCAGGTGGAGACATTTTGAGGAAGAAGAGGATGCACCCTAGGGACAGGGGCTGGAGCAGGACAAGGATGGATATTCCTGAGAGACCCCTCCATGCACGCATGTGCACACACACACACACATACACACACTCACACACACAGAGATTGTTCCCACACCCTCTCCAGCCCAAGGCCACAGATATGGCTCAGGCCTAGGGCTTGTTCCTCAGGGAATTCTGGCTCCTGATTTTCTTCCTGCTTGGGAGCCCGGGGTGGGGGAAGGAGGACTGACTGCCTGTTAGCTCCTGTTGTGATGGAGGTCTTGGTCTCTTGCAGTACTCACATAGATGACTGGGGGCTCGAGGCCATTCTGCAGGGGAGAGAGATGTGGTTACTTTGGAGAGGTCAGAGGGGGCAGGAGGCCCTGGAAGCACAGGACTCTAGTCATACAGTAATACCCAACCCCAATCTGAGGCAGATGAGGCCCTTTCCAGAACCTCTACACTCTCTCAGGCAGCAGTACCCCCTGGAGCAGTGACCCACTCCGCTGTGGGCTGTATTAGCAGGAGCAGAGTTGATGGGGACAGGGAAGAGATTGTTAGTCTCTGTTCAGTGCTGATGAGGCTGGAGCTTGAGACTGTGATCAGTTTGGAGCTGCAGGACAAGGGGGTTGTCACCAGTCTGGCATGCATGCAGTGGGGCCTTGATCCAAGCTCCAAATTTACAAAGTCTTCCCAAAGCCACATCTCCCTCCCCCATGTCCTAGTGCTACTTAATGTTCCACAACATCTCATCACCTTTAGTGCCTCCCATCTCCTTTTGTCGATCTCTCCACAACGACATCCTTTTCTCATGTTTCCTACCTCTTTAGTCCTGTGCTCTCCAATTTCAAAGTTGCTGTGCTGTCTCAAATTTAACTTGTCTACTACTTCTCCATCTTCACTTGCCTACCAACTCTTAGCATCCCACAGTATTCATATTCTTATTCCCCCTTTCCCAGTGTTCCCCAATGTCCCCCATATCCCACTGCCTTCCTATTCTCAATGCCCCCTTAACTCTCCAGTGTTCTCCATGAATTTGATTCCACTTTTCTGCATCTTATACCACCAACAAATTCCTGGCATGTCACAGTGTTTCCCATCTCCTGGATACCCCATATTTCAATGAACACAGGAGTGCCCACACTGTGGATATCCATGGGATTGTCTGCTGCTTCTCAGTTTCACCTATCTCCCACTTCATCCCAATCTCCAGTGTTTTCAGAGTCCTCAGGGTGAAGTGGGAGCAGAGTCAATCTCAACATCCCATTCTCCAGAGGGGACTGTGGAGGACACAGAGAGAAGCTTTTCTTGGAGATGATCAGTAAAGCACCAATAGGGTAGCAGGCACAAGTTGAGATGGGGGTAGAGGAGGTGAAATCCTTCTCTGAAAGAAGGCCAAATCCTTAGCTGTTGTGTGGGGCAGACCTAGCACAGGGCCCAGGGGAAAACCTATTTATCAGTCCAGGAAAACTTTCCAAACTGCCCTGGCCCAGGCCCTCTGCAATCTGCTTTAGGTTTGGGACAAGTCCTGGCCCGAACAGGGCAGAGACTGGGTATTCAGGGATATGGGATGTACCTTCCCCCCCACCATTCCCTCCCCAGTCACCCAGGGGGTGGGGGGGTGGGCCTCAAACCTTACCCCATTGTCATTGAAGCTGTGGCGGCCAACCCTGTTCCAGTCGAAGCTTTCATGGTTCTGCAATGAAAATCCTGTTACAAAGGGGCTGCCTAGGGGCTCCTGGTGCCCCTTGTCCTGAGGTCCAGAGTGATACACAGAAGGGGCACCCCAGGAGCCCTGTGTGAGGTGGGAAGGGGAGAAGAGCTGCTTGAGAGCGGAAATACTCACCCCTGGGGCATCTAGAGGGCCCTGAAAAACAGAGAGAACGAGGGTTACCAGTGTCCTGCCCTGCTCTCACCCCAGCTTCTTCCCCCTGCTACACTCAGCCTCTCCCAGATTGTCCAGGGCCCTGAGTTTACAGCAAAGAAAGGAGCCCAGGTCATGTGGGATTTCATCTCCAGGTGGAGACATTTTGAGGAAGAAGAGGATGCACCCTAGGGACAGGGGCTGGAGCAGGACAAGGATGGATATTCCTGAGAGACCCCTCCATGCACGCATGTGCACACACACACACACATACACACACTCACACACACAGAGATTGTTCCCACACCCTCTCCAGCCCAAGGCCACAGATATGGCTCAGGCCTAGGGCTTGTTCCTCAGGGAATTCTGGCTCCTGATTTTCTTCCTGCTTGGGAGCCCGGGGTGGGGGAAGGAGAACTGACTGCCTGTTAGCTCCTGTTGTGATGGAGGTCTTGGTCTCTTGCAGTACTCACATAGATGACTGGGGGCTCRAGGCCATTCTGCAAGGGAAAGAGAGAGACAGAGAGATATTGAAGGTGCTTAGAGGGTTTCCTCAGAAGCTCCCGGCTCCATTATGGTGGATATTTTTAGAACCTGTTTTCTCCCAAAGTTTTCTTGGCTCTGCTACCCTTTTACCCCCTACCTTTCCTGCCTCATTCACCTCGGTCTCTGATACAAGCCCTGACTGCACTCTGTGTTCAGCCCCAAATCCATCACCCCAAACTCACTCCATTGTCGTTGAAGCTGCCATCCCCAGCTTCATTTCCATCAAAGCTGCGTGAGTTCTGCAAAAAACATACACAGATTATTACTGCAGATTTACTATGACTGAGGGTGGGGGGAGGGAGGCAGACATATCTGGGAAAGAGGTCAGTTCACCATTCCCCCTCCACTTGGCACTAAGATGGTAGCAGGAAAAAGAGGGTCCTTCTGGTGCCCCTAGTTGTGGGACCCTCTGCAGTTGTATGTAGGATGGTCCCAGTCCTTTGTCCACACCCCCTTTCATGGTACCTTTGCAGGGACACTAAAGAGCCCAATACATCCTGAATCACCCATCCCCTCCAAYTTGTCCTACCAGGGGAGCTGCCTTAGTGCCTTCCAGCAGCAGGAGACAAATGGCCAGGAATGCAACACAGATCCGTCTCTCCATGGCTTCTTCTTTGCAACAAAGTGCTCTGTCCTTTAAACTAGGGCTGTGCACGATTCTAAGACTGGGGTTGGATTTATAGGGCACAGCCAGATTTTGCCACATCAGCCCTGCCCGAGCCAGCCCTGATATCCTGACCCAGCCCATGGCTTTCCTGGTATCACAAGTCTCCGCCTTGGCTTATCACTGCATAACTTAATCTATCTCCACCACTCCCTTTTGTGGGATCAGAGCTGCATTTTGGGGAGGGATCTGAAGAGTTTCCAGTCAAACTTCCATCTTAGATCTATCTTCAATATTAAATCACTTCGCTCAATCTCTGGGCCAGGGCAGTTTAGAAAGTGTCCACAGGTGCAGAACCACCCCCTAGTCCCAGGCCCTCTCCCAGGACTGCCTCACTCCTCTGGCAAAGAGTTTGTGCCTCTGCCCCAGCAGGATTTCCCCATCTCAACTTCTGCCCATTGCCTTCCAGTCCTTTCCTGGGCACCTCTGAGAAGAGTCTGCCTCTAACCTCTCTCCAGCTCCCTTTGGGGAGGGGGAGGCTGCAGCTGACCCTGCTTTGCCTTCTTGGCTCCTGACTGGACAGACCTAGGACCTGCTATTGCTCCAGCCCCAGTGTCTCTAAGGCCTCTGCTGGACATCTCCGTCTTCCTGGGGACACAAAATGGCTCCACTGCACAGACATGGCCTCCCCAGTGCAGAGTAGGGTAGGAACAATACTTCTCCTGGCCCTGTCAGCTGTGTTCTGTCTAGCAGAGCCCAGTGCATGGTGGGTCATTGCTGCAGTGCACCTTGTTGATTTGGGGTAGCTTGCTGCCCCCCAGAGACATGGAACTTGTCTGCAGCACTGTTCCTTGGTTGTTCGATTTCAAGTTAATCTTCCCAGGCTTAAGACAAACAAACACATTCAGCTTCAGCTCTTCCGTTGTCCACATCTGGGATATATCTTCTTGGTGCCATACGTCTCCCAAGACACCTTCTTCTGGGAGGAAACCAGAGAATGACTTTCAAACAACCTTGGTTCTGGCAAAGGCCATTGCCAGCTCTGTCTTTCCCTGACCTTTCTGAGCAGGAAGCTCATATATAACAAAATGAATGTGGCACTTGTTCCTGGGCAGTTAATTGGAGCAGGGACTGCCCCATGGCCTCCTCCTATCCATGGCTGGCAAATATTTGCAGAAAAAAATCTCTCTGATAAATATTTTCCAATATTCATAGAACAAGACGCCTATTGAGGGAGCAGACTACACCCAGGATGGTCCAGAGGCCTCATGGTGATAGAAATGTTTCTGTAGTGGAACACTTGATTTCAGAAATTTACAACTTTCTATCCCACCATCTGCTGCACTGTGCCAGGCTAGGTCTGACATTCCAGAGAGCTGCTCAGAAGAGAAAGATCCAGGTGTTCAGGGGGCAACAAGTTACCCCAAGTCAGCAAGGTGCACTGCAGCAATGACCCACCATGCACTGGGCTCTGCTAGACAGAACACAGCTGACAGGGCCAGGAGAAGTATTGTTCCTACTCTACTCTGCACTGGGGAGGCCATGTCTGTGCAGTGGAGCCATTTTGTGTCCCCAGGAAGACGGAGATGTCCAGCAGAGGCCTTAGAGACACTGGGGCTGGAGCACAAGAAAGGTGGGGAGCAGTAGCAGGTCCTAGGTCTGTCCAGTCAGGAGCCAAGAAGGCAAAGCAGGGTCAGCTGCAGCCTCCCCCTCCCCAAAGGGAGCTGGAGAGAGGTTAGAGGCAGACTCTTCTCAGAGGTGCCCAGGAAAGGACTGGAAGGCAATGGGCAGAAGTTGAGATGGGGAAATCCTGCTGGGGCAGAGGCACAAACTCTTTGCCAGAGGAGTGAGGCAGTCCTGGGAGAGGGCCTGGGACTAGGGGGTGGTTCTGCACCTGTGGACACTTTCTAAACTGCCCTGGCCCAGAGATTGACCTGGATGACCTGCTCCAACTTATATCCAACCCATCCGTGGGCTGAGGGCAGGCTGAAAATGCTTCCTTTTCTGTCTTTCCAAATATCTGTGTGAGTCTGTGGACTATTCCCAGTGCAGAACAACTCTCCAGAAAAAAATGGGGGATGTTTAGATGATAAATTCCTTGTGATACTTACATAGACCATTCCATATCCATTGTAGTTCTGCCAAGAAAGACCAGAATGTGTTAATTCTGTCTGGTGGTAGGAGGAAGGTCTATTCCTTTGAATCAGGAGCTAGAACAAAGGTTTTGAGTCTCCCCCAAGAGCCACTTACATCTTGGCCATTGAAAGCGTTGTTACCCAGGATCCTGCCATTGAACCTGCCTTTGACCTGGGAAGACAAACTGATGTCACTCTTCACCTAGGATGATGCAATGGACATGCTATATCCCTACTAAGAGCAAATGTTCAGCTATTAGGCCAAATCTCTGCCCACAAAAGTCCAGTCTGGGAACTGAATGTTCTACAGTCATGTCACTAGGTTGTAGAGTCCAGAGAGCTTCCAAAAGAGAGGGGAAAGCCATAATCCTCTGGGGACTGATCCCATAATCTTTCTGGAGAATCATCCCATAATTCTTCCGGAAGCAATTGCATTATGCAGATGAGAATAATTATACAATCCCATTGGGGATTAATACCATCATCATCCTGGAGTTACTTCCATAAACTGAATGAGGATTAATCCTGGAATATTGTGTGGGATGCATTTTGAAATACCACTTGGGAGTAGACCCAAACTATAATAGGAATTGAACTGGCAATGGCAATAGGATTAAACCATAATCCAAATTCTATTTATCCCATAATATCAATAGGGAATAAACCCATAATCCTCTCTTGGCAGGGATCTGAAAATAATCCAAGGACAATAATCCAAGAAATCTGAAAATAATCCCAGGATGAAGACCACCCACATTTTTCTCCGTGGAAATAACTGAGGCTGTCTG
This sequence comes from Rhea americana, assembly GCF_003343005.1. Classification (NCBI taxonomy): domain Eukaryota; kingdom Metazoa; phylum Chordata; class Aves; order Rheiformes; family Rheidae; genus Rhea; species Rhea americana. The sequence continues at coordinate 4,995 of NW_028186733.1, read as the reverse complement.
TGGAGTGATTCAGGGTGCCTGAGCCTTTTTGTACCATTTTGCACAGCAGACGTAAATTGTCAAATTTTCTGACCACAGCCCCAGTTAAAACTCAGGCCTGCTTCTCAGGAAACCCAAATATCCAGACTCCCAGACCACAGTCCAGACCAGATGGACATCTAATTCCTTGACTGTCCTGTGAGATTTTACCAGTGGTCTCAGGACATAGATAGCCAAGAGCACTAGGGATTTTGAAGCAGTATAGGTATCCTCACTCCTTCCTGTCATTGCTCCATACACCCAGCCATGCCCTACATCTCCACACCCAGACACTCTCACAGCCTCACAGCATAGACTTTTTATTTGACTTCCTGGATATTTCTGGGATCAGGATACACCATTAAGAATTTTTTTTGTATGTCTCATTCCCCTGCCCCAGCTCATGTCCTTAGTTTTGGTGAGCCTTGCTGTAAGCAGAGAGGAGACTGAGATCCATGGGGAGATCTTACTCCCTAATTCCCAGGTTGGTCTGTGACTATGGTCTGTATCTCAGCACAGCTTCACTACTCTTTGAACATTTCCTATGGATAGACACCCACTCCAGCCTGCCCCACTACTGACCTCGGCCAAGTGTATTTTCACTTGATGGAAAGGCCCTGGCTTCACTTCATGCCCCTTTCCAGACCTATGGGCCTGGCAGGAGGAAGGGATAAGTTTGCTCCTCAGCATGAAGAGAACATGGAATGTAGGTTCAAATCCCACAGCAACTCTGAAGAGGAATACAGAAAGCAAGGGGAACAAAGAAGCACCCACCAACCCGAGGAGAGGAGAGGCCCCACAACTACATTCTGTCTGAGCAGTCACCTTTCCAGTCCCTCCATTATTCTGAAAGCTGTCTGGTGCACCATGATTCCCAAGGAAGCTGTTGTCCTGCAAGGAAAAAGGTAATGTTTTCAATGCTCCTTTCAGCTTTGGGGATCTTGACCTTTGCCCAGACCCCCTGTCCACATGATATGTATTAGATTACAGAACTAGTCTGTGGGAACACATGGAGATAGGACTTGACTGTCCTCAGGACTTGGTGTCCTCATGCTGTGTGTGAGGACTCCCCAGACTTCTCTCCAGGGACTCCATAGGTCAGTAGGGATGCCAGACACCTCGTGTGGTACAGTTCTCAGATGCTCCCTGGGTAAATATCTGTCTAGCGGAGAAGCCCCTGTCAGAGTGCAAGCTGGTGGCTCTCCCCTCCCAACTGACTTCCTGGGAGCATGAGATGTTTTGACTTAAGCCTTAGACTCCCAAATCACTGAGGAAGCTCCTAAATCACTCTAGAAGGGACTTTGGGCTCAGCATCACACTCTGAAAGAGGCAGATTGTTGCTTGAGGGGGATCTTTAAATGTTGCCCTGTAGGGACTGGACTGAATCACAAGGTTCTAAATCACTCTGATATTTGGTAACTCTCCTGGTGGGCCTTTGTGCATATGTTGGAGTCCTCACAGGCAGCTAGAGAAGGAGAGAGACATTTGTCTAGGTCCAGCAGGAAAAATATCCTTCCTTGTCCCCAGTAACTGCCTAGTATTGGTCAGTTCACTGCTACTACATCCCCCGAAGAGACTAAAGAGAAGCACAGAGCCCTCCAGACTCTCACCCATTTCCTGGGATGTCTCCCATCACCCAGAGAGGGATAGTCAGGGCTGCCGAAGTCCTGCAAGAAAGATTGGAGAGTTACCCAACCATATCTTCTTCATTTGCTGCAGTAGGGGAGTGCTAGGGGCATCTTATTCCACTTTCAGCAGGAGGAGAGGGGCCAGGTCAGGGCCAGGTCAAGGCCAAGGCTCAAAGTAGAAGTCTCTGGTCTAATGCACGACATGAGCCCAAGTGTTTCAGTCTCCTTCCCTCAGTTTCCCACAATGCTGTGCAGTTCCTATTTTGCAGGGCCTCAATCCTGGCTGTGGGGCACTCCTAGCCCCGCAGGGTCTGGTGTGTTCCAGTATCCAAAGATCAGCCCACCAAGGCTTTGATAGCCACTGAGGCAAAAGGAATAAAAACACCAGACAAAGATGTATGTGAGAAAGTGGGTTTATTTGACAGTACTGCTGGGTTACTCTTATTCAGACTGAGATGGGTGAGGAGATAGAGTTTATGTCATGGATATGTTTGTCATGGTGTTTCCTAGTTCTGGAAGGGACAAGAAAATACTTTCACTGGGGAGTAAAATACCCAGCTTCCCTGGGCAACATAGAGGCTCCTCAGAACATCTCTCCAGGTAACTTCTCTTGTGTTCAGAGACTGAGATCTCTCAGGAAGGATCCCCAGAGACAGGGACATCTCTGCCTTCCTCCCCTCATAGCTGTTTTCTGTATTGCTTGGATAAATCACAGCCCTCCAATTCTGATCCAGGAAGCACGCAACTGTGATGCACATTTCCTTCTCCATCCTTTGAGTGAAACTCCTCTGGGTCCTAGAAATTCTGCTGTTACCTTGATAGATATTTTTTTACTGTTCACATTTTTTGCTGGCCCAAGGCACAGAGGCCAGGCATCTAGATAGGAGCATGCCTGACAGAGGGTATGGTACCTAAGATACTGTGTCCAGTATTGGCAGAGAGGGGTTGGGCAATACAGAAAAGGGAGAGGTGAAGGTTTTAAGGTGGTGGAGAACACTCTCCARGAAGAACTAGAGGAAGCTGGGGTGAGTCACCACAGTCCAGAGGGGCCAAGAAGAGCCACGAACTCAGGAGACAGCAGAGCTGAGTTTTTCTGTTTGATGAGTAAGGGCACCAGGCAAAAGTAGGATGTTACGTGAATAAGGTTAGCTCTTTCTCAGTGCCAGAGGTGAGGTCCTCAGACCCTCCAGGGGGAATGGAAGAGACCCAGGGAAGGGACAGATGGTCTCTGGAACTCACAGACAACTAGGCTTCTCAATAGCCATTCCAGGGAAGGGAAAGATGTGTTACTCTGTTACATGTGAGCCCATGGGACAGAGGGAATGAACACTCATGGGAATTATTAGTCCACTTTATTGGGAATGTTGATGATAGGGGTCACCAATCTGTAGATATCCTATTTTCAGGTAACTGGATTCTATGTCCCTTTTTCCATGTTTCTGGGTCCCTCCCCCATGAGCCATGTACTTTTGTCTTATGTTCCTATAGACCTCTGTCCTATAGTACGGTGTTTCCCAGGTTCCCTGTCCCTGAGTCCCATCTACCCCATTCCTTTACCACAGCCAAGTTTCTGCATAGAAAATCTTCTCCAGGTACTATATTTTTTTTCTCAAGAAGATACAGTGTACACCAACACAGGAGTCAGCTGCATTTTCCATCATTCTTTGGAACAATTACTTTGAACCAGGTAGGCTGACATTTTGGAGCTGACTTGATCCAGCTACGTTGTATTCTTCCTCACTGCTGGACACTTCTGAGCTTGGTTCTGCATTTGGGAACAGTCTAAGTAGGTACTGGTCCTGGCTACTATCAACGCACAAAGAAACTCAGTTTGAACTTCCACTACTGCTATTGAAACTGTCAGTGACACAGATATTGCCATCAGACTAACTAAAATCCTCCCTGGGGAAAGAATATAAGGTTGGGAGGAGTGGAACAAAAATTTCCAGCAAGCATTAAAACTGGTGGGGGAAGATCGGCCCTCATCCAATCCTAAGAAGGCCAATGCACCAGATAGACCCACCCACCTTGTATACTGCATCAGGAACCAGTTCAGAAAAGAAGGTTCTGAGTGACTGTGGGTCTACAAGCTACCCCAAGTCATCAAGGTGCACTGCAGCAATGACCCACCTTGGGCTCTGCTAGAAAGAATGGAGTTGACAAGGCCAAGAGAAGGACTATTTCTTCCCTATTGACACTGGAGAGGCCATGTCTCCGCAGTGCAGTCCTGCCCCAGGATCTGAGCAACACAACATGCTCAGGACAACTCTGACGCCAGCCTTTCCCAGAGCACAAAAGAGCTGGCACTTCCCCCCTCTGCTGTGCAGCTTGTTCTGCAAAGGGGCACAGAAAAGCCAAGAGTTACTCAGAGATCTAGCCTCCCCATGTAACTGCCTTGGTCCAAGAGTCCTTTTCAGGTAGAATGATCTCTTTTGGCACATGTTTTTGCTCAGCTCCCTGGTGGCTGTGGAACTGTGACTTTTGCCTCCACCCATGGGAACCTTCTCAAGTTCCCACCAGTGGTCCCATCCCAGCCTTATAGCCTCCCCTCCCTGCAGTTGCTGCTTCCCCTTTTTTCAGGGACCTCTTTTCCCCTTGAGCCAAGGCTATTGGAAGCCATKTGCACAGGGAGCCCACTGCTACTCAGCCTGTTGCTGTTGAAGCTCTCATGGTCTGCACTACTGTTGTCAAAGCTGCCAGCATTCTGAAAGGACACRTTTGGCTCAGTCCCRCAGAGCCCTTGGCTGAGTCGCCCTCAGAACCCATTCCCCTCTGCTTAGACATTGTGTGAGACAGGCCCCTCTTCCCCCTCGCCCCTGGTCTCCAGTTGCCCYTCTGCTCCTCGCTTCCCTGCCCTCTGTCTCTGCCCAGGCTCTGTGGTGCCCTAAGGAAAAGCTTCCCTTACCTGAGGGGGCGCCGCGATGCATCCTGGCACCAGGAGGMAAGCAGCCAGGACTGTAATGCAGATCTGTCCYGCCATTGCTCTCCCTTTACACCGAGCTGCCTGTGTCCTTCAGGCAGAGGCTGCGCAGGTTGCTGAGCCTGGTGATGGATTTATAGGGCACTGCCAGATCCTGGCACCTCAGCCCTACCCAAGCCAAGCCCTCATACCCCTACCAGGCCCATGGTTTCTTGGTACTGCCAGTCCCCGCCTTGGCTTATCACTGCCTCCTAATCTCTCTCCACAGCTCCCTTCTGCCCCAGCCTTGTTTCCTTTTCTTCTACAGTCCTCACTGAGGCTCCTCCCAGAGGCCTGCTGTGGGTCCCCCTCAGAAGGATTTCTCTCCTGGGTCTGCTGTCCCCACTGGTGCACGTGGGGAAACTTGGTGAGACCAGAGCAAGGTCTTCC